>NC_043709.1:101997204-102187844 GCF_006229205.1 Suricata suricatta
TAATTACATGAAACAGAAGTTGGTGTTTTGATTTTTTATTTTGCTTCTCTGTTTTGAGTGTCATTGCAACTACTGTATTGTAAATGATGGAAAATAATTGCATATGTTTAAAAAATATGAAACTTTATAAAGTAAAAAAATAAATAAAAATTAAAAAAAAAGAAAGATTTCCCCCCTTATTCCCTCCTTGAGTGAGTGGGTACAAGGATGAGAAAGAGTTTGGAAGAAACCATATACTTCTTAAAATGGAATAGAGCAGATATATAGACCAATGGAATAGAGAGCCAGAAATAACTGATTTTCGACAACAGTACTCTGACTATTCAATGGGGAATGCCCAGTCTTTTCAACAAATGGTGCTAGAAAAACAGGATATTCCCACATGCAAAAGAATGAAATCGGACCCTTATCTACATCATATGCAAAAATTAACTCAGAATGGGTCAAAGCCCTAAAATTACAAGCTAAAACTATTTATGTCTTAGAAGAAAACATAAGGGAATATCTTCATGCCATTGAAGTTGACAGCTATTTCTAGGATATGACACACAAAGCGCAGACAATAAAAGAAAAATATGCAATTTGGACATCATCAAAATCAAAACTTGTGTGCGAATGACACTATCAAGAGAGTGAAAAAACAATCCACAGAGTGGGAGAAAATATTTGCAAACCATACATCTAATAAGAAATTAATATCCAAAATATGCAAAGAACTTCTGTAACTTAAAGAACAACAAAAAGCCAAAAAAAAAAAAAAAACCCAATTCAAAAGTGGACAGTTTTTTAAAAAGTCCTCTGGGTGGTTCAGTTGGTTCAGCTCAGATCACAACCTCACATCCATGAGATCCACCCTCACCTCGGGCTCTGTGCTGAGTGTGGAGCCTGCTTAGGATTCTCTCTCTCCCTCTCTCTTTGCCCTACCCCTGCTTATGTGTGTGCACGCATGCCTTTGCACACAGGCACTCTCTCTCAAAATAAATAAATAAATAAGCTTTAAAAAAAACCCAAAAGCATGCAAAAAAATCAAAAGTGGACAATTTGAATAGACATTTCTCCAAAGAAGATATACAAATGGACAAGAAGTACAGAAATACTCAACATTATTAGTCTTTTTTTATTTTTTAATTTTTTTAATATTATTTGTGAGAGACAGAGAGAGACAGCGCAAGCAGGAGAGGGTCAGAGAGAGAGGGAGACAGAATCTGAAACAGGCTCCAGGCTCTGAGCTAGCTGTCAGCACAGAGCCCAACGCGGAGCTCAAACCCACAAACCATAAGATCATGACCTGAGCCGAAGCTGGATACTTAACCAACTGAGCCACCCAGGTGCCCCTATTATTAGTCTTTAAGGAAATGTAAATCAAAATCACATTGACACTACTTCTCACCCATTAGGATGACTATTATTAAAAAAAAGAAAAAATGTTGATGAGGATGTGGTGAGATTGGAAGCCTCATGAGAGCTGGGGGTTCATGAGAACAGACAATGATGCAGCCACTACAGAAACCAGTGTGGTGGTTCTTCAAAAGTGAAACATAAAGTTGCCATACAACCCAGCATATAGGTATATACCCCAAATAATTTTTTTAATGTTTATTTATTTTTGAGAGAGAGAGCACACAAGTGGGAGAGGAACGGGGCAGGGGAGTGGACAGAGGATCTGAAGTGCACTCCACACTGACAGCAGCCAGCTTGATGTGTGGCTCAAACTCACCAACCCTAAGATCATGACCTGAGCTGAAGTCAGATGCTAAACTAACCGAGCCACTCAGGCACCCCCATATCCAAAATAACTGAAAGCAGGGACTCAAAAAGATAACTGTATACCAATGTTCATAGCAACCATATTCATGATGACCAAAGGTTAGAGACAACCGATTTGTCTGTCAATGGATGAATGGATATACAAAATGTGGCATAGCAATACAAAGGAATATTATTCAGCCCTAAAAAAGAAGGAAATTCTGACACATGCTACAAAATGGATGAACCTGAAAACATTATATTAAGTGAAATAAGCCAGTGGCCAAAGGACAAATATTGTATGATTCTTCTTACATGAGATACCTAGAATGGGCAAATTCATAGAGACAGAAATTAGAATGATGATTGCCAGGAGCTTGGAGTAGGGGTGATGGGTAGTTATTGTTTAAAGGGTATGGAATTTCTGTTTGGGATGATGAAAGCATTCTGGAAACAGACAGTGGTGATGGTTGTACAATATTATGACTGTACACAACGCCACTAGATTGTACACTTAAACATGATGAACATGGTAGCTTTTGTGGTACAGATATTTTACCACAACAATCTTTAAAAAGCAATAAATAACACCTCAGTCCAACCATGAGGAAATAATCAGGCAAATCCAAATCGTGGGTCGTTCTCCAGAACAACAGCTGCACTCTTCAAAAATGTCAAGATGATGAGAGGCCAAAAAAAAGGGAGGAGGGTTAGATTAAAGATTTCAGAGACAAGCTGCCCAATGCACTGACTAATCCTTGATTAGATTACATAAGAGCCATGGAGGGCACTTTTGTGTGACAATTGGGAAGGGTGACTATCAACTGTATATGAATGATAGCTATATTGGAGAATGATATTCTATTAGGAGAATACTCTTCTTGGAAGATATGTGCTGAAGTCTTCATGGATGATGTCTGCCATTTTCTTTCTAAGGAGGAGGGGATGCATTCTATAGAAAGAGATAAAGTAAATATAGGAAAATTGATGAATGTAGGGAAGAATTTACAAATATTCATTGTTGTGGTCTTTCTACTTTTTTTTATTGGAAAATAAAATGTTACAGGAAAAATATAGGTTCTAGTCTAGTCATTTTGGCTCCCAAATGATCAGGAAACATGGACTTCCTGTGAATCTGTGAGCAAAATGTTGATCTATTTACCACATTGGATCATCCTGTTTTACTGAACTCACTCCCCAGGGTTGCCTGAAGAGGCTGACATGGAGTATTTGAGAGGTGAGAATAGATGCGCCTTACAACAGGGGCCCTTTATAGGGCACGCCATTCCCTTCCCGGGTTGCTTCTCTCCTCTCTGGTAGCACATACTGTCCATGCTGTCTACCTCAACCGTTTCAGGATCTACTGTGTTGTGTTCTTGTGTCTATCAGAGTTTTAAGCTCCCAAAGGCAGGGCCATATCTTACTTTTCTTATAACCCCACTCTGCTAGCATCCCCAACCCCATGCTTTGTACTGAGCTAAATATATAGTAAGTGCCTTATGATATTTTTTTCTCCATTGACTATTGACTCTTCCATCAATATAGACAGAAAGGCACGCATGAAAATACATGTGGTCAAGGATAGAGTCAAAAGGTTTTTCCCAACCCAGATATTAGAAGGATGCTGGGTAGGGCCTTGCAGAAGGAATATCAAGTGTGAGCTTTGACACAATCTAATTCTCTGTGGCAACCAGGCATTACTGGTTTAGGTAGTGATTAGTACTTAGGGGTGGGGTAAAAGAAATCCGGCCTTGGCAGAAGTTCTTGAATACCTAAGCACAGAATGTCCCTAACTGGGCCAGATGGGGCAACTGCTCTCACGACCCTCTGAATTCTTCCCAACGGAGCAGAGTTGAACAAAGGACCCAGGATCTCGAGAAAGGAAGTTCGCATTTGGGGTCCTTGAGCAGAGTGGCTGTGCTCGTAAAGGATTTATCTGTGCCACTTGGGATTTGAGGGGAACAACACAAGCCTCTGTCAGAGGCTGGAGGTGAGAACAAACCCCTGCACAGCTTCAGGAAGGTGCTGCCCACGTGCCCAGCGAGTTGCAAGGGAACACTAGGCCCGCTGCATTCCACCTCTACGTGAGACACCAGTGCGCTGCTGTGTTGTAGCTTGTTAAGGGAGTGTAGACTTGTCTTTCTTGTCTTGAGTAATTTTTCAATGAGACTGGGAGAACTAATGGGTAAATTTCCTCTCTATCCCAGCCAGAGCTGCTGGGAGGCAGGCCCTCGGCTCCATTGGTTTCCACAACGCATTATTTCCTATTAAATTAGAAGCACTGACACTTAGTTTTGAATTCCATTTAATACTGCACGACATCCTCCTTGTGCTGGTCTGCGATTATTTCGTCTAAGGCCCAAATTTCCCCCACCAGCTTCTTGGAGACCTATGCTCTATGCTACTTTGCCACCTATGCTTCTTCCCACATCTTGTACTATACACAGTAAACATTAGATACACAATAAGTATATGGGAATGTGCAAATAATCTACTATATGTCCATATTATGTAATACTATGCAGCAGTTAAAAAGAATGGATCTACATATTTTGACATGGAGAGATTTCCAATTCATATTAATGTGTCAAAAAAGCATGCTATCAGGTACTGTATGAAATCTTTTATGCAGAAGGGACTAGTAGAAGAAACAAGGGTTTGGTCCATATATGTGTTTATTTCCTTCCTCATATATACCCCTGGTCACAGACATTGTTATAACCAGTGTAGTAGAACTCAGTAATTTCCTTTTCAAAAAAGAACTCTTGTTAATGCTAAGTAATAAGTTAACTGGACTTACTGCAGTAATGTCACATTTATGTAGCACTCATGTGAGCAGGCATTGTTCTCAGTGCTCTACTTGAATTAATAGTCCTATAAGAAACTGAAGCACAGAGAGGTTAAGTAATTTGCCTGAGGTTAGACAGCACCCCAAGGAAGTGAAAGACCCAGGATTGAAACCCAACCAGTCCAACTCCAGTGTTCTTAACCACTATGCTAACCACTATTTCATAAAGGTGCCCCTTTCCCCACCCCTTCCCTGCCTTCTTGGTGTCTCCACATCTTTTTGGATGCCTCAGCGATGGCACTCATAACACTGTGTGAGAATTAAGTGGAGGGGAAAAAATTCCGTTCCCCACCTTCACCTATGGCCTCATCTGTGGATCTGCAGTTCTGAGGTACCTATAAAGAGCTACTGATGCCTTCTGGAAACTATGTGTGGGTTGTTACTGGGAGACCATGACCATTTGCCCTGATTGTATGTGTCATGCGATATACATAGATTTCCCCTGCAAGTGCCTCCTGAGCGCAGTGGTCACAACTATGGGTCATATCCAGGGGAACTTCAGCTTAATAGGCAAGGCTGACGACTCCAGGTGGAAGGTAGGGAGGCCTCTTTTACCTTCTCAGAGCCCTGAGGCATTATGGCTGATGCTACCTGAAAGCAAATTAGGAGTCTTTGTCCTAGGTCCAGGTCCCCAACAGTGTGTTGGGGTTTAGTGCTGTTTCAGATTAAATCAGCATGCTGCAAATTTGCCAGACTTGTTATCACAGCAATATGTATCCCCAGTTCACACATGGAATGTTTGCTCTCTGGCAGCCAAATGCACTTGGAACTGGCCGCGATGATCTCATAAAGCAGGAAAGCTGAGCAGTTAGTCAGAGATTAACATGTTATTGAGATGGAGGAGTTGAGCATCACTTAATGAAAATATCTGGGTATTGCATAATCAGGAAGTTCCAAACTTGGGGGCAGCTTGGGAACCCTTGCATCCAAAGCCCTGATTTTATAAATGTGGAAAGCGAAGCTTTAGAAAAGGGTAGATATTAGGGCTTCCGGCCCAAGGAAAGTTAAAGTGTATTTCTAATACAATACACCCCAGAGGAACAGGCCTGCTGGCTGCTCAGACCTCCCTTTTCAGGGCTCCAGGACCTTCTGTGGTTAACTTCAGTCTTTAATTCACGTATCCTTTTAAAGGTACGCCTTATTTTTAAATGACCTGTTGGTACTGTGTTTACTCATATGTAAAAAAAAAAAAATCATCCTCATCCATGCCCCTCTCCCTTCCAATGCTGCAGACTTGTTCTAATTTCAGTCCCAGAGGAATGGAAGGCTGTAGGTTGGAAATGGGGGTGAGAAGTGATCTTCATAAGTGGTTTGCATGCCCTTTGTCTAGGTGTCTTAAGGTATAGGTCCTCCAGGTGGTTTTCAGGCTTCTGTCTTAGGTATTTACATTTACTAGGTGGAATCAAGTGACAATGTGCTTGTACTATTTTTAAATTTTTTATTTGTTATTATTTTTAAATGTTTTACTTATTTTTGAGAGGGGGGTGGGGGAAGAGAAAATGACCAGAGGAGGGGTACAGAGAGAGAGAGAGAGAGGGAGACACAGGAAGCAGGCTCCAGGCTTTGAGCTGTCAGCACAGAGCCTGACACTGGGCTCTTAACTTCCGAACTTGTGAGATCACGACCTGAGCTGAAGTCTGATGCTTAACTGACTGAGCCACCCAGCCTCCCCTGCTTGTACTATTTTAAAATAATAAACATCAGCCATTGCTTTACTGATGTCTCATCAAAAAAAAAAAAAAAAAATCCTGTTTTCCATGTATAATGCCTACTGGCTTTCAAAGATACCCCCTCCATCTCTCAAACAGCCCTACCCTCTCACCGAGAAGGGGTTGTTCTGAGGTCATAGGATATGTCTATTCTGCCGGGACAGTAGGCTAGGACTTGGGAGACTTTCCTTCTCAAGCACTCTGAGCACCACAAAATGATCCAACTGAATTGTCCCTCCCCTGCTCCCCATGCCTCACTTTTCCCTTCTCAAGACTGGTTTTGTTTATGCTTGATTTACAGGCAAGTTCCAATTGGAGAGGCTTTGGACAAATGCAACGGTTTGTTCTTTCTCAGGATGAAGGGGAGACGAAGGGGTATGCGCAAGGGAGCAGGAATGTGCCCCAAGCCAGGATGCCTCTCACGGAAGTCATGAAAGAATTCCAGATCCTAGCTTTGATTCCAGATCCTAGCTTTGATTAGCTCTCTGTGCCAAACAAACAGGCTCTAGGGGAATCTTTTCTAATACTGCCCCAGGGCTAGGTTATTTCCTAGTCCGGCCCCCCAAATGTCTAAAAGACAATGTGGTTTGAGTGTAGAATTTCGCTGACCACCATCAGTCTTCAACCTGGTCCTGGCAAAGGCCTCACCGGGGAAAGCATGGCAGGGGAGGGAGTGCCCAGTGTTAAAGTCAGACAGCCTAGGATGTGACTCCCCGTTGTTCAACTACTTGCTAGCCGTGACATTCAGCCTTCCCTGAACTTCAAGTTTTTTCATCTGTAAGTTGAGGTTGATACCTACACAGTTGTTCTGAAATATAAAAATGTCAAGTGCCTGCTTGATATAAAGTAAGTGCTCAGAAAAATGGTAGCTATTATTATTAATATCCTAAGGGAAGCCTAGGGGAAACTCGGCCGGAAACCAAGGACTCCAGGCGAAGAAGAAACCGAAATAGCGCCGACCGGGCTCCACCCACCGTGATCGGCAAGTGAGCGCCAAGAGCCGGAGAAGCAGGAAGAGGCCTCCCGGCCCTCCCCAAACCCGAAGCCAGTGGGGCTGTCAGTACCAGAGCCGGAGGCTGGGCCGAGCCGGGGCGGAGAGGGGGTTGTTTTGCTCCAGCAAAAGGTGAGGACAGCCTTCGGCCTTCTGCTAGGGAAGGAAGAGGGACAGCCACGTAACAAAAGCTCAAGGCCAACCCCCAGCAGGCCCCGGGGCCGGACGGGGAAGTGAGCCCTTCAGCCAGCTCCGCGGGAGTCAGCTGACCGGCGGTCGCGGCCGCGCGCCCTCCCCGCCCCCGGGCCCGGCACCCCAGCGGCCCCGAGTGCAGCTCGCCCGTGGCTGGTGGTGTGCGAGTCCGCGCGGCGCGCGCCTCCCCTGAAGCCAATCAGCGGCCGGCTCGGCGCGCGGCCTCTTCCGCGCGGCTTCCTCCTGCCAGTTTGGGCGGCGGGGCGGCGCGCTCCCCGGAGGCAGCGTTTACGCACGCGGGTTGCGCCTAATGAAAGGAATATTCACATTTCCAGGGCGGCCTCAGCCAGGGAGCCTGCCTCTTACGGACAGGCCGGCTGCCCGAGGCTCGCCGTGGCCACACTGTGCCAGCTTGTTCTGGAGCTTTCAGAGCATCCACCACGGCTGGCCTGGGCATCGGGGAAACAGTGCGCCTTTTTTTCCCTCCCAAACCTGCCCACCTGGGACCCCATCCGACCCCGTCCCCTCCAGCTGCTCGCGAACTCCGCAGCCGCTGGGAGACTGCACATGCGCCTGTCCCCTACCACTGCGTCCTGGCCCAGGTTGGAGGAGGGGACGGGAAGGCGGTATTTGCAAGTACTCAGAAGTGTTTACTGTTCAGAAGCTCCGGCCCTGGGCCTAAATCCACCCAGCTACTACAGTTCACAGAAAAGGAACACTTGATCCCGCCCCTACTAGGTGCCCTGACTTCTGTCCTCTCCCTTGATCCTCGCGATCGGACCCTCTGTAAAGGGGGTATCACTATCCTGGTTCTGGAAACAGGAAACCAAGTTTCTGAGAGATTGAGAACCGTACAACTACGGAAGGGCCCGTTTGCAACGAAGCCAACGTTTTTTCTAAGTGACTGGGCTTCATACCCGGACACCAGTTTGTGTTTAGACTTACACACCCCTAGGTTCCCTTGTTCACTTTCGGGAGGAAACACCAAGGGCTGTAGATATTCCCTAGAGCAAAGTTATAGGCCTTTTCAGGCCCTTTTATCCTGTAGGAGCAGTCGGTCCACTGGAGAGACCACCTCCTCTTTCAGGTCTTAGATTGGATAGCACTTTCCTTGACCCCACAAGCCTGGGTCAGCGCCACTTCTAGCACCTCTGTATTTCTCTTTTGGTAGTTCTGATGACCATCGATTGCAATTTCCTCAGCTATATCGCTATATAGATGGAGGGAAGCTACCCGAATGCAGGAAACGTGTTGACTGTAAGCCTTGGATTTAGCTGGAATTGCCTTGCATGGCCCAGCTCCCAGGATGCAAGTGTGCTATGGGAACAACATTTGAAAAGCAATGAACTAGGGGCGCCTGGGTGGTTGGGTCCGTTAAGCCTCCGACTTGGGCTCTGGTCATGATCTCATAGTCCATGAGTTCAAGCCCTGTGTCATGCTCCAGACATGTGCTCACAGCTCAGAGCCTGGAGCTTGCTTCGGATTCTTTGTCTCCTCTCTCTCTGTCCCTTTCCCGCTCTCACTCTGTCTCTCTTTTGAAAATAAATAAGCATTAAAAAAAGAAGAAGAAGAAGAAAAGCATTGAACTAAGAGTTTGGAAGTTAAAAGTAAGGTAAGAAGGGAAACTGGAGACAACTATAAAAAACTGACTTTTAATAATCACACCAATAATAATAGCAATGGCTGTGATTTGCTACCACAATGCAGCAGGCATCGTTCTGACTCCTCAAAACTCCAATGTGCATTCCAGTCACCTGGGGATCTGGTTAACTAGGAAATTCTGATCAGTTGTCTGGGGCTCTGAGACGGCATTTCTAACAACCTCCCCTGTGATGGTGCACGAATCATACTTTGTATAGCAAGGCTTTGGTGTATTAACTTCTTTTATCCTCTTTAAATGTTATCAAGTAGATATCAGTATTTCTAGTTTACACACAAGGACGCTGATAGGTTAAGCACCTATGAACTGAAGTCAAAGAAATAAACCGCAGGGCAATGAGGGAGGGGGGAATGGTACGAGCAGTTACAGTTATAGAAGAAGAAACACAATCCTAGGCCCAGGAAACATTCACAAAAGCCTGGCATGCCGGGAGAGCAGACAACAGCTGCTTCACCCATTAGGCACCATGTGTGTACTACTCAGGAGCTTTCCAAAGGCCCCGAATATTTGAGACCTGCAAAAATGTATTGGCACCTACATCTGAAAACTGAATTTAAATTAATCATTTCAACATTCAAATAATTTAAAAGCCTTTCAAAATTTTTACATTACAAAAAGTTGTAGTTAGTGAATGATATGGGTGTATTTTAATACATTTGATAAAAATGAAGCAGGGCCTCCCAAGCCCAGGGCATACTAAGGACAAGATAAGCACCGGCCACATTGGGTTTGGATGTAATGCTGAGGGTAGCTGGGAACCACTGATAGAAGCAGGAAAATGTTCTCTGTCACTACAGTGAAGAGAAGGGATTGGAAGGAGGCCAGACTGGAGGCCCAGTGGCTGGAGACCAGATAGGCGTTTATAGACTTCCAGTCTGCAAGACAATCTCTCTTCAGTGCCAAGATTACTGTAAAATGATAGCATTATACAAGCCAATTATTGTTTGATTCCTCCAGCCCCTATCTGACTCAGCATTCCAGATTTACTTAAGATTTGGGGACAAGGGTTTTGCCAAATCCTTTCTCACTAAGGCTGGTGATGTTACAGTCTAGGCGAGGTATGTTGAAGAGCACACACCTGAGTCAGACAGCCGTGAGCCTGAGCCTCAGCCATGCTACTTGGTAGCTTTGTGACTTTGCATAAGTGATTTAACTTCTCGGAGCCTTGGATTCCTTATGGAGCATAATTCATTCCTCATGGAATTTAAACTACATGTACAATGCTCCCACAGAATAGGTACTTATAGACAAATGGTAGCTGTTATCACATATACGCCATTATTCTGAGACCTACTTGGGTTTTCTTTAGGAGGGAACAGAGGGTGGGGTATATAATTTAATCTTTTCATCCATTTTCCGAGGCAGAAATTATTATTCCCATTTGGCAGATAAGGAAACTGGGGCTCAGAGATGAGATAGCTCATGAACTAGGGGCAGAAAGTGGAAAACCTGCAAGAGCTGGAATGTTGTTTTATTTTCACCTCATTTTGTGCAGTCTCTTCAGCAGTCAACATCTGCTGCTTCCCCCGCCCTTTGACCAGTCCAGAATATTTCCCTTAGTCATGGCATGAATCTGTCATATGGCCAAAGCCACACCACTGAACACTCTTCTCAGGGCTCCACCAACCTCCATTTCCCTTCTTCCCCGACCTTACCTAACCCCCCTACTACCTCCCCCTACAGGCCCCTACGGCCCCCGCTCCCAAGTTTTCAGCTTCTGGATTTTCCTTATTAAAGAGACAGCTTGTCTCTTTGAGAATCACAGACAGAGCCACGCTAGACTGGGATGCCTTCCAGAGTACCTCCCTTTAAAGGGAGTAGATAAGTAGGTCACATCAGGATGGTAGGGGAGGAGGCGTACTTCTACTGGGAAGGAGGAAAAATACTGCAGATTACATGGAGAATGGAAAACAAAATAACAGGGCTCCTCTGTCTCTCTGATTCTCTCTCTCTCTCTCTCTCTCTCTCTCTCTCTCTCTCTCTCAGTCTCAGTGGCAGCCCCCTGCTGGCCGCTATTACTGTGCAAGGCATGTGAAGACCCCGCGGGCCATACTGAACTCTTGGGGTTTGGGACGCCCCTGAAACCTGCAGTGAGCAGAAGGCAGTCTCCCTTTGGCTTCCTTCCATCCCACTCTGCCTCCTCTTGAAGCTCCCCCCGCAACCACCAGGGCAGGTTTCCCTTCTATACGGAGAGGAGATAGCTCAGCTTTCCCAGAGGATTTGGAACTTCAGTCCTATTCTGGCTCCTCAAGGGCCTGAAAGACAGAGCTCTGCAGCTTGAAGGTTCCACAGGGCTGGGATGGCACTCCTGGCTTTGCCGTGGTTGCTGGGAGTAGCCCCGGATCGGGTTCACAGAGATTCTGCTCCAACCAGGACAAGTCACAAGCCTTGTGAGATTTCTGCTCCCCACTCCCAACCCAAACTCTGTCGAAGGCAGTTCACAAGAAGGGGTGTGGATGAACATTAAATGACATAGATTGCTGTGAAAACCAGAGAGACAGAGACAGGGCGAGGCATTAAAGGTCCATCACTGCCAGCCCCACCCTGCCCAGCTATCCCTAGGGACTGAGCCATGATTGAATCGTAATGCTGGGCGGTCACATTTCTAGGAAACTGTGGCTGAAGGTGGGGGGTGGGGCAGGGAAAGTCCTGGCTGCATGAATGACACTGGCCCCCTGCTGTGTACCGACATGGACTGAAAATGTGTATTCAAGCAGAGAATGGGTCCCTGGACTCTGTGCCCAGGGCACAAGGCAAGCACACAAAAACAAAGAGCAAAGCCTGATTCTTGGACTTGGGGATAAACAATCCCAAATCCCTGGATGAGGCTTTGGAAACAGAGTTCACCTCTGGAGAGGCTGAGGGTTTTCCATTCTCTTGGCGTGGAGCCTGGTGGACTTCCAGCTCTGAGGCTCACCGTTTTAGGACACTGGCTAGGCTTTGTGTAGAGATGCTCCAGATTGCAGGATGCGACTCTCTCCTGCCTGGCTGGTGCCCCCTGCCCTCCTTACTGCCATCCCTAAACCCAGGCAGACTATTTGGGAGTGCTGTATTCTGTGCTCTTTTCCCTCCACCCCTCCAGAGACAGAGTACCTCCCTACCCCCACCCCAGGTGTCTGTGCCCTGTGGGGAAGTCCCACCCTTGCCTACGACTGCTCTTCTCTCTCCGTGTGAAGCAGGGCTGGGTGACAGGACAGAGACATCCATCTTCACCTGTGCCCTTCATTATGTTTAACCTCCCTAGGCTTGTCTAACGCAGTCTTTCCCAGGCTGGAGTAATCCCAAGCCATCTCTCATCAGAGTGGGTATAAATCCCCACAGGTATGTGGCAGGCAAGTAGCAGCAGTGACAGTGTGGTGGTGCCTGTATTGAAAGAAGTTTGGACTTGTGAGACTTAGGTCCTTTGCACTCTCAAAAAGTGACTGGCAGCTCCTCATCCCCGGCTTCTGATCCAGTCTGGGTCTCTTGCTTTGCCAGCATCCCTGCCTTACTCCAGGTCCAGCTTGAGCGCTACTCACGTGGGGGAAAGGAGGTCAGGCATGGAGCCCCCGTACCAACCCCCCACATCAGTCAGTAATGTACCTGCTCCATGGTTTTGAAACTTCAGAGTACATCAAAATTACCAAGGGACTGGTTAAAATACAGATGGCTGGGCCCCTCCCCATGGTTTCTGACCTAGTAGGTCTGGAGTAGGAACTGAGAATTTGCATTTCTAACAGGTTCCCAAGTGATGGGATACTGTTGCTCCAGTGGCCACATTTGAAAACCACTGAGCCAGAGTATAGCAAAAAGAAAACCTTCGTCTGAGTCCTAACCCTGCCACTTTCATGTTCTGTGATCCTTGTACTTGACCTTCCTGAGCTTCATTTCCTCTTCCAAAAAAGGCGGAGTAATGACCACTGGATGGTTGGGGGGATTAGAATAGGAAAAGCATTTCACTGTGCATGGCAAATTTAATTATGATTTAGTCAACAAATATATATTGAGTATTTTGCTGTCCATGGGATACTCTGCCCAATATCATGGCTGACTCTGGGCAGATCGTATGTGAGGATTCTAAGACTGACTTAAACATCACACAACTCTGTGACTCCGTTTTCTCTTCTATGAAACAAGGCCTGTGGTCTTCTAAAGTCTCCTCCAGGTTCTGTTTAGAAGCTCAAGTCTGGGAGGGACCTTAGGTCTTGGGAGGCATGGCCACGTTTCTTGTCCTTGCCCACCCCTTTTCAGGACATCCATTTGAGAGCTCAGGTGCTTCTGGAAAGAACACCAATCACCTGAGTCACTGTCAGTTCATCCTCGAGGGAAATAACGTGGCCTTCACTGTCCATCATGATCTAGTTCCAACCCACTTTCATAATCACATTCCCCACCTTTGTTCCTCTGTTCACCATACAGCCTAGACAAATTGGACTACACATCCTTCCCCAGATACGCCCTGTGATGTCCTGCCTGCATACCTCTGTTCACATTGTTCTCACCAGTAGAATATCCTCTACTGGTCAGAGTCCTCCTATACCTCCTTCAAAGTTTACCCAATGGCTACCTCTTCCAACAAGTCATCCCAAATCCTTCCACCATCTGTCTGTCTCTCTAGCTAACTATCACCTATGTATCTCTCTACTTAATACAAATGATTTTATATTTTTCTTTAGGTGATAGAAGGACAAGTTACTGAAGTTGTCAGGTATACTACCTGACCTCACCACCTCCTACTTGTGTCTGATGTTTTCCCTTCAAAGGGGCTGTGTAGAAACAACGAAGTCTGTGGGTGTGTCCCTGGATTTCACATTATCCTAAAGTCTGTTCTTGGAGCATACTGAGCTATAAAAAATAAGAGTTGATACTAAGTAAAACTTTTAAAAAGTGGAATGGCCATTTAAAAGGAGATGCCTACTTATACAAAAGATTCGTCAGCTGTTTATTTTCTATGGAAAGCAGAGTCGGGAATAAATATCTATGTGTGTTTATATCTTCTGTGGTTCATATTCACAGATCTACTCGTTTGCATATAGGCACATCTGCTTCTCTAATTTTCTTTTTTAAACGACAGGGTTTTTTTTTCTATTCTAAATATATGTGTTGGTAAAAATGTTTAAAGGAAATAAAAAGTAAAAATAAAGTAAAAGAAGAAAGTAAGTCATTCATAGCCTGTAAATAACCAGTATTAACATTTTGATGTATTTCATGGGAACAGTTTTCCTGCACATATTTACTATATATGATTTCTAAAGGAAGTTGGGATAGAATGTTTATACGTTTCTGTATCCTACTTTTTTGAATTACATATGATTAGCATTTTTGGTATTCCTTTAAATATCTTCCCAAACATTGGAAAAAATTATTTCATGATATCCACTAACATGAACCAAAATTTATTTAACCATTCCTCCATTGTTGGATACTCCTTTTTGCTATAAACAATATTCAGTGAACATCCTTACATATCTGATTATTTTCTTAGGCCGATTCTGGAAATGGGATTACTAGGTCATTTTTTTAAAGATTTAATTTTTTAAAGTAATCTCTACACCCAACATGGATTTTGAACTCAAAACCTCGAGATCAGAAGTCGCACACTCTACCCACTGAACTAGCCAGGTGCCCCATAACTGGGTCGTTTTTAAGTCTCTTGATATATACTACCAAACTGTTTTCTGAAATTTTGATTTGAAAATACTTCCAGAATACTTTACCTATTGCCCCCCTCTTCTATTCGTAAGTAATTTTTACCTCCACTCCCAGTGCATTCTATCTCTTGCTGTACTTTACCCGTTCTACACTGAATTTGCATTCAGTATGTAGAAGTCTTCGTTCCCCTACTAAGAATCTGTCTTTGACCATCTTCCCTCAACACCCAGCACAGGTGGAAGAAAGGGGCCAGAGGCTGAATCTACTTAGGTAAATCTATAAGCTGAAGAAAAGCTCCATTTTGGGAAGGAGCAAGAAGAGTGACTTGAATTCCATACTTAGGGATGGGGTTGCAACACTGGTTGAAGGGGTAAAAAAAGGGATTGTCCTCCACCCTTTACACATCCAGATCTCAGAGTGGGGAATAAACGGTGGGAAACTAGTTCAGTCTAGAGCCTGGAAAAGGAGTCACCTTAGCTGTCTGGCAGGGCTGCTACCAAGGCCTGGGAGAAGGGCAGAAGCTTGGAGGCCACCGCTTCAGGTTGTGGAGGGAGAGACACCAGCGCCAGCCATCCCACTCTCACAGGTGTTGACCTTGGGAAACACTTGCAACGCTGATGATAGGAGCTTAAATTAGTTTTTTTAAATTGGAGTTTCCCAAATTTCAGTTGTACCTTGTTTGTGATCTCAGTCTTTTAATGACAAGAAAGAAGCAATATGCGCACATGTGCGCACGTGCGCGTGTGCGCGCGCGCGCACACACACACACACACACACACACACACACCTGTGTTTCATTTTATCCAGACCAGCCGCACTTCTGAACAGTTAAGACAGATACAATTATTAAAATATTCAGGGTGTGCCCATGACATTCATAAGGTCTGAACAAGAACTTAAAACGTATCAAGCCACTTACGTTAGCCTCATCCTGAGCAATAAAAATTTAGAAATCACAGGTTTGGTGGATTAGTTACCTTTTTCGTAATACACACTAAAATATAAAGATAGCCATTATAATAAAAAAAAGTTTTCAGCCATTGGTAGTCCCTTTACTAGCCGTTGATGGTAACTGTACCACATTCTGGGGACATACTATTTTAATTCCACTTAAGCTTTCTAAGATCAGGTATCATGGTTTAGTTGGTGCTTAGTACAGTGTTGAAGCTCAATAAATATTTGTTCTTCCTTTGGTTTGGTTTGTTTTGGTAATGGGATAGGGATGAATAGAAGTTAATTTATATACTTAATACAAATGAAGTCTCCAAGATCAGGATTATGACGGGAGATCAATATTTATATGGTAAAGAGAGTTGTCCTGAGTTTGAATACTGTGCCATTATTATTTGGACTCGGGCTTTACGGTGTTCACAGTAGAAAACAGTAAATCATACACATACTATTTAGCTGTCTTTCCAGGGGTAAATAATACATTTGCAAGTTGAAGAATTAGTCTTGGGGCTATAAAATAGAATAACACTATTAGGTCATGCAGGAATTCAACCCACTATAATAACCTCATGAAACAAGAAAACGTTTCCATACCTAGTAAGCACAGACTGAAATACATGGTCATTGATTAGTAAATATTTGTTAAATGAAGAGATGAAATGTCTTACTACAGTCCATATGTCTTTACCACCCTTGGAGAAGCATTCTCAGAAACAGAGGAACTAACATTTACTCAGTACATAATGTTCTAGGGTCTTTATATATATCTTTCTTCCTGATTTCATATGGCAACACCACGTGAGGAGAGGGTAAAATCATGCTACTAGGGGACAGATACTTCACCTGTCCCTAACCAAAACTTGCCTTCTTCTCAGAAGACCACAGTGACTGTCTTCTCATTGGATCCAGAAAGCTGGACAGGAAGATGTAGAAACTCATGGATGACCTTCTGGCCAACCAAATAAATAACTTACCAAAGGGAGGTGTAAATATGATGCTAGAATAAAAGAATATATTGAGAGAGACAATAACTCTAATAAAGAAGAGAAAGGCACCCTAACACTTTAGTTACCTGCTAGAAATAGAGACATTTATCAAGGCCTGGCCAGTAATTTTCTCTTCCTTAGTTCTGCCTACCTCTCTCCTCTGAACCTTTCTTCCAAATGTAGCGTCCTTAGCCTATAACTCAAGATTGTTTAACTCATCAGCACATAAGGAACTTGTTCTTCAGGGACTGAAAATGAACAATACCATTTTCTTAGCTACCAAAGATCCAGTGGAGGCAAGAACTAGAAGAAGTAAAAAAAAAAAAAAAAAAAAAAAAAAAAAAAAAAAAAAAAAAAAAAAAAATACACCCCAGGGTCAAAAGACCTGGGTTGGAGCCCTGAATCTGTCATGGTCTGGGAGGGTGGCCCCTATGCTTATTAGCGATACCTTCTAACTCATGGCTCCCTTATGTCATTCACTTACAAATATTTTCTGTGCAACTACTGTTTACCCAGCACTGCCTTGGGCACTAGGGATAGAACAATGAAAAAAACAGACTCCATTGGAGTTTATGTTCTAATGAGATTGATTAGATTGGACAAGTAATCAAATGAACAATGTAACTTCAAATAGTGAGCAGTGCTATGGAAGAAATGAAACAGATGATGAAAGCAAAATGGGGAAGGAGGGTTCCTCTACAGAGGGCAAAGGTCTCCCTGAGGCAGTAACATTTGAGCTGAGATCTGAATGTACTAGAAGGAACCAGCCCAGTGAAAGAATATTCCAGGCAGAAGGACCAGAGAGCCCTGAGTTGGGACCATGTTTGGGGCTGAGTGACAATCAAGGAAAATGACACTATTTTGCAGTTCTAGTAGACCAATGGTTTTGCACACTACTCCAAGTGATTCTACATTTCCTTGGTTGTGTCTCAGGGGCGGAAAGGCGGAGGGCAGAAGTTCTGCCGGACCCCCATCACGCTGCCCAACATACACAGCAGCTCCTTTTTCATCTGAAGCATACACTGGGGTGTTGTTGAAGCTTTTGACTGAAGAACAGATACCATGATCAAAAATCCTTGGTCTCAAAAGTCCTTTTCCACTCTGTAATCGTCCAGCTCTCTGAAAACTTATCATGCAGCCTCTGTGATCCCTACAGAAAGGCTGACTTTATTCAGTAAAGTCGGAGAGTGGGGGTTCCAGCGACCTGGCTCTCCTCTTACCAGAACATCCCATTCCCTTCCCCTGCAATGGTGGATTAGTGCCTCTGTTGCCCTCCAAGCCTGTCCCAGGTAGGGAGGGACACACATCTCTGCGTCCTCCTAGCAGATTATAGCGGCTTCCTTTTCTTGTCCTGTCCGAATAAGACACTCTGTCCTACACAGGAGAGCTTTGTGGAGAAAGCTGCGGAGTGGCTCCAGTTTTTTCCAACCTGTAAAATGCAAAGTTGGCCAGCTGCCTCTCTTCTTAACTCTAAAATTCGTATCTTTCCTTGTATCCAGAGAACTGCCAGCAGCTCTCAAAGAAGTCTCTAGTGTCCTGGGGTTTGGAGAAAAGTGCTGTGCAGAATGTGAAATCATCTTCTGGTAATGCGAATCTAATTAGCTCTTTGACTGACAAGAGGAGGCAGAGGCCAAGAGGGATTTAAACAATCCCTTTCTCACATATTTCAAAACAAGCGAAGAACCAGACAGGGAAACGGAAAGAGAATAAAGAGATAAAGCTTAGGAAACATTTGGAGAAGGGGGTAAGAAGGGGGTGAGGGGGAGACTATCAAGTGACCAAAATAGTAATCCTTCCTTCCCAACTTTACCTCTGCTCCCCCCATCTCCGCCCTCCCTCCCCTTTCCCAGAGGGAACTTACTTGGAGGTCGATGATTTCTCTCTCCAATTCCATCTTGCTGCCCTCAAGTGCCTTCACACGCACTGGTGCTGGTAACAGACTGCGTGGGCAACTCCAAAATTTGCTGTCTGAGTCTCTACTGCTTTCTTTGGGTGGGAGAGAGCACACAGCTGGCGGGACAGACCTGCTATTCATCCATCTGATGTGGGATGCCTGTCCTGGGCTCAGCCCTGCGGGCGGTGTACACATGCATACACTTGTGCGCATGCATGTGTGCGGCGCACACACATGTGCCCTCCAGGGGGTGGTATGTGGCATATTGATAAGTGGCCTTTTGAGTGGGTAGTAACAGCATCATCTTCTTTAGTGGCGCCAGTGCCCCCCAGCCCCAGAGAGGCCATCCGAGGTCAAACTCAGCCTGCTTTGAGTTAGTAGCTTTACTACCGGCATAGAAACCCTGTGGATTTATCAAGGAAATGGAAAAACAGCCTGAGCACGCTGTCTGACTTGACATTGGTGGAGCTGAATAGGGTCCCTCAGTCATCAAAGGTGGGCAGACTCTAGCATATTCCCAACACTGAGGCTTAGAGATTTCTTTCTCTTGTTCCCTGTAGCCCTAAAAGTTAAAAAAAAAAATTGTAGTTTACTTAAAAGGCCCTGAAACATAAGCCGTATTCTATAAAGTGAGTAAACAATAACCTTTTGTTGATAAGTTGTTTGATGTCCTCATTTTCTTCCTTGATTAGACAGAAAGAGAGTAGCAAAAAGTTATACCTTCAAATTCTGTTTATACGAGTAGTTGCATTTTCCCTACTTTTAAAATAAAGCTACCAGGAATGAGTCTTTTTTTGGAAAAGTTTTCTTTCTCTTGTTTACCTTAGAGCCTAAAACTCTTCTGGTTTGTTCCTGAAGCTAGTTTTAGACATCAGCTGTGTATGTGTGGGTGTGAGTATGTCTGTGAGTGTGCGTGGTGGGGGCAGTGTTAAATTGGAATAATCCAATTCAGAGTTTAAGCAGAGCGAGGAGAGTAGCAGAGTCAGAAATTTAGTCTCACCACACTTAAATGTGCCGCCAAAGGGGTGGAGAGGATTCTTTATTTCTATTAATGATGTAATGTCTTTATAAGTCCCCACCCTGCTAGACATGTGGTGAGTGGTCAATAGGATGAGGATCATATTTCCATCTAATCTAATAAACACAGTGGGATTTAATTTAAATGGTAAATGGTCCAGTTTAGATAGAATGCTTAGCCTTTCCAGCCTCCCCCAGAGGTGACATCTAGGTGTGTGGGAGGGGGGCATGGTTTATTTTTTATTTATTTTTTTAACTTTATAAAATGTCTTAGTTATTTTTGAGAGACCACAATCAGGGGACACAGAGAGAGGGAGACAGAGGTTCTGAAGTGGCCTCTGTGCTGACAGCAGTGAGCCCGATGTGGGGCTCGAACTCATGAACTGTGAGATCATGACCTGAGCTAAAGTCAGACGCTCAACTGACTGAGCCACTCAGGCGCCCTTGGGGTGTGGTTTACATATACTTGGAGGTGGAAGAGTGGTGGCTCTTTGATGTGCCCTGGAGCCTCTGCTAATTTCTGCTCTGGTGTGGCTGGGCTGCCCTCTGAGTTGGTGACTACAGAAGCGAGACTGGGCCCATTCCTGGGCCTCCTGCTGGTGTTGGTGGCTAATGTCAGTGGCCAGGATAACTCACGGTCCATTCTCTCTCTGCTCCTAAAGACCCAGTGGGCTTCCTTGTTGACTTTGCCCTATCTCAGCTCTCATGGTGATGTGGACCATCCTGAGACCTGCTATGACTCATAGGTGCTCCCCTCCTAGTGGTACCAGCTCAGCGGTCCACCCCTCAAGATGATCTCCAAATGCTCCTCCTGCCACACACTTGGCTACCACTCCACTTCTCCCTTGGGCACATGGGAATGGAGAGCTGTCCCGTCACTGGAGAGAAGCAAGCTCAGCCCCATTTCTAGTAAAGACTGGGTTTCGGTGTGGCTGCTCCAGCCGGTGCAGGCGTAGCCTTTAAGGTAGCCTCTTTCTAGACTCCCAACTAGGAGTGAGAGATGGAACCAACTCCTCAGCATTCCTTCAAAGATCTACTGTGATATCCGTCACGCCCACTTCCTGTAACTACACCATGTGACCAGTGCTATTCCGAGCACTTTAACGTACCATCACTTACTTAGTTCCTACAACAATTCCGCAAGGTAGGATTGTAACACATTACGCCTGTGTCACAGGTGAGGAAACAGAAGCCCAAAGAAGTTCCCCAAGGTTGAACCACGATTCAAACTCGAGATTCAAATCCTAATTAGGATTCCGAGTCCATGTTCTTATCCGTGATTTTGGCTCAGGGAAGAGAGATTGAAACATGTCTGAATAAATGCTTTCTCTTTCTCTGCTTCAGTTTTTTCCAGAATTCCCATAATCTAGGATCCAAAAAGGTTGGCTTTGTCTTCTTTCTCTTCCTGTTTGGTAGGGACGTGCCTTATGTGGAACTCAGTGATAATAATTCTAAGAGGAAATAAAAAAATGGAAAGAATTCCCATTTTCAGCAAAACCCGACAAAATTCTCATTCTCAACAAAACACAACAAAATGATCATCTTGCTGGAAAACCTAATTTTGGATGTCAAAAGCAAAATATCAACGATTTCTTTCTCTTTGCATTTTTGTGTGGTGATTCCAATTATCCTTTGGATAATATGGATACATCTGGTTAAATAGAGAAAGAAATAAGAATGAGAAAATGTCAAACAGAAAAGCACCTGAATATATTCCCACCTCCACCCCCAAATTTCCTATTGGTTTTATTTTTTTTATTTTAATTTTTTAATGTTTTATTTATTTATTAAATAGTTTATTGTCAAATTGGTTTCCATATAACACCCAGTGCTCTTCCCCACGTCCTATTGGTTTTAAAAGGAAACAGCTATAGTTAGCTATAATAATGGTTTTGGTTTGGTAAGACCTTTCCAAATTTGGACCTTTCCCTACCTTATAAGTATCATTTAGAAGTATATTTGGATTTGGAAAGTGGTTTATCTACAGTGACTCTGGACCAGGGGTCAGCAAACTTTTTCTGTAAAGGCCAGAGAACAAATATTTTTTAGCCTTGGAGGCCAAATGGTCTCTGTTGCAATTACTCAGCTCTGGTATTTTAGCATGAAAGCAGCCATAGACACTGTCTATATACAAATGAGTATGGCTGTGTTCCAATAAAACTTTATTTACAAAAACAGATAGTGGACCAGATTTGGCCCCACAGGTAATAGTCTGCTGATTTCTGTTCTAGAATATAAACAGAAAGAGAATCTGGTGTTCTAATTATCACAACCATGTCCAGTCTTCCAGACCACATCTTTTCAACCTAATTCCCACTTGAGAGGTAACAGCTGAGCCGCTGCTGTAAGGATAATATGTTAAACACCATGGGGATATAAAATCACAAAATACACGCCCTTGTGAGACACAGGCACAAAAGGTTAAGCTTTTGCAAAGTGTGCTCTGACATTTGGCTGTGATACTGAAACTATACTATGTGGGGGCTACCCAATCTAGATGGGAAAGGTTTCTATTTCCCTTTACTCCTAGGGTGACTTTTGCAGTGTGAAGCCCAAGGGACATTTTTAGGGGAACTGCCTCTTGGGAAGCAGATTTTTTAGAATATGCTTGAATTTATAGATACATAAACAACTCAGAGCAACTCAGAAAGGGTTCATGGAATGGGTGGCCAGCAATGAGATCCTAGGGACACCTTGCTAGGTAGGAGAAGCAAAGAATTATAGTGCACTGAAGGTGCTGGCCTAAGAAGATCCCTTACTGGTGAATCATGAGGAAAAGCCTGGAGTGAAAACCAGACGACCTAGGTTTCTCTGTGTGTGCTGAGTCACTGTGTGTTCTTAGGCAGTCACTTGATGTCTCTGAGTCTGATATTCTCCTTTGTGAAAACCAAAGCTGTCAAAAAAGAGGATTCCTAAGACACCTTCAGCTCTTAAAATCTGTAATGTGTGTTTATATTAAATACTTCTTGTGTATAATAGAGTAACATCTCAGAATCAGGTCTGAATTTTAGTATGTAAAAGCTAAGGATCCCTAATGGAGAATTTATGTAATTAGAATTTTTTTAGGAAAAATCATCCCTATCTGTTACCTCTGCTGGTGAGACCAGGAAGGGCAGACAGAGAACAAGATGCCCAAGTGAGAATAAAGGCGCACTTCAGAACACGCTTACCAACTCATTTATGCTGATTTACACAGCGATTTACTCTCTTCTGTACCCACTGCCCAAGGAATCTTAGGGCCAGGATGGATGGAGAGGGAAACTTTTGGGGTGTCCATGGAGGGAGCTATCAGTTTGGGGACTGATGAGGGGCCCAGGTTCGGCAAATGGTAATTAAGAATTAGATCGGGTGACTTTAGCCCTGTCTACTAGAACTTTCTGCAATGATGGAAATGTTAAAGAACTTTCCATTTTCACTGTTCAGCGTAGCAGTACTTAACCATATGTAGACCTGGAGCACATGAAATGTGGTAGTGTGACTGAAGATCTAAATTTTAATTTTCATTTAGGGGCATCTGGGTGGCTCAGTTGGTTAAGCGTCCGACCCTTGATTTTGGCTCAGGTCATGATGTCATGGCTTTGTGGGTTCAACCCCGCATCCGGTTCTGTGCTGGCAGAGCTGAGTCTGCTTGGGATTCTCTCCCTCTCTTGCTGCCTCTCCCCCACTCATGCTGACTCTGTCTCTCTCAAAATAAATAAATAACCTTAAAAAAATAAATTTTAACTCTTCATTGACTTTTAATAGATTTCCGTTTAAATAGCTAGCAGCTACTGTATTGGACAATGGAGCTCTAGACCAAAATTCAGTGTATTTAAAACATTGCTTAGCAATGGCCATCATGTATTTAACACTTCCATTCGGGCCACTCATCTCTTGCTAGACGTTCATCAGACAAAAGCCTAATTTGACATAAATAGGAACTTAGGGCACATAGCTCTCGTGGGAATGCCCCCATGAGGCCTGGGGATGCTCTTGGTTGTGGTGAGTAAAATTCCCCTTCGTTCTTTTGCATTCAGGGTAGGGGGATTTTAACTGTGACTCACTGTTCAATGAATGATTAATAACAGAGCCTTTTTATGTTGATCTGAACACTTGCCACCTCTCACCTCTGCCAGAACTTAAAAGGTGCCTGGCACTCTCTTGGTGGCTTAAGGGAGGGTACTAGCTGATCTCTTCTTAGTAGTAGGAGACAGACATCAGGGGTTTTCAAACTTTTTAAAGCAAAGGAACCCTTTTTAAAAATGAAATCTTGTGTGGAAGTGAATATGAAATAGTTAAAGTGAAGCTGCTTGGATCCCGGAGTCCTAGCCACGTCTGTCCCACCGCTATGCCTCAAGTTATCCTTTAAGGGGCCTCTCGGGAACCACTGGTATTCTTGGGCCCATGGCGTAGTTTATAAGCCTCTAAGGACGTTTGGGTGTGTTAGGGCTAGGCAATCACAAGCCACACTAAATTGCGTGGAGATTTTCAAGTCTTGAAATGACGTGTTAAAAAAAAACAAAGAATAGGAGCGCAAAGATTTAAAAAGCACAGTCAAAATCGTAGCCCCTTATCCCACCAGCAGAAGGGATGCTGGCAATGGGGCCTTTTCAGTGGACAAAGTCTCCTCAGTGAAGTCTGACAGTCACTGCTGCACTATTTCCAAGCAGCACAAAGGACTTTGGGTTGGCGGGGGGCGGGGGGGTGATGAGGACGGCACACACAGCTCTTAAGACCAGCAGAAGGGCCGGGGCTGGAGGCTCTGACAGCACAGTGGTGGGATTCTGACTAGTGTGAAAATCAGAGCTCAGAGAGAGAACAAACCCTTCTCCAGCCACTTCGCCTTACAGATGACAGAGGCAGCTAAAGTGAAATTAGAGAAATAGAAACTAAGGTTCCTGGTCATCCCTTTAATCACAAGGGTGGGTACATATGATATGTGCATGTGTGTGTGACAGCTAATATGGGGATAGTTGCTTATAATTTCAAAGTACTTGGTACCTATTTTATTTCATTTAACGCTCACAGTGACCCAGTTGCAATTTACAGTTGAGGAAACTAAAACCAAAGTGACCTGCCCAAGATCACGCAGGAGAGGAAGCTAAGACTGAAATCAAGATTTCTTCTTTCCAATTTTTTCTTTTTTCTCCTCATGCTATACTTAACACACACCACAACCCCTGCCACACACACAGTCATGTCAGTGCAATCTACAATAGATGCCACACACACACACACACACACACACACAAAATCTTTTATGTATTTTTTAAATAATTTTTTAATATTTATTTTTGGGAGGGGAGTGGAAGTGAGAGAGAGGCAGAGAAAGAAGGGGACAAAGATCTGAAGCAGGCTCTGCACTGAGAGCAGCAAAACTGATGCGGGGCTTGAACCCATGAGATCATAACCTGACCTGAAGTCAGAAGCTTATAACGGACTTGAGCCACCTAGGTACCCCTCACACACTTTATCTTTATTGCAGTCAGTGTATTGAGCCAAATAGGTTGTTGATGACAGTAACTCACCATTACCCAAGTAGAGAGACCTGGATTTCACCCCTTGCCCTGATATCCTAGTGTGTATGTTTTAAAATATAGGCTTTATTTAATGGAGGAGTTTTAGGTTCATAGCACACCTGAGCACACTATACAGAGAGTTCCCGTCTGCCCCAGACCCCTACACATGCGCAGCTTCTCTCACTGTCAACATGGGCCCCAGAATGATACATTTGCTACAGTCGATGAACCCACACTGATACATCATGATCACTCAAGGTCAGTAGTGTCTATTAGAATTCACTGTTGGTGCTACATTCTATGTATGGGTTTTGATGAGCTGTGATTTTGAGCTAGTCATTTGGCCTCCTTTCTCCCTGTAAAAGTGGGGATCGTAGTATCTAATTTATAAAGATCATTGTAAGGATGGAACTAAATCAGAATACAGATGTAAAGCAAACTGCCTGCCTGGCAGAGTAAGAAGGACTCATTAAATGGAACTAATATCGGAGTGCCTGGCTGGCTCGATCAGGAGAACAGACCCTTGATCTTGGAATTGTGAGTTCGAGCCCTATGTTGGATGTAGAGATTACTTAAAATTAAAAATCTTTTAAAAATTGAGATAATATTAAATTTCATATGAATATTATTAAAAGCTTGGCTGTGTAACCTCTCTAAGTCTTTCTCTTGTGCTGTCAGCTCAGAGCCTCTAGTCTGGGTCTACATAATTCTGTCAGGGATAAGTTCTAGAGGTTGGAAAAGGTATTCATCTACGAAGATGTTCTGTGCCACTGAAAAGGAACTTCAATTCTAAGTATGTTTTTTAGAGGAGGAAGGGTTAGGTGAAGCAGGGACAAAATGCATGGATATTCTTCACAGAACCCTCAAGCTCAGCCACAGAACAGAAAGGTTCTGATTGGGAGAAACAGAAGGGGAAGAGAAAGTGCAGAAGGGAAAAATCAAAGTGTCGCTTGAGCTACTGTGACTATGATAAAAAGAAACCTTTTCAGTGGGCGTTTGCCAAAGTGACCTTTAATACTGTAAACTCTGAAATGTGCAGCCTGAATTACCCTGTGCATTTAGGTCCTCTTCTACTTCATACTGCTTACCTTTAAACGCCTCAACAGAGGGTAACTGGGGGAAATTAAAAGGAACAAAACTCCAGTATCCCTCATTGTTTCTTTGTGCACAAACAGCCCTACTGAAAAGATCTGGGGCTATATGCTCTCAGTTGCTCCTCTGATGACCAGTTCCCACCACCTCCCCATTGCTTAGATTTGGAGTTTGCACAACAGTAGTGATATCACTGTTTCATATACAACTAGTTTGCAAGCCCTTTGAGAACAGGGATGGTGGCTTCTACTTCTGAACCTCCCAGAGCTGTCAGTCATTCAGGTGAGCACAGAGTGCGTGACTGCCTGCTTCTGAGGGGGCTCTTTCTGCGTAGTGCAGTGCTGGGTTCCCCAAACCAAGTCAGATGCCCAAAGAGAGTCTCCTTAGAAAAACAGTGGGTAACTCAGACTCGAGTCGGTGGGGTGCACATGTGGAAGTGCAATTTCCTGGGCCCTTGTCATAATGTGACTTCGACTGCTTTGTGATCTTCGGTGACTCATTTCCTATCTGTTACCCTGGTTTCACTCATCTGTAAAATGGGGAGAACAATCTTATAGAGGAACATTTATTCACTTTTTTTCCTCATTGAAGAAATGAATGTTAGTTATGAAAAATGTAGAATATACAGAAGAAAAGGGGATAAAATAAGAAGAACCTATGAAACCACCCAAAGATAGACACTGTTAACATGTTGCTGATTGTTCTTCAATATTTTGTTTGTGTGTGTACGCATGTGTGCATGTGCACATGCATGTGTGTGTGTGTGTGTGTGTTTTCCCAGAACCAGCTACGTAATTTGCAGGGCCCGTTGCAAATTGAAAATGTAGATTCCCTCATTCTAAAATTATTACAAATTTTAAGATGATAACATCAGAGCATTAAACCATTACAGAGCCCTTCCAAGGACCAGGCAGGCCCTGTGTGACTACACAGTCACATAACCGTGAAGCTGACTCTTTACACCCCCTCCTCAAAATG
Source organism: Suricata suricatta (assembly GCF_006229205.1). Lineage (NCBI taxonomy): Eukaryota > Metazoa > Chordata > Mammalia > Carnivora > Herpestidae > Suricata > Suricata suricatta. The sequence goes on from NC_043709.1 coordinate 102,024,398, forward strand.
GTAATTAAGTCATTTATTGAGTGCTTTCTATGTGTCAGGTATTTTACTTGAGTTAGTTCTAATTTAATTCAGCTTGCCTAAAATAAATGTAATTCTTTCCCCACCCCCTCCATTTTGCAGGTAAGACAACTGGGGATCAGAGAGTTGAGTAACTTCCTGAGTTTACACAGCTAGTAAGTAGCAGAGACCATACTCACACGTTAGTCTTTCTGATCACAAGCCCATGCTTTCTCTCACTACAGTGCACACTGCCTCTCATACTAACTTATAAATTCATAAGAGAAATTTAATAAAATTGAGATTATAATATATGTAAAATCTTACATTGCATTATTTTCCATTTTATATCATGAGTGCTTTTCTCCCTACATGTTAGTTTACTTGGGCTGCTGTAAGAAAAGACCACAGACTGGGTAGCTTATGAACAACAGAAATGTATTGCTCACAGTTCTAGAGGCAGGAAGTCTGAGATCAAGATGCCAACAGGGTTGGGTGATGGCCTTTCTTCTGGGTCACAGACTTCTCTTTGTATCCTCACATGGCAGAAGGGGCTGGGGGGCTTTGTGCTTTTATAAGAGCACAATCCCATTCATAAGGGCTCCGTCCTCATGAACTAATCCCCTCCCAAAGGCTCCATCTACTAATAGATGGAGGTTAGGATTTCAACATATGAATTTCGTGGGGGACACAAACATTCAAATCATAGACCATGTTATTAAATATAGAAGAAAAATAATGGCTGTTTGTGAGAAAGAGTGAAGTTCCAGATGACAAAGCACTGAGAACAATTCCATTGCAAGATTATATATTATATTAAATATAAAGCACTAATGAGCCCAAGTAGGAGCATGTGGCCGTAGAGACTTAACCCATATCTTCCATCTGATAAATAGAGTATAAACACTTCACTCTCCCTGCTCTGAATGTCCTCCACTTTGAGGAAGATATCTTTGCATATCCCCAACAGCCAAGGAGATTGTGATCAAATTTTACTTTCTACAATTTGCAAAATGAAAGCCATAGAGTTTATTTTCTAAGCACAAACAATATTACTGTATAGAATAAAATTTCAGCCTCTCCCTTAGACACATACAACCACACACATACACATACACACACACTCAAATACCTCTATAGGGAGTGTGCATTCACCCTTTCCCCTTTGACAAGCACTGAGCTGCATGTAAAAAGAGCCAGTTCTGAACTTAATCTTAATAACCTTGTTTATATACCACTCCATATTCTGGGAAATCTACTTAATCTCCCTGAGTCTCAGTCACCATATTGGTAACATGGAGCTCAAGAGATACTTCAACAGTGTAATGAGGAAAGGGCCTAACAGGTAGGTCTTTCTCAGGGATTTCTAAGCCAAGAGCCAACCTGAAGTCACTGCAAATTAGATCTCTTTGGAGGCCATAATTTCTCAATGAAAACTTCAGTTGTCTGTGGTCCCTGGGACCAGGAGCTGGGAAAGGAATGAGGGCTATCCCCATCCACAATTCTCCCACACGTCACTTTTTTTTTTCAGGTGAGCTGTGCTTAAAAGAAAGACCATGTGAGGCGCCCCCCTGAACGTGGCTGAGCCACCATTTTCCTTTCTCACTCCATTCTGTTCCCTACTCCATCACCAGTACTTTTTCTCGACATTTCTCAGTCAAAGCATTTGGCCACTTCCTCCCCCATCCTAGGTAAACTTGCAGTTTTCTAGCACTTTCAGATTTACTCTGAAAAGCTTGCAAATAGGAAAGACCTTTATACTTTTCTGCCTTTGATATCTCCCCCTATTTGAGGTGAACGCCTACTTAAGAAACTGAAAATCCTTGTAATCATAGTGGGTTACATTTTAGTTTTGGTTCTCATTATGATTTTTGAATTATTAACATAGTATAATTTTATTATAGAATATTAGGGACTAGAGACAGGGGAGGAAATACCATAAATAATTTTGCAACCTTAACACACTCCTGCATGTAGGAGTATTTTAATCATGCTGATGTTTTAGGAAAACTTTGAGTCTCCATTTCTCCTATAATTACTACACTCTTTTTGCACTTAGAATGTCTTTTAAGCTAATGTTTCCTTTTCAAGACACTATTTCCAATTCATGAGAACAGAACACCATTGACTGGTCTGCCTTGGTCTGACAGAGAATAACCTCAAATCAGTTTCATTTAATGGACTGGCCTGCTTGTTTTAAACAGTTCTATTGCCCACTAGGTCCAAGAAGGCCTCTATGAGACTATTTGGACTGGCTGATCTTTGGATAAAATAACTGCGTTTACCCAAATGTAGTCTTGTCCAGATCTCACCTTTCAAAAGTTCTTTGCAGTTTAGGCAAATTCAGAATTATGTCCTTTGCTCAGGGAGGAGGTTACTTGGGGACAGATGACTACAGGGGTGCCTGGGTGGCTCAGTCAGTCGAGCGTCTGACCTTGGCTCAGGTCATGATCTCACGGTTTGTGAGTTCGAGCCCCACGTTGGGCTCTATGCTAACCACTAGCTCAGAGCCTGGAGCCTGCTTCAAATTCTGTATCCCCCTCTTTCTCTGCCCCTCCTCTGTTCCCACTCTGTCTCTCTCTGTCTCTCAAAAATAAATAAATGTAAAAAAAAAATTTAGGGATAGATGACTACATAAAATGCATCTATCTGTTTAGTAGAACTCTTTGCAGCTTGGCTTAGAATTTCCTAGGCTTAGATATATATTTGTATTTGTATTGAGCCATGACATGGGCACATAAAATGTTAGAGACAGAAATGACTTTAGCGGGGGTGAGGGGTCATGTAGGTGGAAATTATACAAGAATCACCTGGAGATGACTACATGTGTAACAGACAGATCATTAAATTCAAAATGTACAAATAACTACTATATATCAACAGGAAGAACACAAACCACTCAAAAAGTAAATGAGCAAAGAATTTCAACAGGTAATGCACAGAAAAGGAAAGTCAGTTGCTATCTATGGAAAAAAAAAACAGTCCACTTCATGATAATTAGGGACATGCAACTTAAAACATAAATGAGATACTATTTTACACCCACTGGATTGGCCGAAAGTAAAACATTTGACAATAGCAAGTGCTAGTGAAAGATGTAGGAAAACGAGAACTCTCATACACATCCAATGGAAATTACAAGGTATGTTTTGGAGAATAATTTGGAAATATCTAGAGAAGTTGAAAATGTTCCTATTTTAAAACCTTGCAATCTGCTTCTAGGTTATACTCCAACCATCCTTTTTTTAAATGAGAGCCTTCATCTGAACCACAGAACACAGATAATTACTTGAGTAACAATTTTATCAACTCTCCCAAGAACAGTAGGCAACTAGTATCATTCTGGATACAAGGAGAGAAGTAAATAGTTAGCTACACGGTTGCATTATGACATTAGAATTTGTCTTGTTAAATCCAACTGAGAGGTTCCCAGAGGATCTCTCAGACATATTTATAGTACCACACAACCAGTAATAATAAAAGATTGAAAATGGTTTGTTCATGTGTAAAGGAACGGATAAATAAATCACAGCGTACTTACAGTATAGAGTTCTATGCAGCAATTCAGATAAACGAACCAGATGTATGTATTTAGCATAGATAAATCTTAGAAACAAAAAGTTGATTTAAAAAATTATAGGATATTATAGGGGCACCTGGGTGGCTCAGTTGGTTGAGCATCCAACTCATGATTTTGGCTCAGGTCAAGAGCCCAGGGTTGTGGGATCAAGCCTCACATTAAGCCCTGAATCGGGCTCCACACCCAGCATGGAGCTTGCTTAAGATTCATTCTCCCTCCCTCTGCCTCTCTCCCCTGCTCACATTCTTTCTCCTTTCTCTCTCTCTAAAAGAATGTATATTATAAAAGTATAATTTTATTAACAAATATTTTATAAAATAAACCAATACTATTTATAATATGTATTATTTATAAGCGCTTATTTTGTAGCAAAAATACAAAATCAGCTCTAGGTATGCACCACATTCCTGATAGTGGCCATCTCTGCGTAAAGAGGAAATTGGGTTGGGGAGAGAAGCGTAGGGGACTACAGCAGTCATTGGGTCTATTCATGAATGTTCTGGCTTTCCTCCTATGCACATGGTAGGATGTACTTCCTTACATGCTTTGAGGTTAGGCATAGCCAATGAATTGTGAGTAGAGTGCTACTTGTAGGTGGAAGATTTAAGATCCAAATGTAGACTTTGCTTTGTTCTTTTTCCTTTTGGTATAGTGACCAGTGGCATTTCAGGTTCCATTGTTTCAGGCTACTTCATCAGCCTGGATCCTAGAGTGAGGACAATGCACAAGAGAGTTCTCAAACAGCCCACAGTGAACATGAGGCATGGTTGAGAAATAGAGCTTTGTTGTTTTCGGCCACTGAAAGTGTGGGATTAAATGTTACTATGTATAGCTTAGCCCATCCTGACTGGTACAGGGTCTTCCTCTTTATCTTGTAATTTTTTATTTCTTCTTTTCTACTGAAAAAAAAATTTTTTTAACATTTACTCATTTTTGAGTGACAGAGAGAGACAGAGAGTGAGTAGGGGAGGATCAGAGAGAGAGGGAGAACATAGAATCTGAACCAGGCTTCAGGCTCTGAGTTGTCAGCCCAGAGCCCAGCTCAGGGCTTGAACTCATAAACCATGAGATTATGATGTGAGCTGAAGTCAGCAGCTTAACCAACTGAGTCATCCAGGTGCTCCTCTTCTTTTTACTTTTAAGGCCTAAAGAAAAAAAGATTTTTTAAAGGCCTAAAGAACATATAGCTAGATGTTAACAGCTATTCACTTTGAGTGGACAGTATGAGTGTTAATGTTGCCCTCATTATTTTTTGGTATTTTAACAAAAGTCATCTGGAATGATTTTTCACAAAACATTTGATATGCTGGGGGTAGGGATAATGTAGAAGGCATGTGTATTTTGGTAAACTCCCCAGATGAATTTGATAATGCTTCCATACCTCTTCTCTGATCCAAAAGGCAATTCCTTCCTTTTATGGAAAGGGAAACTGAAGCCTAGAAATAATAAGTATCTTGCTGTACCCAGCATTATCAACAATATTTTGGAAAGAGCCCAAATGTTCACTGACCAATGAATGAATATCTGTGGTGTGTATATACAATGGAATATTACTCAGCCATAAAAAAGAATGAAAGCTAGCCATTTTCAATGACACAGATGGAGCTACAATGTATTGTGCTAAACAAAATAAGTCAGTCAGAGAAAGACAAATACCATATGCTGTCACTCATATGTGGAATTTAAGAAACAAAGCACATGAACATGGGGGGCAGGGAAAGAGAGGCAAAGAAGAAAAGACACTGTTAACTACAGAGAACAAACTGCTGGTTACCTGATAAGGGGGGGAGGGTTAAACGACTGATGGGGATTAAGAAGGGCATTTGAGATGAGTACTGGGTGTTGAATATAAGTGTTATATCACTATTTCTTAGACCTGAAACTAATATTATGTTGTATATTAACTAACTAGAATTTAAATAAAAACTTGAAACAATAATTTTAAAAAAAGACCAATCGAATGCCAAAGCCATTGGGTCTTACTATAATACTCTTGAATCCAATCCAAGCTTATTACAGGAAATGGTCTATGAAGCTTTTCTGCATTGTTATAAGGCTACCATCTGGGACGTTGCTCATGATATCATGCGACACCCCCTAAAATAAAGTCTTAAGTGGGAAAACAAACTTTTTTAAAATTTAGTTTCAGGAAAATCTTTTTCTATTGTGGAAAATTGAAAACCTTTCTTTTTAACTTGTTTCCCTTTTCTTTATGGTTACTGGGAAGCTCAGAGACAAACATGTCCTCACTATGTATGGTAGCCTTCCTGGTTTGCTTCCTCTTACTTTAAACAATCTTGATACTAACTTTATTGTGTGCACATCCTTTGTTTGAACTATCTAAAACTTCCTCAGAAAACAAAAAGGAATAAAGCGTGACTTTCTCTGTTGACCCACTTTATTTCTCTCACAGTAATGGAACCCCAGTTGTAGGAGAAATCTGCTCATCAATCCTTAGCACAACTCCAATGCTAAGTAGAAGCCCACTATAATCAAGATGAGTCTCTAACCCGGGATTAGTTCTTATTTCCCACACTGGGAGAATAAGAGGGTTCTCTCCATGAAGCTATAGTTTTGGGTCCACTTCATATTTCTAAAGCAGTTTCTACAACTGTCTCTTCCTTTCCTTCCTACACAGTGTTTTATACTAAACATCCAAATGGGAAACACAGAAGCAAGATAATTCAAAGGGCTCAGCAATACGCCTCGCTGATAAATGTAAGCAAAGGAATCACAGAAGAAGTGAAAACACAACCTCGTGCCAATAGTAAAAATAAAAACAGGATACTTCATCTCTATTTCTTGGGCTGCCATTGTCTTGCTCTGCGACTTGGCTGCAGTAGGATTTGGCTTAATTTCTGTACAATTTGAACTCATTCTCTCAGTATTTTACTTTTAAAAATGAGAAATAATTACTTTCTTATATTAAGTTCTCAAAATTTAAAAAAAAGATACAAATTTTTAAAAGAACCAGAGAACGAAATAAAGAGTTAAACTATCACACATTAGCATTAGCAAGCATGTGATCAAAGACAGGCTGTGGAAGAAACCGGTTCCTCAGGCATGTAATGGTTTATGGTACAGGAATGAAATCTGAGTCTCCAGGGTGGGACAAGGGTGCTATGGGGGCAGGATCATTTCAGACAGGGCTATTTTTCACCATTCTAAGAGCAGCTTGATTTTATAATGGAAAGGAATGAGAGGAGTAGAATTCATGCCAGTATGATCAGCGAAGGCCCTGTTTCCAAACCAGTACTCTGAGGAAAGCTATCTTAAGAATTGCTAAGTAGGGGGGCACCCGGGTGGCTCAGCTCATTAAGCGTCCCACTTTGGCTTACTTCATGAAGTTATGTTTATGGGTTTGAGCCCTGCGTCGGGCTCTGTGCTGACAGCTCGGAGCCTGGAGCCTGCTTCAGATTCTGTGTCTCTCTCTCTGCCCCTCCCCTGCTCGTGCTCTGTCTCTCTTTTTCTAAAAAAAAAAAAGAAAGAAAGAAAAGAAAGGAAAAAGAATTGCTAAGTAGGTATACTTAGTGGTCAATCTGACGATGTAAGTATTCTCTGCATCTCCGCTGGAGAATCAGAATGCATATTAGGGCAGATGCATAAAGGTTGAGAAGCCCTGCAGAAAAGAAACCTGGTTTAACTTTGTTAAACACTGGATGCTTTGCACAAACCTTATTTGAGCATGGAACGCTTTCTCCACTCACCACCTTTTCATCCGTGTCAGCATGAGGAACGTGAACTAAGGGTCTTGGCCTCTGAATCAGGAGTCCTGGACTCACTTGTGTGGTTCTGTCACAGTGTTACTGAGGAACTGGGTTAAGCCTGTTAGGGTCTTGATTCTTCCACTTGAAAATTGAGGAAAATAACACTTGTCCACATCGAATAGGGAAAAGTTAGATAATGTCCAGGAGGGCTTTGAACACCCTGGAAACTAGGTGCTATAGAAACAACGTCATTATCACAGCCACATCAGCCCAGTAGGATAAGAAGTCACATCATTAGATACAACAAATTTGGACCTAGCAGATGCTCCATCCACACTGAGCTTTCTAGCCAGGTCTCTGAAAGGATTTATATGAATTCCATACACGTCAGGAAGCAAACCCATTTCATGGTGGTGACTGTTTCAAACATACATTGAGAAGAGAAGGGGGAAATAAAGAGAAGTAGACAAAGTGAAGAAGTAGAGGGTACAGCAGCAGCAATAATAATAGTTAACAACTATTGAGTACTCACCATGTGCGAGGTAGTGTGTTAAACAGTTAAAACCAAGTATATTTAAACTAATCCCCCTTATTTAAAACGTTTTTTTTAACATTTATTTATTATTTAAAATTTTTTTTTCAATGTTTATTTAGTTTTGAGAGAAAGAGACAGAGTGTGAGGGGGGAAAGAGGCAGAGAGAAAGGGAGACACACAATCCGAAGCAGCCTCCAGGCTCTGAGCTGTCAGCACAGAGCCTGACACAAGGCTCGAACTCACAAACTGTGAGATCATGACCTGAGCCGAAGTTGGACACTTAACCGACTGAGTCCCCCAGATGCCTCTATTTCTGAAAGAGTGAGCAGGGGAAGGGCAGAGAGAGGGAAACAGAGGATCTGAAGCAGGCTTTGGACTGTGAGCACAGAGCCCAATGTGGGGCTTGAACTCATGAACTGTGCGATCATGACCTGAGCCGAAATCATGATTTGGTGACTCAACGAACTGAGCCACCCAAGCACCCCTAAATGAATCCCATTTAATGTGTACCAAATAAACACATGTTCATTTTTACAAAATTGAAGTTTAGAAAGAAAGTTTAGTGACTGGCCCAAGGTCATACAGGTATTAAGTGACAGAGCTAAGATCGGAATTGGGCCTAACTCCAGAGTCTATGTGACATTGTTTCCTAAAGTGGTGCACGTGGGATGATCTTAGGTGCTAAAAAATATTTTTATTGTAACAATTTTACATTTTGATGTATATTAGAAAAATATCATACGCATAGCAAACCCATGGTATAATTCATGAATATTATAGGTGAGGATAAACAAAAAGTTTAAAAAGTATACTTTTTTAAATATTAAGAAAATTATAGGTGGTATGTGGAAACATCAAAAATCATAAAGGTAGTGTTCTGCTGACTGAAGTTGGAGAATCTCTTCAATACGCCCTTCCATTCCCAACAGAGAGATTAGACTCAAAAAGTCAAAGGCCAGTAGGATTCACTGTAACAATGATGGGAGCTTATTTCTGTGTCTGCCCCCAAAAAAGTGTTCCCTAGGTTCTTCAGAAGGAAGTGCATGGGAGGAAATGAAGTTCTGTGAAGGCTGAAGGGTGGCAGTGGTTGCTGTGTTTACCTGGATGGGGGTGGAGGTGGGGCCAAGGAAAATATCTATGATTGTGAGACCTGAATCACAGAAAATCACACACTGACAAGTACTGCCTCCTACAGAGAAGGAAACAATGCCTTCAAATTGCTGGCAACCCTCTCCCTGACCTCCCAATTACATGCAGGTGCCTGGCAGATCTCCCAACTATGTGCTGTTGCCTCTATGAAGAAGCCTTCGTTAAGACTTCTTGGTTGCAAAAGAAACCCACTCAACAGGTTCAAGTCAAGGGCAAAAAGAGGAACAAGTATAAGCAGAGGGAGTTTGGGAGATTTACTGGGTTTCTTATAGACTACAAAGAAATGGAACCAGGAGCGTCTCATCTTTGCTTCTCTGAGGTTCTGCTTCATCCTCTTTTTTTCATAGCATCATGAGACATGGCCATCTGGGATCTAGGTTTACATCACTTCACAATTCTGGCTTCTAAAGGATAAGTCCCAGTGTTTCTAGGCCTTAATTCTAGATTGCCATAAGGGAATCAGCTTGAGTCAGGATTGTATTATAGCCAAGGAATAACGGGCTCTTCTGAAATCCAGCATCTCCACACCAGTTGGTATTGGGTCCTGTGAATTCTAATAGACAAAACTTGGATCAACTTCCATGAAATTATGTTTCCTGTGGTCCCCATTTTCACTGTTCTTTCAGTTCAGCAAGTTCTGTTTTGATATTTGGTGTTTCCAATAAATGAGGGGATTTCCTGCATCATTAGCAATGTTTATTTCATGATATCAACTCTGGTTTCCTTGAGGCTTGAGGGCAATGGACACTCTCAGGGTGATAAAACTGTAATCATCTGAGATATAAGAAAAAAGAAGTAAGGAGCTGGACCGTCAGTAATGAGTATAGAATACCCACTAGCACTGTGCAAAGAGTTCTAGGGAAAGACTGAGTGACGATGTTGATTATGATTATCATGCTAGTAATGGTGACAAAAGAAATTAGAAGCATGAATGTCATGAAAAAATGAGAATATGGATAGACAAAAGAAGCACAAATAGATACTATTGTGTAGTAAAAAAATTTTTTGAACTAAGGACTCAAAGACTTGACTTTCTTTTTTAACTAGCTTGGTAATTTCAGACTAATGACTTACCTAGCTTTGGTCTATCTATAAAAATCGGGATGATTTCTCTAAGTCAGAAACTTCTATGGCCATACAGTCTATAATTCTATAACTGGAGGAGGAAAACAATCTTGGAGTAAATGGGGTGATTAGAATCAGATGAAGACCAGAAAGGTCTAGTTTCTTAGAGAAGATAAAGTTTCAGAGATATTTGAAAGGTTTTAAGACAGGTTTTGGTAGAAAGGAAAAAGAAGGTTTGAGGTAATAAGGAAGGCCTAAGATAATGGCTTATGAGTAAGAATAGGAAGTGTAATGCTGGAGAAAGAGTCCTGGACCACAATGTGATCTGGATAAAAAATTTCTTTTTTCTGGATCTCAGTTTCCTCCAGTTCTGTTTTTCAAAGAAGAAAATTACACAGGGAAGGAAATGGCAATCAGGTTTGTCTAGCTGAAGCAGAGTCTTAGTTGAGTATCAACAAAATTGAGGTGGGTTGGAGAGAGGAAAGCTGGTGAGGTGTCTTGAAACCCATGTTAAGGAATTTCCCTGACTCAGAATGGAGCGATTGGTTTTTACCGTTAAATTTTCCTTGGCTTTTCCCATTAAAATTCCAAGATTGGTACCCTCTCTTCCCCATTGTAAATACTGATTAACCCTATTGAACATTAGCAATGCTTAGGGGAAAGAAATCATGATTGGGACAAACTGTTTTATTCATTGGCAACAACAGCAGGTCTACAAGATGATGCAAACAGACCTTAAATACAGGAAGATAATGTCACTGATGGCAGCCAAAGAAGATGAACTACAATTCTGGAGAGGAAACAAAACAGGCAACTTCAACCAAGAAATTCTTCCAATATGCAGAATTACAGTCTCCGAACACAACAATTTGCTGGGTTCTGTTTTGATTTTAATGACTGCATGATTCAAGATGAGGGGTGGCAAGTTGAAAAACATGTAGTCCCTCAACTGTATCCTGGGGCAGTCGGAGGGGGAAGGGTCACCCATTTTTCAAATAAAGTCTTTAAGAGATCCTAGCCAGCCAACTGATACCTTTGTGTCTCAAGCTAAAAGAAGAGTAGAACGAAAAGTCACTAGGTGGGGGTAGAAGATAGAAGGGAAATAGGAAGAATACAATGAGTCAAGAAGACTTACTTTATTTTTAAATTTCTTTTTAATTTTAGAGAGAGAGAGAGAGAGAGAGAGAGCACTCAGGGGGAGAGGGGCAGAGGAAAGAGAGAGAGTGAGGGAGAATCTTAGCAGGTTCCAGGCCTGACAGTGGGGTTTGATCTCACAACTTTGGGATCATGACTTGAGCCCAAATCAAGAGTAGAATGCTCAATTGACAGAGCCCCCTACATCCCGAAGACTTACTTTTTTTTTTTTTAATGTTTATTTACTTTTGAGAGAGACAGAGACAGTGCATGAGCCGGGGAGAGGCAGAGAGAGAGGGAGACACAGAACCCAAAGCAGGCTCCAGCTCTGTAGCATAAAGCCCAAAACGGGGCTCAAACTCACAAACCATGAGATCATGACCTGAGCCAAAGTTGGATGCTTAACTGACGGAGCCACCCAGGCACTCCCTGAGGACTTACTTTTTAACTGTATATTAAGATACAGGAATTCAGTGAAATAGTCTGAGTTCTCTTGAAGGACTTTAGTGTGTCTTGCCCCCGGTAGCTACACTGAAACCAGAGTACCAGCTTTTTTTTTTACAGAAGGAGAGAGAAGAGAGGAGAGGAGGGAGGAGACAGAATGATGAAAATGATCATTGTTTTCTCTGAGATAAAACCCCAAGCTCTATTCTATTCTGAAGAAAGGAAACTATCTCTCTGGGATTTTTTTTCCTTCACGCATCTTGTCTTATTCAAGAATGAATAATAAAGGGAGTGAAATGAAAGAATGCTAACATTTACTAAGGGCCTTCTGTGTGCTAGGCACTTTCTCATCTACTTCTGTTTCTTTAAATCTTCACATTTTACAGATGAGGAAATTGGAGGGTCAAGGTATTTAAGTAACTTAAGGTTTCCCCACAATAAAAGGCAGAAGTGGTATTTGACCCCGGTTCTTCTGACAATCAAGCCCTGACTCTTTCTACCCCAAAGGACAGTGAAGGCCTATACTGTAGGTCATTAGCCACCAGGGGGACCAGACAAATTGCATGACTTAGAGCAGTGCTCTGAAACTTGAGAATGCAGACCTCTCCCCCAGAGATTCTGATTCTTTAGATCTGGAGTGGAGCCTAAGAATTTTCATTTCTAACAAATTCCTGGGTGATGCTGATGTTGCCAGTCAATCCAGGCAGCAGTTGAGAATCCCTGGCTCTATTAGAGCTAATACATGTCTAATACATGTCCAGAAAAGCATTTCCCAGTGTATATTCTAATGACAGTGCGGTTAGCAAATGTGCCAGCGTCATTCTCGTATAGGAAGGTTGGCACATCCCAAAGTGTCCTTAAGAGTAGAATTCTCCAGGTTCTGAAAGCTTATGGAACCACATTTTCCTGATTTCTGATTTTATGGCAAGATTTCACCAACAAAACATTCTCATTCAGTAATATGTACAGTTATAGGACTGTGCACTTGTGACCTTGTGTGGCCGCTAAAATTTACTTCTGGTGATGCTTTTTTTTGTTGTTAAGTAGGCTCCACACCCAGACTGGTGCTTAAACTTATGTCCTTGAGATCAAGAGTTGCACGCTCTACTGACTGAGTCAGCCAGGTGCCTCTCTAGAAATGCTTTTGAGTTTATATGTACACACATGTAGACCTGTGAAAAATGTGAGTTGTCCGAAGCACAAGTATGTTCCCATGATGTTCTGCCTTTTTGCTTCAGCTCTCATCCTGTAAATAAGTGTCCTATTCAAGGTCTATTTAGTGCCATAATTTTCACAATTCCATGCTTTTTGTTGGCAATTTCGCTGTTTTGAAAGGCCTCCGTGTATCATGCTGAGGTGCTATCTAGTCTTCTTAAGTGCAAGAATATGACTTGCCTTACAGAGAAAATCTGTGTTAAATAAGCTCATTCATGCATGAGTTAGAGTGGCTGTTGGCTGTAAGTTTAACAGTAATGCGTCAATAATATATATTACATAATAAGTCTTTAAACAGAAACACACATAAATGATGTTAGTGACAATGTTGTGACTAGACTCATAGGAACATAACCCTACTTCCCTTAAAAGTAATGTTCCAGGATTCACTGATTCAGTGTTCACAGTGACTTCATTGAACAGAACTAGCATGAAAAAAGAGAACTGAGTATATCTTGTACGGAATCCGAGGCGGTAAATTGCAGGAAGGAACCATACAAACCAAGACAAGAAATGGGGCACCTGGGTGGCTCGGTGGGTTAAGTGTCTGACTCTGGCTCAAGCCATGATCTTGAAGTTTGTGAGTTCGAGCTCTGTGCTGACAGCCCGGAGCCTGGAGCTTGCTTTCGATTCTGTGTCTCCCTCTCTCTCTGCCCCTCCCTTGTCCATGCTCTGTCTCTGTCTCAAAAATAAATAAATATTTAATATTTTTTAAAAATTAAGACAAGAAAATAAGGAGAAAAACTTGAATATTGACCCGAAGACTCTGTAAGGCTTGGCAAATGCAAATATCTGTATATAAATTACAGGCAGATCTATGTTATTTCCCTAGTTATTTCATGTGCAGACTATAGTGATAAGTTATTGTATAACATCTCAGCCTGTTTCCGTGCAGATAGTATATGGTGTTTAAAGAGTGGATCTTATGCCCCCATCTTCATCAACTCTGTCTTTCAAGAACTGTCAGAACCCTTTTACGCATGCCAGGCGTCTCACATTTAGTGCCCAGGCCTGGAGGAGGAAGGGCAGGGGCCTCACAGCTGCTGTTTATCTCACTCCTGTTGTAACCAGAGAACAATGGATCCTGCTGATGGAGGGATGAGAATAATACTTCCATTGTTGGCAGAGCAGCTAAAGATGGAGCTCCGAACTTGGGGATCAGCTCCTGCCCCTCTCCTTTGGTTCTGATTTTTTGCAGGAGCTTGGCCACTTTTCAAAGATGTGCTGTTATTCTGGGAAGTCAGGAGAGAAATCTAGTATCCAATACAACACAGAATCATATCCACACTACAAATGCAAATAATTGGCCTAAAACTCAGACTGTATTTAATAAAGAGAACTCCCTTCTCAGAGGTTTGGGTGGGCTTCACTCTACAAAATCCCATGTCCTCTGGATGAGCATAACAGGACCACGATGCCTGGGGAGGAGGGGTCCAGCTCACATGTAGGGATGGTGATGAAACTCTCACTGGGTCAGAGCAATGGAAGATCATTGTCAAGTAAGTATACAAGGTGTTTTTTTTTTTATGTTCTAGTTTGAAAAATGTGTGATTTTTATATATGTCATCAGTCTTCAGTCTCACAGAATCAGGACAAAGTCTATGTTCCATCACACTCCTACCAGGTACAGGGTTTTCCTCTGGGACAGTGGATGGCCCAGAGTGAAAAGGGCTAAGAGTGCCTATTTTCTCAACATTATGCTCATGAGTTTATTATTTTATTTTATTTTTTATTGCTTTTAAAAAATTAGCTTAAAAAAAAAAGCAATCTCTGCACCCAATGTGGGGCTCCAACGCATGATCCAGAGATTAAGAGTCACATGTTTGTTGGTTGAGTTAACCAGGTGCCCCTATATTTTTTTAAGATTTTATTTTTAACTAATCTCTATACCCAACATAGGGCTCGAACTCACAACCCCATGATCAAGAGTCTCATGCTCCGCTGACTAAGCCAGCTCCACTGACTATGTTCATGGGTTTAAACTCTTTTTTCTTACAGCACATTTACTTTGCCCGTAACTACCACTTGATGGAATGATGTGCTTATATTCATTTTTTGTGTGTTGGTTTTATCTCATCTTTTGCTTGATCTGCTTCATGGCAACACTCACATTCTATTAATAGAGTGTACTATGTTTGCATTTGAAATATTCCTACAGTGACAGTTCCTAGTAATTGGTCGGGGGTGGGGGGGGTTGGGACTTGAGAAGTGAGTAGGAAGAAAGTAAAATATGGTGAGATGACTGGAAAGAGGGAGTGGGAATCAGAAGCAATGTTGCTGCAAGTGAGATCCTTTAAATGTTCAGAATATTCAGAGAACGAACTCCCCAATCATGTTCTCAAATTGTTTAGTTTGTTGCCCTTTGATCTTAACATTCAGTTGGATAATTTCCCCCCATGTTTATTATTTTCTCTGTGTATCTCATTGCTCATCCTCTAGTTCTTCCTTGCTCATTTTTGTTATTGTTTTTACACCTAGCTTTCTGGATTCCCTCAACTTCCTTTCCTACTGCTTCTGTTGGGTCTAAAACCCCTATCTCAAAGCTTTCATAAGACTTTGTATATCTATAATAATAGTTACACATTGAATGTTAATTCTGGGCATGAAGTTATCCTAAGCACTTTATACACATTAATTTATTTGATTCTTTTTTTAGAGAGATAGAGAGAAAGAGATTGCAAAGCTGGGGAGAGAGGCAGAAGGAGAGAGAAAGGAATCTCAAGCTAAGCATGGAGCCCCGCATGAGTCTTAATCCCACAATCCTGGGATCGTGACCTGAGTCGAAATCAAGAGTTGGATTGCTCAACCAACTGAGCCACCCAGGTGCCCCTCATTTGATTCTAATAATACATATGAGAGACAGATTCTAGTAGGACCCCTAGTCCCAGGAGGGGACTGAAGCACAGTGAGGTCGTTACCTGATCAACATCACACAGCCAGGAAGTACAGAACCAAGGATTCAAACCAATGATTCTGGCTCTAGAGTCCATGCTTTTAACCAACACACATAGACCCCCTTACAGTGAATGATGTACCTTCTATTAGCACTACCGCATTCTCACTGGTGCCTGTGGCTCATGATTTTCTGTGCTTCTGAGGCTTCCCTCAGCAGGCTTTCTCAAAAACTACTGTGTTGGACATGGTAGTCTGCCACCCAGACCCCCTTCAAGGATGGACTTGTGGCCCCAGCTATTGTGAATGTGACTGACAGCTACAGTTTTCAACTGCAGAGAACTCACTAGCTCAAGGTCATGTTCTTCCCAAGGCAGCCGTATCCAATGACCAAAGAGGGTATAAAGACTGCTATTTTGGCCAAACATGGAATTACTTGATGAGCCATCTTAGTCCTACACTTCCCCATGGGGTCGGGATGAGGCTGTCATCAGGCCTGCCTGGCAGCTCAACTTCTCTTTCTACTCAGTTCTACTTCCTTCCCCTTTCTTCCTCAGTTGTTCATCCCAAAGTCACTCAAATAAACAGACAATTAGCATAGGCCTCAGGCACACACAAAAGAGTACCGTCCCACTCTGTAGACTAAAATGAAAGGAAAAGAGACATTTATGGAAACTGTAAAAACAAAGAAAATATTGATGATAAATTTTAAAGATTCCAGACTTATTATCTTGTATCACTTTGGTCCAACTTCTTCCATTCATCATTTTTTGGTGATTTTGTTATCCTCTAAAACTTTTATGTAACAATATAGCAATTCCTCAAAAAATTAAAAATGAAATTACTAAATGATCCAGCAATCCTGCTTTTGAGTATATATCTAAAAGAGGTGAAAACAGGGTCTCAAAGAGGTATAAAATTGATAGCCAAATAGCCAAAATTGAAAGATGAATAGCTAAACAAAATGAGGTATATGCATACAGTGGAATATTCTCCAGTCTAGAAAAGAAGGAAATTCTGACAAGTGCTACAAAAATGATGAACCTTGGAAACATTATGCTAAGTGAAATAAACCAATGGCAAAACGACAAATACTGTGTGACTCCATTTGTATGAGGTGTACGTAGAGTAGTCAGATTCATAAAGATTAAAAGTAGATGGGGCACCTGGATGGCTCAGTTGGTTAAGCGACTGACTCTTGATTTCAGCTCAGGTCATGATCTCACAGATTGTGGATTTGAGCCCCACATTGGGCTTCACACTGACAGTGCGGAGCCTGCTTGGGAGTCTCTCTCTTTCCCTCTCTCTGTCTCAAAAAAAAAAAAAAATAGATAAAACTTAAAAAGAAAGTAGATGGTGGCTGCCAGGGGCTGGGGGTGGGGAGGAGAAAAGGGAAGTTGCTGTTTAATGGATACAGAGTTTCAGATTTAAAAAAATTCTTTTTAATATTTATTCATTTTTTGAGAAAGACAGAGACAGAGCATGAATGGGGGAGGGGAAGAGTTACAGAATCCGAAGCAGGCTTCAGGCTCTGAGCTATCAGCACAGAGTCCAACACGGGGCTCGAACTAACAAACCAGGAGATCATGACCTGAGCAGAGTCTGTTGCTCACCTGACTGAGCCACCCACACTCCCCTCAGAGTTTCAGTTTTACAAAATGAAATGAGTTCTGGATATTGCACAACAATGTGTATGTGTATTACTGAACTCTACAGTAAAAAAATAGTTTAAACGGTAATTTTTATGGTAAATTTTATGCCAGTTAAAAAAACTTTTATGTGGTTAAAATGTCAAAATTAAATTTTGTCAAGGGAGCATTTAAGAGGACATTTCTCAAACTTTTCGCTGTATACACAATTCTCTGAAAATGGTCAGGGACCTGAGATCCTGCCCAGTGTTATTTTTTGAAGGAGAGAGGTAAATGTTTCCCCACAGGATCCAAGCAGAGAAAGACAAAGCCTTGAAGAATCATGGAAAAGAACAAGCAGGAAGTTCTCAGGGGAATCAGTGCCAAAGGCAGGAGTGCCTGCCACAAGCTTTGACACGTGGTGGCTTCGGGGACAGGCACTTCTTGGGTCCCACAAAGATCTGAAGGCAGAATAAGGAAGAAAGTGGAGAGAGTGCACAGGTTCCTGGCTCCAAACCAGCTGGAGCTGGTTGTACACCACAGCCAAAGGAAACTGCTCGGAAAACTTTTGTTGTGAATCGCAGAGGACAATCACAGCAGCAGGTGCTAAACAGGAAGAACCAGAAAAACAGTTTTGAGCCTTTTTCTCTGGAGAAAAATGCCTAGAAGGACTCAAAGACTGACATTTTAAAAGCAAAGATGGCAGTGCAAGGACAGATAGGGTATCAGACAGAGGATTCTGGCAGCCTGTGGAGAAGCTGAAGAGAAGCAGTGATAGTGCATCAAAGTCTCCCTTGAATCCTTGGGTGCCAGGTGGTGAGTTGGCCTTGGCCTTGGCCTTGGCCTTGGCTCATGACAATGAAAGAGGAGCCAAACAGATGAAAAAGAAAGCTAAAACTTCTAAGGGTTTGATTTCAGAGTAATCCTAGCCAACTGCCCAACCTGAAACTACTTTCCTCCAAGCATTGTCACTTCTACAGGCACTGCAGCTCTGGATACCCTATTGGACACACAGGTGGAAAATACTTGTCCTGCTAAAAAGTTCACCTAATTGTCTTTCCCAGAGACCCCTGAATATTATTTTATTTTATCTAACTTTATTTTATTTTATTTTATTGGCTGGATACAGTATACTTTATTGATGGTACATGATAAGGTAGGGCTCCCCACTTCAGGGGGTCTGGGATGGAAACTGGAGGTCAAGAGATTCTCAAATGTGTTGGGGGATGAGTTGGGGCAAGGACTCCCAAGCAGCTGAGGGCCTGTCTCCTCTTCCTCTTGCTGGGGCTCATGGTCCAGGGGGCTCTTACTCCTTGGAGGCCGTGTGGGCCATCAGGTCCACCACCCAGTTGCAGCAGCCAAATTCATTGTCATACCAGAAAATGAGCTTGACAAAGTGGTCATTGAGAGCCATGCCAGCCCCAACCGTGGAAGGTGGAAGAGTGTGTGTCACTGTTAAAGTCGCAGGAGACAACCTGGTCCTCAGTGTAGCCCAGGATGCCCTTGAGGGGCCCCTCTGATGCCTGCTTCCCCACCTTCTTGATGTCATCGTGTTTGACAGCTTTCTCTAGGCGGCAGGTCAGATCCACGACAGACACGTCGGGGGCGGGGACACGGAAGGCCATGCCAGTGAGCTTCCCGTTCAGCTTAGGAATGACCTTGCCCAGTGCCTTGGCAGCACCAGTAGAAGCAGGGATGATGTTATGGGTGGCCCCTCAGCTGTCCCGCCACAGCTTCCCAGAGGGGCCATCCACGGTCTTCTGGGTGGGGGTGATGGCATGAACTGTGGTCATGAGTCCCTCCAAGATGCTGAATTGGTCATGGATGACCTTGGCCAGGGGTGCCAGGCACTCAGTGGTGCAGGAGGCATTGCTGACAATCTTGAGGGAGTTGCCATACTTCTCGTGGTTCACGCCCATCACAAACATGGAGGCATCAGCAGAAGGGGCAGAGATGATAATCCTCTTGGACCCACCCTTCAAGTAAGCCCCAGCCTTCTCCATGGTGGCGAAGACCCCAGTGGAGTCCACAACATACTCAACACCAGCATCACCCCATTTGATGTTGGCAGGATCTTGCTCCTGAAAGATGATGATGGGCTTTCCATTGATAACAAGTTTCACGTTCTCAGCCTTGACTGTGCTGTGGAATATGCCATGAGTGGAATCATATTGGTACATGCAGACCATGTAGTTGAAGTCAATTAAGGGGTCATTGATGGCAACAATGTCCACTTCCCCAGAATTAAAAGCAGCTCTGGTGACCAGGCG
This sequence comes from Suricata suricatta, assembly GCF_006229205.1. Taxonomy (NCBI): domain Eukaryota; kingdom Metazoa; phylum Chordata; class Mammalia; order Carnivora; family Herpestidae; genus Suricata; species Suricata suricatta. Next base: position 102,044,014 of record NC_043709.1, read on the forward strand.
CCCAATATGGCCAAATCCATCTACTTCGATCTTCACCATCATCTTGGGGATACAGCTGGCACTGCACCAGAAGATGCGGTGGTCTGTCGAACAGGGAGGAGTAGAGAGCTGAAAATTATTTTATTAATTTAAGATGGTACAGATTTACCCTGGATCTTGCTGAAGGAGTCCCTTTAAAGAACTTTTAGCATTATTTCCTCCCACCTTCCGTCCCTTCTTCCCCCTCTCTATCCCTTCTTCCCTTCCTCCCTTTCTCCTTTCCTCCCTTCCTTCCTTTCTCCCACCCTTCTGTTCCTTTTGGTACTTTTTTTATTATGGCAAAGGACACATAATATAAAACTTACCATTTTAAGCATTTTAAAGTGTGCAATTCAGTGACATTAATTACACTCACAATGTTATATAACTATCACCAGTATCTATTTTCAAAACTTTTTTGTGACCCCACACAGAATTTCTGTGCCCTTTAAACAGTAACTCCACATACCTCCCTCGACAGAGCTTTGTAACCTCTGACCTATTTTCTGTCTTCATGAATTTGTCTACTGTAGGTACCTCAGATAAGTGGTATCATACAATATTTGTATTTTCATATCTGGCTTAGCTCACATAGTATGTCTTTAAGGATCATCCTTTTGTAGCATGTGTTAGAATTTCCTTCTTTAACAAGGCTGAACAAGATTTCATCATAGGTATATCATATTTTGTTTTCCCATTCATCTTTTGAACACATGGTTCCTTCTATCTTTTGGTTGTTGTGAATAATTCTGCTAAAATATGGATGTAAAATATCTGTTCAAGTTTCTGCTTTCAACTTTTTGGGTGTATACCCAGCAGTGGAATTGTTGGATCATATGGTGATTCTATGTTTAGCTTTTGAGGAACCGCCAAACTGTTTTCATAGTGCTGCACTATTTTACATTCACATCAGCAAAGCACAAGTGTTCCAATTTCTTTACATCCTTACTACCTTTTGTTATCTACAGTTGTTGGTTTTTTTTTAAGTTTATTTATTTTTTAGGGGTGGGGGTGAATCCCAGGCAAGCATGGAGCCCAATGTGGGGCTCAAACCCATGAATTGTGAGATCATGACCTGAGCCAAAATCAAGAGTCAGATGCTTAACTGACTGAGCCACCCAGGCACCAATATTTTGGTTTTTCAAAATAGTAGCTGTCCTAATGGGTATGAAGTGGTATCTTAATATGGTTTGTATTTTTCTAATGGCTAGTGATATTGATCATTTTTTTCATGTGCTTATTTACCACCTATATATCTGTCTTAGAGTAATAGTTATTCAAGTCTTTTGCCGATTTTTGTATTGAGTAGTCTCTTTCATTGTTATTGAATTGTAGGAGTTCTTTGTATATTCTGGATACTAACCCCTTAGTAGATACATGATTTTCAAATACTTTCTTTCATTTTGTGAACTATCCTTTCACTCTCTCTTTTTTTTTAATGTTTACTTTATTTGAGAGAGAGAGAGAGAGAGAGAGAGAGAGAGAGAGAGAGAGAGAGAGAATGAGTGGGGGAGGGGCAGAGAGAGAAGGGGACAGAGGATCCACACTGGATTCTGCACTGACAGCAATGAACCCATGAATTGTGAGATCATGACCTAAGCCAAAGCCAGAGGCTCAACTGACTAAGCCACCCCTGTCTTTTCACTATTTTGATAGTGTTCTTTGGTGCATAGATGTTTTAATTTTGATGATGTTCTATTTATTTACTTTTTCTTTTGCTGCCTATGCTTTGGTGTCAGATATAAAAAATGATTGTCAAAACCAATATCATGAAAATTTCCTTTAAGTTTTTTTCTAAGCACTTTATAGTTTTAGATCTTGTTTATAGGTCTTTTGGTTTTTTTTGTATATGGTGTAAGGAAAAGGTCAAACATTCTTCTTTTGCATGTGTTTATTTAGTTTTACTAGCACCATTTGTTGAAAAGACTGTCCTTCTCCAGTCTTATTTTCTTTTATGTTTTATGTTTTTAGGCTTCCTGCATGGTAAGGAAAGTGAGAACTATACACATTGTAAGCAATATAGGGATGCCTGGGTGGCTCAGTTGGTTAAGTGTCCAACTTCGGCTCATGTCATGACCTTGTGGTTCACGGGTTTGAGCCCTATGTCTGGCTCTGTGCTGAGAGCTCAGAGCTTGAAGCCTGCTTTATGAATTCTGTCTCCCTCTCTCTCTGCCCCTCCCCTGCTTGTACTCTGTCTCTCTCTCTCAAAAATAAATAAAACATAAAAAAATTTTAATTGTAATCAATATATAAGTAAAATATACTATATTCAAGTAAATATGGTAACAAAACCAGATAACAAGATATAGAACTATGTTAATATTACAGATCCAAGTTTCATCTATGTTATAATCCCTACCTCTGCAGCTTGAAATGATTTTTCATTTATTGATCTCTTAACATTCATTGTCTATAATATTTTTTTATTTTGCATGAATGTTTTTACTGAAATATATTTGACATTAACATTGTCTAGGGGCATCTGGGTGGCTCAGTCAGTTAAGTGTCCAACTTCAGCTCAGATCATGATCTCATAGCTCATGGGTTTCGAGTCCTGCCTCGGGCTCTGTGCTAACAGCTCAGAGCCTGGAGTCTGCTTCAGATTCTGTGTCTCCCTCTCTGTCTGCCCCTCCCCTGCTCATGCCCTCTTTCTGTATCTCAAAAGTCAATAAACATTAAAAAATTTTTTCAAGTTGTCTAAATTTAAGGTGTTACTCTAGCCCCTTTTTGTTTTAGCTTATAAACAACAGAAATTTATTTTTCACATTTCTGGAGGCTGGAAAGTTCAAGATCATGGTGCCAGCATTTTCAGTGTTTGGCGAGGGCCCACTTCCTAGAGTGCACCTTGTCCATAGCTAACAAATTAATGCTGGCTGTTGGCAGGAAGCATCAGCTCTTCCCCACAAGGTCTTCTCTACCCCGTAGGGCTGCTTGAATGTCCTCACAATATGGTAGCTAGCTGTCCCTGGAGGGAATAAGAAAGAGGTTTGTATGATCTCTCAGTAGCTGGACAGTTCATTGTTACTCTCTTAACTTCATGTTAAAGATCCACTTCAGGCATGATTTTACATGCATTCAAGGTTCTCTAGTACTGTGTCATCAAAGGAAGTAGATTATGGAGGCTGAGAAGTCTCAAGATCTGTTATCTGCAGGATGGGGGCCCAAGAAAGTGGGTAGGACAGTTCCAGTCCAAGTCTAAAGGCGTGAAAAGCAGGGGAACTAATGGAGGAAGTCCCATGGAGAAGTGACCAACTTTTCTCTGGTCTAATGCTTATGTTCTGCCCCAGAACTCAGAGACTGAGGTGAGGGATACTTGCAAAATCCACTCAGCACTCATGAACACACAGCCTAAAAGTACAGAGGAGTCAATGACCCTCAAGCAAACCTTGACCAATGTGATCAAGAATCAATCCTTCCTGATCTACAATGGATAATTCTGAGGCCATTCTACAAGGCTCCTCAAAAAGCCTTAAAGTGAAGGAGGCACAATTTCTTATAACAACCATTTTCAGATCACACCTTTGTATCGGTTTTCTCTCCTTTCCTGTTTTACTCTCCTTTCCTCTATGCAATTCCTAGCCCCCACCCCCAAATACTTTTACTCGAGGCTTGGTCTCAATCCTTGCTTTCCAGAAAGAACACGGGCTAATACGGCAGCCTTAGTCTTTTAGTATCTCTTGTATCTATTTTTAGCTGGAAATAACAAGTGATTTCTTATAACCAGTTAAAAAAGACTAAAAGGAAAGTACATGTTGGGAGTCAGCAAAGATTTGGCTATGTGATTAAGACAGAAACACTTGGTTTCTGTATTAGGCTAAGTCAAGGCAATAGCCTGAAAATAGCCATTATGGAATCAGCTATTTTGAAGTCACTGTCAGTTGACTGGAAGCTATAACTTCTCCTGTGTGTCATTATGGTGTCTCCTTCACAATGCGCTGCTCTACGCGGGGAGAGCTGGTGTGGCAACTTCTCAGGTATAACCATGTCACACTCCTTCCCCTTGCTTGTTTTTCTTTTCCTAATTTTTTAATGTTTGTTTATTTTTGAAAGAGACACATAGAACCCAAGTGGGGAAGGGGCAGGAAAAGAGAGGGAGACACAGGATCCGAAACAGGATCCAGATTCTGAGCTATCAGCACAGAGCCCAACACTGAGCTTGAACACACAAACTGTGAGATCATGACCTGAGCTGAAGTTGGACGCTTAACTGACTGACCCACCCAGGCATCCCTCCTTCCTTTTTTAAGCAAAAAATCTTATTTATTTGTTTATTTTTATTTATTTAAAAAATTTAAAAAGTAAAGTCAGGTATTTGTCTATTTATTTATTTACTTAATGTTTACTTATTTTGAGAGAGAGTGAGAGAGATTGGGTAAGGGGCAAAGAGAGAGACACAGAATCCAAAGCAGGCTCCAGGTTCTGAGCTGTTATCCCAGAGCCCAACATGGGGCTCAGGCCCACAAATCACGAGAGCATGAAGCCTGAACTGAAGTTGGACACTTAACCAGCTGAGCCACCAGGCACCCCTATTTATTCTTAAAGCATATAATTTAGTGGTTTTCAGTAGATTGACAAAATTATGCAATCATCACCATTATCTAATTCTCACACATTTTTATCACTCCAAACAGAACATTAACAGCCACTCCCAGTTTTCCCACTCCTCCAAGTCCCTGTCAGCCTTGAATCTACTTTCAGTCTCTATAATTGGTCTATTCTGGGCATTTAACATTAACGGAATCGTATAATATGTGGCCTTTTGTGTCTGGATTCTTTTATTGACCATAACATTTTCAAGGGTCACCCATGTTATAGCAAGTGTCAGTGCTTCTGGGGTTCTTTATTCTTGACACTGACCAGTTCCTTGCTACTAGCTGGGTGTCTTGCAATTCAGCTCACTTCTGACACTAACTCCTCGAGTTAGCATCAGACTCCAGAAGGATAAGGGGTCAGTCCCACAAGACTGCCCTCACTGCAGACACCAGCTACTTATGGGGTGCCCAGGCTACCCATATTTCTGTCCAGCCAACTACAGATTGTAGGGTTGCCATGAACTCACATCTTAGGTTTAATAATTCACTAGAATAACTCTAACTCACCAAACTCTAATGCACTGTACTTGTTCTCAGTTTCTTATAAAGGGTACAACTCAGGAACAGTCATACAGAAGAGATGCATGGGGAGGGTACGGTGAGGAGAGGCACAGAGCTTCCTGCCCTCTTCCGGCATGCCATTCTCCAAGCACTTTGATGTGTTCACTAACTTGGAAGCCCTCTAAAACACATTGTTCAGGGATTTTTTATGGAGACTTTATCACTAATTAATTAAATCATTAGCAGTTGGTGATTGAATTCAATCTTCTGTCTCCTCCTTGGATGTTGGGATTGGGAGTGAAACTTCCAACTGTAATCATAGCTGGTCTTGCTGGCAGCCAGCTCCCACCATGAAGCTGTCTAGGGGCCCACCAAGAGTCACCTTATTAGTGTGAAGTGAAAGGGGCTTGTTATGAATAACAAAAGACTCTACTATCACCCCATCATACAGGAAATTCCAAAGGTATTAGAAGCTTTGTGCTGGGAGCCAGGAATAGAGACCAAATATATATATTTCTTATTGGACCATAATACTTGATTCCGTTTTATGGCTGAATAATATTCCAGTGTGTGGATATTTCACATTTGTCTTTTCCTCTGTTGATGGGCGTTTGGATTGTTTCCACCTCTGGCTGTGGGGAGCATGCATATACAATTTTTGTGTGGACATATGTTTTTTGTTTTGTTTTTAGAGAGAAAGAGCGTGTGTGTGTATGTGTGAGCAGGGGAAGGGCAGAGAGAGAGGGAGAGAGAATCTCAAGCAGGCTCTGCACTAAGCCCCACATGGAGTTCCATCCCATGACCGTGAGATCACAACTTGAGCTAAAAATCAAAAGTTGGGCGCTCAACACACTGAGCAACCCAGTGGACATATGTTTTCTTTCCTCTTTGGTAAATACCTAGAAATTGAATTGCTGAATCAAATGGTTACTCCACATTTAACTTTTTGAGGAACTACTGTACTGCCAAACTCTTTTCCAAACACTCATTTTTTAACTTTCTTTGTGCACTACTTAGATTTTATCTTCCAATTAAGTTTAGAAATTCCTTAAAGGAAGGACCAATGTTTTTTACTTCCCTGCAGCTGCCACAGTATTGACCCTAATGCTCTGCACCTAATAGGAATTCAGTAGATATTTCTGTGAAATCATGTAATTAAGACAATATGGCCTTTATCATAGGAATCTGTAGCAAACATAGTCTTTTTGTCAGCTGGTTGGTGGACATATATATGGCTTTGTTTGTTTTCTTTACTTTCCACACTTTAGGCAACTGTGGTTGTGTGTAAGAAGGAGTGAGGTTAGAAAGAATGGCTTGGGGGGGCCTGGGAGGCTCAGTTGGTTAAGCGTCTGACTCTTGGTTTCGGCTCAGGTCATGATCTCACAGTTCATGGGTTCCAGCCCTGCATCAGGCTCCACGATGATAGTGCAGAGCCTGCTTGGGATTCTTTCCCCCATCCCACCCCCTGCCCTTACCCTGTTTCTTCTCTCTTTTTCAAAAATAAATAAATAAACTTTTAAAAAAAGAAAAAAGAAAGAATGGCTTACCCAATCTTTCTGGTCAACTACTTATACAGATACCCAGAGAATGTTTATCAGTTCTTATTCAAAACAATGTATCCCATTTAAACCTTACTCACAGACTAGCAGTAATTTGGAAGTATTTTCCCTGTACTATTCAACTCATCTCATAATGAATATAGGGCCTTACTCCCGGGGTTAGTCAGAGCGCTTTCAGTTGCAAGCGACAGAAAACCAAAGTAAAGTAACTCATGCAAGAAAAGAAGAAAAGTTTATTCATTTATTTTTGAGAGAGAGCGAGAGCACACACACACAAGTCAGGGAGGAGCAGAGAGAGAGAGGGTGGCACAGAATCTAAAGCAGGCTCCAGGCTCTGAGCTATCAGCACAGAGCCCAATGTGGGGCTTGAACTCACGAACTGTGAGATCATGACCTGAGCCAAAGTCAGACACTTAACCTACTGAGCCACCCAGGGTCCCCATGTTGTGATTTTATTTTCAGAAAGACTCTTTCTACCTGGCAGTACAATGTCTCCTGGCAGCAGTCTTTGCTTCTCATGATCTCCTTGATATAAATACTAGAAAGCAAGGCAGCTCCCAGGAGCCTGGATAAATTCCATACACGACCCTACTAGTGACAAAGGGACCCAACATCAGGCAGAAGCTTATTCTTATTTGGGTGGAAACTCTGGAGATACCCTCAGAGTCTAGATATCCATCTATCATGATAGTGTCTACTACTCTCCACCACCACTTCCTCTAGAAATTCTTGGCACACCAACTTGCACCTCATGCTCAGATAATAAGTACCTAATCCTGTTCTTGTAAAAGAACATATGCTGAAATCAGTTGTAGAATGATTGAAAAATATAGTGTCTCAGGACCCATTCTTTAAAACTTCCTGCCATGCTCTTCTATCTTTGCTTGCACCTTTGATTTGGTCTTGTCAAGCCCAGGGAAAGGGGCCTGGTACTGCTAGGCAGCAATTTGTGTGTGGGTGAGGGCTTCAAGTGGCAGGGGAAATTAAGTTCCAATGGTGTGTAGGGCCTAGGCTAGAGCATGCAAGCTGAGCTTTTTCAGTTGATCCCAGCATGCTTGCATCTTTTCCAATGCTGAGAAATGAATCTTTATAATGATAATAAAAACTAGGATGTCCTCACATGCCCAGCTCAGCTCAAGGGTGAGATTTGGAAGTTCTCTATGCCCTCTGCCTTCAGTCCCTCTGTGGCTACTGCTCTATTATCCCCTAAAACTTTCTGAGCCAGAAATGGGAAGAAAACATGGAGAGGATTGGTGGCTGGCTCACCTCACACTGTTGTGTTCCAGCAAAAACTCCAAGGGGTCCAAAATTCCTATTTAAAACACGCCAACATTATGAAAATACATTTGTCTAGGTAGTAGGATATATAATTTTTTAAATTAATTAATTACTTTTTAAATTTACATCCAAGTTAGTTAGCATATAGTGCAACAATGATTTCAAGAGTAGATTCCAATGATTTATCCCCTATGTATAACACCCAGTGCTCATCCCAACAAGTGTCCTCCTTAATGCCCCTTGCCCATTTAGCCCATCCCCCCTCCCACAATCCCTCCAGCAACCCTCTGTTTGGTCTCTATATTTAAGAGACTCTTATCTTTTGTCCTCCTCCTTGTTTTTATATTATTTTTGCTTCCCTTCCTTTATGTTCAACAATGTTGTATCTTAAGTTCCTCTTGAGTGAAATAATATATTTGTCTTTTTCTGACTGACTAATTTTGCTTAGCATAATATACTCTAGTTTTATCCACGTAGTTGAAAAAGGCAAGATTTCATTCTTTTATAACTGTAATACTACAATATTACATTATTATTATAATACTACTTTATCACATCTCCTTTATCCATTCATCCCTTGATAGACATTTGGGCTCTTAGGCTATTGTCAATAGTACTGCTATTAATATTAGGGTGCATGTGCCCCTCCAAAATTTATCCACCTATAGCTCTTGGATAAATTCCTAGTAGTGCAGTTGCAAGATCATAGGGTAGTTCTATTTTTAATTTTTTGAGGAACCTCCATACTGTTTTCCAGAGTGGCTGCACCAATTTGCATTCCCTCCAGTAGTGCAAAAGAGATCCTCTTTCTCTACATCCTCACCAACATCTGTTGTTTCCTTAGTTGTTAATTTTAGACATTCTGACTGGTGTAAGGTGGTATCTCATTGTGGTTTTGATTTGTATGTCCCTGATGATGAGTGATGTTGAGCATCTTTTCATATGTCTGTCAGCCATCTGGATGTCTTCTTTGGTCAAGTGTCTATTCATATCTTTTGCCCATTTCTTCACTGGATTATTTGTTTTTTGGGTGTTGAGTATGATAAGTTCTTTATAGATTTTGGACACTAACTCCTTACCTGATATGTCATTTGCAAATATCTTCTCCCATTTAGTTTTTTATTTTTTCCTTCACTGTGCAGAAGCTTTTAATTTTGATGAGGTCCCAATAGTTCATTTTTTGCTTTTGTTTCCCTTGTCTTCGGATATGTGGCCCAGGTCAAAGAGGTTTTTGCCTCTTTTCTCCTCTAGGATTTTGATGGTTTCTTGTCTTACATTTAGGTCTTTCATCCAGTTTGAGTTTTTTAATTTTATTTTTGTGTATGGTATAAGAAAGAGGTCCGGGTTCATTCTTCTGCATATCACTGTCCAGTTTTCCCAACACCACTTGCTGAAGACTGTCTTTATTCCATTGGATATGCTTTGCTGCTTTGTCAAAGATTAGTTGGCTATGTTTGTGGGCCCATTTCTGAGTTCTCTATTCTGTTCCATTGATCTGTGTATCTGTTTTTGTGCCAGTACGATATTGTCTTGATGATTACAACTTTGTAATACATCTTGAAGTTTGGGATTGTGATGCCTCCAGGTTTGGTTTTCTTTTTCAGGATTGCTTTGGCTACTCGGGGTCCTTTTTGGTTCCATACAAATTTTAGGATTGTTTGTTCTAGCCCTAACAACATATAATTTTAAAGTTTGTTACCAAAAATTATAAATTTTAAATATTAAATATATAATTTGTTTCTTTTTCTGTATTTGTGCCTTGGGTCCAGCAAATGTCAGACACAGACCAGCCTCCTTATCCCTTTACTCCCTAACTTTGCTGATGTTATTTTGAGCACCTTCATAAGAAGAGGATAAAAGCACTAAGTTTGCCCAGCCAAGTCTTGCATTTATATCTGCTTACACATTCCACAGAGGGTGATCACTGATAGATCCAAACACCACCAAGAAGAGAGCTTCAGAAAGAGGATAATGTAACCAATGTATTTAAATGTCATTTGGAAAAGATTGTTGGTGTGAAATGGAAGACAAAATCCTATCAGTATGGGTTAAGAATAGAAAACCCCAGCAGCAGCTTCAAGAAACCAAGGTCTGATAAGCAGTGGAATGTAAAACAAATATGACAGCTCACCTCATGGGAAGAGGCACTTTGTTGGAGGAACTCATAGAACTTTACATTCATTGTCATACCACCTACCTATGATTTGAGATGTATTATGGTTATTTGATGATGAGGAAACTGAAGCAGAAATTAGTCAAATATTTATGGTATGTGAATTATATTTCAATTTTTTAAAGTCAGATATCAATACTTATAGAACCTGTTACATAATCCCACTACAAAATGAAAATGTGAGACTCCTTGTTTAAATATTATGAGGAATTTCAAGATGGTAACAGCAGAGCATTAACCCAAGCACAGGGTCCTTCTAAGCGTGTGGCTCTGTGTGTCTGGATAGGTCACATACCCATGAGCCCAGCCCTATACATGGTACAAGTGAAGCCAGACACAGATCTCAGGTTCCTGTTTCCAAATCAGGAATATGAATGTCTCAAGCAGATCAGTGATTCTCAAACTGGGGACATGAGTTTCTGGAGTTCCTCTGGTAAATTTTTTGGTACTTGAGACTTTGTTTCATTGTTTTACTTTTCTGTCATCACTCAAGTTTGAGGTCATGACCTCAGGGTCATAAGATCAGGCCCTATGTTGTGCTCTGCACTGTGCATGGAACCTGCTTAAGATTCTCTCTCTCTCTCTCTCTCTCTCTCTCTCTCTCTCTCTTTCTCTCTCCCCCTCTGCTCCTCTCTTCCATTCCTCACTCTCTTTCAAAAAAACAAAAACAAAAAAGTGGAGTGAGGTCTTCATCTTCACCACGGCTCCTTCATCCTCTGTTGACTACCTTGCTTCCCTTCCACTTGCTGTGGACAAATGGCCTTTGTTGTTCCTGTTAACAGTATATACTTCCTTGTTGCCTGAACCTGTGAGAACCAGTGCTTCTCTCTCTAAACTCTCAGCAGCATTTGTTATAGCCAAGACTTTTCTTTCTTCAAGTTCTTGTCTTGGCTCAATGACACCACCACTCCCTTGTGCTTCTCTTAGGTCTCTGCTCCTTTTGCTCTCCTTTGAAGGCCCCTTGTCTCCTCCTCAGGCCCCAACAGTCATTAGCGTGTATGAGCTACCTAACTTACACAGGGCTCAGTCCTCAGACCCTCTTCTCTTCTCCATCTACACTGTCTTCCTCATCCCATAGCCTACTTATGTGCTGAGAACTTAAAAATGTTCTCTCTAATCCTGTCCAAACTCTCCTTTGAGCCCCACTCCCAGATCACTACCTGCCAGCTTGGTGTCGCCACTGGAATGGCTCACAGGGAGTTCAGACCTAGTATGTCCAAAACTGGGCTTGACAGTCCTTTACCAGCCCAAAGCTAGTCCCTCCCCATTTTACTATCTCAGTATTTAGTACCATCATGTAACCTGCTGCCCAGTTCAGAAATGTGGAAACCATCCTTGATTCATCAGTGAATTTTATAGAAACCCCCACCAAAAACCATATCTCAATGTATTTGCTTCTCCCCATTTCCCACGATAGCACCCTAACCCAGCTAGTCCATCATTTCTAAACTCCAACATTAGCCTCATCCCTGGTCTTCTCACTTCCTCCATTGCTCTGCCTCCAATCTGTTTTTCATAAATAGCCAGAATGGCACTGTCTCATAGAAATATAATGTGACCACATATGCAATTTTAAATGTTCTGGTAGCCATATTAAACTAAAAAGAAACAGGGGCACCTGGGTGGCTCAGTTTGTTGAGCATCTGACTCTTGGCTTCGGCTCAGGTTGTGGTCTCACAGTTCGTGGGTTTGAGCCCCACATTGAGCCCAGCATCGGGTTCTGGGAGGATGGCACAGAGCCTGCTTGGGGTTCTCTCTCCTCTCTCTCTCCCTGCCCCTCCCTGGCTTGCTCTTTCTCAAAATAAATAAATAAACTTTAAGTTAAAAAAATAGGTGAAATTAATTGTAATAAGATACTTCCTTAACTAAACCATTCAAATATAGCAATGTGTAATTAATATAAAGTTTAAGGAAATATTTTACATGTTTAACATAATTTTAAATGAAAAAGTTTAAGTATACCAAATAATGCATATTCTACACTTATAGGGTATCTCAATTCCGACATGCCATAATTCAAGTGCACAATACCCGCATGTGGTTAGTGGCTACCTTACTCCAAAGAGCCAGAATGAACTTTTTGAAAGTAAGTTGAGTTAGGTCATCACCTGCTTAGTAACTCCTCAATGGCTTCACAGTGCTCGTGGAACTAAACCTAAGCTCCTCACCATGATCTAGCCTTATCTTTTCAACATCTTCAATATCCGTGGGCCCTTTTTCTTTTTGTTCATTTTGCTTCAGCCACCTTGGCCTCATTTCAGCTCTGGGAACAAGCCAACTTTCTGTCTCCACATATGTCTTCACTGGTTCCCTCTTATCTTCAAATTTCAGCTCAAATATTATCTCCTCAGATAAGCCTTCCTTCCCTGTGTCTAAGAAGGTCCATTTATGTTATCATTTATCACAGTACTCTGCTGGTTACCTTCCATATGCTTTTTTCAGTTTGTGATTATATATTTATTAATCAGTTTGTTGTCTATCTCCCTTATTAGAGTGTAAATTTTATGAAAGAAGGCACGATCTTCAGTGCTGTATATCAATTCTGGCTTTAGTTGGCATTCAATAAATATTTGTTAAATAAATGAATCTAAGGACCCTCCCCCTCACCTTCATTAAGGAAACGAAGAGACCCATTGATTTCAGTAGTGCTATGTATCAAATGATAATAAATGCATGATAAGTAGATACATCATAGCTGGAAGAGATTCCCATTAACCAAAGAAAGGTTTGAATGTAGGCAAAGTTAAATTTGGTTTATTATCTCTTTTTAGGTAGGGGGACCAGAAAATGCCTCACCAAGATGATGACATTTTCGTAAAGCACCGCAGGAGGTGAGGGAGTGACCCATGCTGCTAAGTGAGGTAAGAGAGTTCTGGCATCAAGCGGGCAGCAAGGAGGCCAGTGGCTGGAGTAGAGTGAATGATAGGGAGAAATGTTGGAGATGAGGTTGGGAATCAGTGGATAGATCACATAGAGCCAAAGTAGGCCAAAACTTCGGTTTTTACTCTGAGTGAAGTGCAAAGTCAGTGGGGGGCTACGAGCCAAAGAGTGACATGGTTCTGACTTACATTTTGGGATGATTACTCTCCTATATGTGCTGAAGTGAGTGAATGAATGAAAGAAAATGAGGCAAGAAAGAAAATAGGAGAACTAGTCAGCCTTCACTGACCCTGGAAACCAAGAAACAACACTAGAAATGATCTCTTAAAAAGAAGTGGAACTCCGGATCACCTCCTGACTACATTAAAGACAACAACCCATGTAAGGGCCTGTGTTGCTTGCTGCAGGTCTCTCCTTGGGCTTGTGCCTTTTCAGGAGAAGCAGGGAAGACACTCTGAGTTCATGAGAGAAAAATGGCTGATTGCTGGGGAGCCTGGAGCAGAACCTGAAACAGCCCCTTGTGTCACTAGAAACCTGACCCTTTCCGATGGAGTCAGACAATGCCGGCCAGGACAGTCGTGGCTGGGGAATGTTAGGGAAACGTGCCAAGTTTACAGTCCGCCTCTCTCAGCCTAGACAGCCTCTGAGAGAGGAGAGTATCTTTGAATTTGAAGAAATCAGACAGAGCAGAAGGAAGAACTAATGATTCTCATTAGTATAACAAGCAGAGTATGTCAAAATGTGTCGTTGAATCTATTTTGTTCCAACCGTGAGAATGCAAGACTTTTCCATAAACCGAAAGGAAGCCATAATTGTGGGGTTTAGAATTTAAGGAGCTCCAAAATGGCTTCTCTAGATAAATTTATCTCTGCTAATCATTGTTTACCGCTGTTGTATTGTCTTATTTTTAATTTTTTTTAGACTGGAAGTGAATTTTTTTTTCCTGGTTATAAAAAAATAACACATGTAGTAGATGGTTAAAATTTTAAGCAGTTCAAAGAAGTAAACATGTAAAGTCTCAATAATATGAACATGAAAAGTCCTTTTGAAATTCATCTATATATTTCACCTTATCCCAATAAAAATGCTCTCAGACCTTTTTTTTTTTACAACTAGGCAAGGCAATACAAGAGTAAATGCTGTAAGCCAATATGCAAAAATGGTGATGAAAATTCTGAAAGAGAAAAATAAGAGGGTAAATTAGCTCTAGAAAGTGAAAATATATTATAAAATTATCATGATTAAAAGTTTGGTAGTGGCACAGAAATAGACAGATTGGTGGTATAAGATAGTATCCAGAAACAGACCTAGGTACACATGGAAATTGACTGTAAGATAAAGGAAGAATTTCACGATTTGGGGGCAAATGATTATTAATAAATAGCATTGGGACATTTAGCTTACTATCTAGAAAATAAAATAAAATATGGGGCGCCTGGGTGGCCCAGTTGTTTAAGCCTCTGACTTCAGCTCAGGTCATGATCTTGCAGTTTGTGAGTTCGAGCCCCATGTCAGGTTCTGTGCTTACAGCTCAGAGCCTGGAGCCTGTTTCAGATTCTGTGTGTCCCTCTCTCTCTGCTCCTCCCCTGCTTGTCTCAAAAATAAATTTAAAAAATTTAAAAATAATATGAAATAAAATAAAACAAGATCCTTATGTCATTCCTTATATCAAAACAAATTCCAGATAGATCAAATATTAGATGTTAAAAATGAAACCATAAGAGTACTGGAAGAAAACATGGGTGAATTTTTAAAAATAATTCTGGGTGATGTTATGGGCTTAATTACATTCCCTCAAAATTCATATGTTGAAGTCCTAACTCCCCAATGTCTTCAGGATGTGACTATTTTTGTAGGTAGGTCTTTAAAAAGATAACTAAGTTAAAATAAGGTCATCGCTGCGGGCCCTAATCCAACTTCACTGGTGTTGGTAAAAGAAAAGAAGGTTAGAACACAGACAAGACCGAGTGAAGACTTAGGGACAGGGCAGCCGTCTTCAAGCCAAGGAGAGAGGCCTCAGAAGAAACCAACCCTGCAATACCTCAATCTCAGACTTCTGGCCTCCAGAACTGAGAGGAAATAAATTTCTGTTGTCTTAGCCCCCAGTCTGTAGTGCTTTGTTATAACAGCCCTGGCAAATTAATTCAGGTGACTAAAATCTTTTTCATCAAGATATGAAATTCAGAAGCCATAAAAGAAATGATTGGTACATTTAACTGCATAAGCCCTTAAAATTTCTGCACAGAAATAAAAGCAATTACAATAATTTAAAAGTCTTCCCCACCCCCCAATTAAAAAGACAGCAAGCTGGGAAAAATATGACACTCAGAAGGGCTAATCTCCTTAATTAAGAAAAAAAGAGCCCAACATTGCCAGATCTTTCTTCTTTCCTTTCTTTCTTCCTTTCTTTCTTTCTTTCTTTCTTTTCTTGTATGTTTATTTATTTTTGAGAAAGAGAGAGAGAGAGAGAGAATTCATGAGCAGGGCAGGGGCAGAGAGAGAGGGAAAGAGAGAATCCCAAGCAGGCTCACTGTCAGCAGGGAGCCCAATGCAGGGCTCAAACCCACAAAGCGTGGGTTCAATACTTGGGCTGAAATCAAGAGTTGGACACTCAACTGACGGAGCCACCCAGGAACCCCTCTCTTTTATTAAAATCTGGAAATCCTAAATTTTATGTGTTATCTCCTGGTGGTTTCACATTGAATCCTAATTTAAATTTTAAGCGCTGTAGAGGCCAACACTGTATGAGGCTCCTAGTTTAGGACCTCTAGCCTAGATTACCACCACAGGGGGCTTTCCCTTCAGCGGATGGGTACAGAGTGGCTGTGACTTATTTAAGATCTCACTCCCATTGAAAGATACAAAATGAGGATTTCTTAGCCATCCAGAATTAATCTCTCTTTCTCCCTTTCTCTCATTCTTTCTCTTTCTCTTCCTCTTTCTTTCTCTCTCTTTCACACACAAACATGTGCTCACCCAACTCTTAACTCTTAACTCTTTTTTTTAGTTTTTTTTAAATGATTTCTTTTTGACAGAGAGAGAGAGAGAGACAGAGAGAGAGAGAGAGACAGAGTGTGAGAAGGGGAGAGGCAGAGAGAGTGAGGGAGACACAGAATCTGACACAGGCTCTGAGCTGTTAGCACAGGCCCTGACGCGGGGCTCAAACTCATGAACGAGAGATCATGACCTGAGCCAAAGTCTGATACTTAACCAACTGAGCCACTTAGGTACTCCTTAACTCTTCACTGTTAAATAGTTTGTAGTTACATTATGAAGAAAACTGTTACCCCATATGTGACATAATATTTGCTGACCCTTCTCTGCTCAGATGGGAAATAGCTTTATGTTTTGGGTTCAGAACTATGTCAGTCACTTCCTTTCCTCCTCACCTTATATGGTAATATAAGGCTCAGAGGCCTCTACGTGCATGAGAAACAGGAGGCTTCACAGAGCTGTCAGTTGATTGATGGATACACTGAGAATCTAAAGTAGCTTTTTAAAAAAATCTCTCTCAGTGTTTTAAGCCAAATCACATTCCCAGGAAGACATCTCTAGAAGGGAAAGTGGAACTGGGAGATGTTATGATCTCCTCCTCCTATAACTAAGCATGAGGTGAGAGTTGGGGAAGTATGCCTGTTTGCGGAGGGCCGGGGAGGGAGACGTGTGGGTAAAATGGATAATTTGAAAATTTAACTATGGTTAATTTGGGTAGGGAGATTTTGATTCTTTCTATTTATTTTTTTGTATTTCATACAGTGAACTTGTACTGCTTTTACAAACAAGAGGAAGAACTATAAATGTCATAAAAATCAGGCTGTATGTTAATCTCATCTTCCCAACTAGACTGTATAAACACTCTGAGAGAGGGACGCATTTTTTTTAATCCTTTCCCATACCTATATTTTAGGGCATTTAAACTGTGGCTGACAATCATTGATTTGGAGTCTTTTCCAGAACTAGTCCTGACTAAAGTCATCAAGGCAGAGTAAGTCTTGCCTGGGTCAGACCTCCTAGGCACATCATCATGCCTACTGGGCACCAAGTCTCATAATGCTTATTCCAGGATTTTGTACCAGGAGTCTGTTATTTGCTATTACTTTAAACTTCGGATAATACTTACTGGTTTACAAGATCTGTGTGTCTATATCTATATCTATTATCTATCTATCTATCTTATCTATCTATCTATCTATCTATCTATCTATCTATCTATCTATCTTCTAGCATTATTGTGAGGTTTAATGAGATAACGTGAGGTACCCAATACAGTGCTTAGTACATGGTAGAAACGCCAGGCACATAAGCACTACCCCCCACCCTACTGTCATTTCTCACTTTAGAGCAAAGCTGAAAGAAGGCACAAAGCCAAAGGAGAGATGAATGGATGACAGCTGGCAATAAGAGATGTTAGTCAAATTCCACAGGATTAAATGCCTGTGAATCAGAGGTGTCAAGGTCCACTCCCAAGATTCCAAAGAGCAACTTTTAGTCTTGCAAGAAAAGTTGGTCAAGAGAGGGATAAGTGAGAGGCCTGCTGGAAGAAAGAGGAAGTAATTATTCCTAGCAGAGGGTGAAATGTCTTGGGATTCCTTCACTGTAATGAGTGACTATTTTGTTGGCCAGAATTGGATTAGTCTAGGGGTATTTAGAGATCTATGTATCTCATTGGGTCATCTGCATTTTACTGAGGAATAGGAAGATTAATTGCAGGCACCTGCCAGACTGGTCATCCTACTTAATGTAACCAAGCCTGGAAAGCTCCTCTCACATTCCAGAAACTGCTAAGTCTCCTGCTTTGATGAGGTTTGCCCATCTGTCTGGAAAAAAGTTCAGGCCACATTTTCCCATGCAATAGGAAAAGCCTATCTCAGCAAAGCAAGAAGTTTGTCCTAAACATCTGGAAGATTACTTAAGATATATTTCAACAACCTATGTCTTCAGTAAGACTCCTCAGAAACAGATTGAAAGAGGAGAAATTACAGTTGATACCAAAGAGATTCAAGGGGTGACAAGAGACTACTATGAAAAATTACATGCCAGTAAACTGGACAACCTAGATGAAATGGACAAATCCTAAAAATATACAATATTTCAAGACTGAATCATGAAGATGTAAAAAATCTGGATAGATAAATTACTATATTACTGAGTATATTGACTCAGTAATAAAAAACCTTCCAACAAACAAAAGTACAAGACCAGAAGTCTTCCTTGGTGAACTCTAAAAAGCATTCAAAGAAGATTTAATACCTAGCCATTTCTCAACCTCTTCCAAAAAAACTGAAGAGAGGGAATGCTCCCAAACTCATTTTATGAGGGCAGCATTACCTTGATATCAAAACCAGACAAGGACACCATGAAAGAAAGACAGAGAAGGAACAAAAGAATGAAAGAAAGAAAGAAAGAGGGGGAGGAAGGATGAAAACGAAGAAAGAAACAAAAGAGAATTAGAGGCCAATAGCCCTGATCAACATAAATGAAAAGCCTTCAACAAAATATTAGCAAATTGAATTCAACAATAAATTAAAACATTCATACATCATGATCAAATTGGACTTATTCCAGGAATGTAAAGATGACTCAACATCCACAAATCAATCAACATGGTATACCATATTAATAAAATGAAGGATAAAAATCACATGCTCATCTCAATTAATGCAGAAAAATATATGACAATATTCAACATAAATTATGATAAAAACTCTTAACAAAGTGGATATAGATGGAATTTATCTCAACAAATAAAGACCATGTGTAACAAGTCCACAGCTAATGTCATACTCAACAGCAAAATGTTAAGAGCATTTTCCTTAAGACTAGGAACAAGGCAAGGATGCCTTCTCTTGCCATTTTCATTCGAAATAGTGTTGGAAGTCCAAGCCAGAGAAATTAGGCAGGAAAAATAAATAAAAGTCTCCAAAGTGAAAAGGAAGAAGTAAAACAATCACTACTTGCAGATGACATGATTTTATATGTAGGAAACCTCAAAGACTCCACTAGAAAATTGATAGAATTAATAAATTCTGTAAAGCTGCACAGTAAAAAAAAAATCAATGTGTAAAAATCAGTTGCATTTTAATACACTAACAATAAGCTAACAGAAAAAGAAAATAAGAAACCATTCCTTTTATAATTGCATCAAAAAGAATAAAATACCTAGAAATAAATTTAACCAAGGAGGTGAAAGTCCTATACAATGCAAACTATAGATACTGATGAAAGAAACTGAAGAAGATACAAATGGAAAGGGTATCCTATGCTCATGGATTAGAAGAATTAATTTTGTAAAAATGTCCATGTTACCCAAAGTAGTCTACAATTCAATGCAATCCCTATCAAAATTCCAATAGCATTATTCACAGAAATAGAACAAACAATTCTAAAATTTGTATGGAGCTACAAAAGAATCCCAAATAGCTAAAGCAATCTTTTTTAAAAAATATTTTTAATGTTTATTTATTTTTGAGGAGGGGAAGGGCAGAGAGAGGGGGAGAGAAGATCTGAAGTGGGCTCTGCACCAACAGCAGAGAGCCTGATGTGGGGCTCAGACCGACGAACTGCAAGATCATGGCCTAAGCCAAAGTCCGACACTCAGCCAACAGAGCCCGTCAGGCTCCCCATAGCCAAAGGAATCTTGAGAAAAAAGAACAAAGGCATCAGCATCCCTGATTTCAAACTGTATTATAAAGCTATATTAATCAAAACAGTATAGTATTGGGACAAAAACAGACACATAGGTAAATGGGACAGAATAGAGAGCTCAGAAATAAACCCAGGCATATATGGTAAATTAATTTATAACACAGGAGGCAAGAATATGCAATGGGGAAAAGACAGCCTCTTCAATAAATGGTATTGGGAAAACAGGACAGCAACATGCAAAAGAAGAAACCTGGACCACTGTCTTACACCAAACACAAAAATTAACTCAAAATTTTAAAAACTTGAATGTAAGATCATAAACCATAAAACTCCTACAAGAAAACATAGGTAGTAAGCTCTGACTTTTTGCATCTGACTCCAAAAGCAATGGCAACACAGGCAAAAATTAAAAAATGGGATCGCATCAAACTAAAAAGATTCTGCACAGCAAAGGAAATCATCAACAAATTGAAAAGGCAACCTACAGAATGGGAGTATATATTTGGAAATCCTATATCCATTAAGGAGTTAATATCCAAAATGTGCAAAGAACTGATACATTCAGTAACAAAGTAACAAACAATTTAATTTAAAACATGAGTGGAGTATCTGAATAAACATTTTCCCAAAGAAGACATACAGAAGGCCAATAGGCACATGAAAAGATGCTCAATATTACTAATTATCAGGGAAATGCAAATCAAAACCACAGTGAGATATCACCTCGCACCATCGGAATGGCTATCGTCAAAAGACAAGAAATAACAAGTGTTGGCAATGATGTGGAGAAAAGGGAACCTTTGTGCACTATTGGTGAGAATGTAAATTGCTGTAGCCACTATCTAAAACAATATGGAGCTTCCTCAAAAAATAAAAAATAGAACTACCATATAATTCAGCAATTACACTTCTAGGTATTTATTCAGAGAAAATGAAAACATTAATTTGAAATGATAAATGAACCACCATGTTCACTGTAGTATTATTTACCATGGCCAAGATGTGGAAACAACCTAAATGTTCATTGGTAGATGAATGGATAAAGAAGATGTGATTAATATATGTATATAGGTGTGTGTGTGTGTGTGTGTGTGTGTGATATCACATCTCTTTTATATATGCCACAGCTTATATATACATACATACATACATATACATTAAAAATAAATTAATTAAAATTTAATAAAAATTTAAAATTTAGTTTCTCAGTATTACTAGTCACATTTCAAGAGCTCAATAGCCACACGTGTAGCTAATGGTTACCATTTTGAGCAGCATAGATATAGAACATTTCATCATTGCAGAAAGTTCAGTGAGACCCCACTTTTGCCAAACAAAAGATAGAACAAAAGTTTTGTGTATTTTATTATAAAAAATTATGTTTGGCCATATATTTGCCCAGTTGGCCCTTTCAAACATAGCCTGGAACCCATGGTCTTCATGTTCCAGCTATTATTATTATTACTGAATATGTAGGTTATTTAATTAAAGGTAGAAGGATCTTTGTTTCAGATAAATGAGTCTGTACAAGAGAAGCAGCCCTTGCATATCCACATTTGTGGATGCAATTGTTCTACTTTTCTCCTGGGACTACCAGGAAATAAGTTAGCTATCAGATCAGAGCAAACCAAAATTTAAAAGG
This sequence comes from Suricata suricatta, assembly GCF_006229205.1. Lineage (NCBI taxonomy): Eukaryota > Metazoa > Chordata > Mammalia > Carnivora > Herpestidae > Suricata > Suricata suricatta. The sequence continues at coordinate 102,065,302 of NC_043709.1, forward strand.
TTCTAGATGAAAAATGAATGTGTTGTTACCTGACTTATTAATATCATTGTTTATAAATTTTTCTAACTTAATAACCAGAGAAAAACATCAGCCAGAACATTGGTTTATAACCCAAATCTGTGATGAACTTGGTGAACACCGCAGATGTAGTCCCTTTCTTAATTAGCCTTTTGGGAGAAATCATGTTTTGAACTGCTGCCTGAAGCCCTAGGAGCCTGATACAAAGCAGGCTAAGATTCAGCCCTAGAGGACATCTGTACCAAACGCTGATTATTACATACGATTTGGTAGATCTTGAACAGAAACTGGCTAACATGTCAGATGTAACCAGCTAACAAAGTGAAAAGACTGACAACATCAAAGACAGAAACCAATGAGGATATGACACAAACAGATTCAAAAAGTTGTACATCAAAAAAATTTTAAAAACAAAATTAAAGGAGCACTTGGGTGGATCAGTTGGTTAAATGTCCGACTTCAGCTCAGGTCATGATCTCACGGTTCATGAGTTTGAGCCCCATATAGGGCTCAGCTGTGCTGCAGCTCAGAGCTTAGAGCCTGCTTCAGATACTGTGTCTCCCTCTCTCTTTGCCCCTTTCCTGCTCATTCTCTCTCTTTCTCTCTCTTTCTCAAAATTAAATAAACATTAAAAAACAAAAATAAAGACAGATGACTTAAATTTTAATAAATTTTAATAAAAGTCAATAAAAATGCCTCAGTAGAGAAATGACCAAAGTCACAAAACAAAAACAACCCATAAGACTAATTAATAATAGACATTTAGTATCTAGAATAGTACCTGTCCCATGGTATTCAGTAACTATTCACTGCATGAATGAATGTCTGTTAAAAAATGTTTGACTTCAAGACTAAGCAAATAACTGAAAATTAAAATAGCAGTGAAATATCATCTTTGTCTGTCATCTTTGTAACAATGAAAAAGAATAATATCCAGTGAATGGGAGGGTAGAGTAGTATAAATTTTTGGTGGGAAAGTTGACAATATGAAAAAAGCTTTGTCTAAACCTTTGACACAGCAATTTCTAGGAAGTTGTTCTAAGAAAATTCTTTGAGGGGTATCAGGATGGTTCAGTTGGTTAAGCTTCTAACTCTTGGTTTTGGCTCAGGTTGTGATCTCATGGTTTATGAGGTCAAACCCCACGTTGGGCTCCTTGCTGACAGTGTGGACCCTGGTTGGGATTCGCTCTCTCTCTTTCTCTCTCTCTCTCTTTCTCTCTCTCTCTCATTTCTCTCTGCCCCTCCCCCATCTCATGTGGGTGCGCACGCACTCTCCTGCAAATAAACTTAAAAAAAAACAGAATTAAAAAAAAGAAATTCTTTTAAATGCCCAAACCTATGTATACATGGTAAGGTAGATGATATGTATTTTTTTTTGTTTATTGGATCATTCTTTATAATGTACCCTCCAGGGCTTAGTATTTGGTACATAGACACAGAATGCAAACAAGTCAGGCCACTCCCTCCACAGAATTATCCAAGCGGGAGGTGGGAGAGGAGTTTTCTCTTTGTCTTTGGCATGCTGACTGTTAGGTTTAGCTCTGTAGGGGACAGTGATCATGTCCTCTACTAGAATGTGGTCAACATACAGAAGCAGAAATGACATGGAAAGATGGAGAGAGACCGAAAGAGAAAGGATTCTGGTGTAATTTGAGTCGATAGGTCCAGTTAACCCTAAAGTTAATCTATGTTCTTCATTTCTGTCGTTGTATTGCGTGTCAATTAATGCTACATTTTCGTTAAATTAGCATGAGTGTGGACTTCCACTTCCTATGAAGATGGAATACAGGGACCAAAATCCCACCCAAAACAACTAAAAACTTAGACAAGATATTTTTTTTAATAATTACTTTCAAGACTTTGAACATCCGACCATGAAGAACAATGATCCCTGAGAGACGGGAGACAAATGCGGTAAGCCCTATGATGGCCCAGCTTACTGCCTTGAGAGAATTTCTAGATGGTAGCATGGAAAGATGGAATCTAGGTAGAGCCTGGCAGATTCCCTGGGGTGAGGAGATGGAGCGGAGAGTCCAGGGAGATAAAGACAGCTAGAGTTTGCAAGGTAGAATGCTAGCTAGGAGACAGCTACGTACCCAGAGAAAAAGGACTAACAACAACAAAAATCTAGAGATCTTCAGAGGGTCCCTTTCAGGTATGCAGCAGAATACTCCCCAACACATGAAAGTGAGGAAACTGTTTAAGAACCACTTGAAAGTTTTGTGGAAACAGTAACTAGAACTCACTGGGGCCAGAATAGTGCCTGTTCCCACCAGCCAGACTGGCAATCTCATAATTCACAGGCATTACGTAAAGTACTCGGAAGGATCTTACCTCAGGTGTAGAGCCAAATTGGCCCTAGACTAAATGTTGCTCTGGGCCTGCCTAACAGACTTTTAAAAGCAAGACTTGAAAAGATCAAACTGTCTCTAAATAACTGTGCTCCAGAACAAACTTAAGAATATAGGGGCGCCTAGGTGGCTCAGTTAGTTAAGTGTCAGACTTCGGCTCAGGTCATGATATTGGGGTTCATAAGTTTGAGCCCGGCATTTGGCTCTCTGCTTACAGCTCAGATTCTGTGTCTCCCCCTCTCTGCCCCTCCCTCACTTACATTCTGTCTCTCTCTCTCTCAAAAATAAATAAAACATTAAAAAAAGAATATTTATGGAACTACAAAAATATCCAGCACTCAACAAGGTAAATTCACAAAGAATGGCATTAATAAAAAATGATTGTGCCTACAAAGAAGCAGGAAAATATGAACTATATTGAGGAAAGTAATTAATCAACCTGACCCAAAAGTGATGCAAATATTAGAATTAGCAGGCAAGAACATTAAAATAGTTACTATTACTCTACTCCATAGGCTCAAAAGTCTAGAGGAAAGATATATCAAGTAGAGACATGAAAGAAATATTTCTTAAGTTTATTTATTTATTTTGAGAGAGAGAGAGAGAGAGAGAGAGAGAGAGAGAGTGGGGTAGGGGCACAGAGAGAAATGAGAGAGAGAATCCCAAGCAGGCTCCATACTCTCAGGACGGAGCCCAACCAGGGGCTCAAACTGATGAACCATAAGATCATGACCTGAACCAAAATCAAGAGTTGAACACTTAACCAACTGAGCCATCTGGGCAGCCCATGAAAGATATTTTTAAGAACTAAAATTGAACTTTTAGAAATGACAGCTATAATGTGTGAGATGGCTACAATACTGAATGGAATTAATGGTAGGTTATCCACAATGTTTCCAAAGTTCATCCATGTTGTAGCATGTATTAGTGCTCCATCCTTGTTTATGCCTGAATAATATTCCATTGTATGGACAGACTACATTTCATTATGTCCTTCATTAGTTGATAGACATTGAGATTATTTGTACTTGTCAGCTCTTATGATTAATAGTGCTGTGAATATTCATGTGTAAGTTTTTATGTGGCCATACATTTTATTTCTCTTTGCTATGTACCTTGAAGTAGAATTTTTATAAACTTCTTTATCCTTCTGATCCCCATTTATCATATATATAAATAGTCTAATTGCACCTGGAATTGTGGGAATTGCATCATAGCCCTGCATGTAACTTTTTGGAGAAGTGACAGTTTTCCAAAGCAGTTACACTACTTTACATTTCTACCAACAGTGAAGTCCAGTATACCTTTTTTTGGTTGTTGTTGCCTGTGCTTTTGCTGTCATACGTAAGAAACTATTGCCTAACTGTCACACAAAGACTCACTCCTATGTTTCCTTTTAAGTGTTTTCTAAGTTTAATTCTTCCATTTGTGTCTATGGTCCATTTTGAGTTAATTTTTGTGTGTGGTGTGAAATATTCACAATTTCATTTTCTTTGCCTGTGGCTACCCAATTCGGGCACTTTCCCATTGAGTGGTCTTGGCATTCGTGTTGAAAATCAACTAATCATAAATGTGAGGGATTATTTCTTGGACTTTCAATTCTATCCCATTGATCTCTATTTTTATCTGTATGCCAGTTCCCCCCTATGTGGATTACTGTAGCTGTTGTATGTTTTTGAAGTCACGAAGTGTGAGTGCTTTAACTTGCTCTTCAAGATTGTTGGCTATTCCCTTAAGATTCCATAAAAATTTTAAGGGCAGCTTTCAATTTTTGCAAAGAAGCCAGCTGAGATGTTGGTAAAGATGATGGTGAACCTGTAGTTTAATTGGACAGTCTTGCATCTTAACAATATTGTCTTCTAATCAGTGAACATGGGATGTCTTTCTATTTATTTAGGTCTTCCTTGATTTATTTTCACAGTGTTTTATAATTTTTAGTGTATAGGTTTTACACTTCTTTTGCTAAATTTATTCCTAATTATCTTATTCTTTTTGATGCTGTTGTAAATGGAATTATTTCCTGAATTTCATTTTTTGTTTCTTCATTGTTACTGTACAGAAATACAATAGATTTTTCTATATTGATTTTTTATTTTTTAAAAATCATTTTATTTATTTTTTTTTAATGTCTCTTTATTTCAGGGAGAGAGAGAGTATGATCAAGGGAGGAGCACAGAGAGAGGAGGACAGAGGATCCAAAGCAGGCTCTGCGCTGACAGCAGTGAGCCCAATGTGGAAGACAGAGGCAAACAATAAAACAGACTTTTGACTATGGAGAACAAACTGAGGGTTGCTGGAGGGGAAGTGAGCAAGGGGATGGGTTAAATGGGTGGTGTGTATTAAGGGGGGCACTTGTTATGAGGAGCACTGGGGGATGTACGTAAGTGAGAAATCAGTAAATTCTACTCCTCAAACTAACATTACACTATATGTTAACTGCTGGAGTTTAAATAAAAACTTGAAATAAAAAATAAAGTCATTTAAAATTTTTAATAGTACCATTTAGTGAGGAGATGCAGTTTATTTACACCGGCAGCCATAGGCAGGGGAATACATGGTTAGTTAGCAATCTGAATAGAATGGACTAATTATGCAGAAATAATAATCTCCAAAACAAAGGACGGTGGTGAGCTTCGTTACACTTCCCCAGTGATACCAGAATGTGATAATGCCAGGCAATGGCCTCTGCACATGTGGTGGTGGGAACTAATGTGTGGAAGAGAAAGCCACAAACCACAAAAATTTATAAAAATCCTCTCCCCCCCCATTCAGATAAATAATAGAATTGCAGAGTGATCAATATACCTAATTGGGGGAAGAAGGAAGGATAGGGAGAGAACGGGAGAGTTCCTACACTGTCAACTATATGGTAGGGAGCATTCATGCCCCAGAAGAGAAAGGAGTTTATCCCTTCAAGGTACCAGTTGGACCAAGCCCACATCATACTAATCCAAGACAAGCCTAGGGCTACTGCCCTAATAATGAGAGGGCAAAAAACAAAAACAATAACCAAGAGGGAGGTAATATGAACCAATGGTTATTCATAATTACTTTCCATTTTTTCTCCTTTAACCAAGAGAAAGACCGTAAAGGAAACAGTAATGCACAATCAGAGCTCCCTCTCCGTAGGAAGAGTAGACCATGATGTTTCATTCAGCCTTTTCCCCCAGACATTATTTAGAAGTAGGCCAGAGTTTCACTTAGACTCTCCTTTCCTTCTGCATCTGGTCAGAAGGAAATATCTATAAAGTCAAGGGAAGATAACCCAAAATGCTTTTAGCTCTAGCCAAGGTTTGACTTTCTAAAATGGTGTCACAATTCTTGGACTGAAGGCCAGTTTGTAACTAGACTTGAACTCTGGCCAGGAAAATTCTAGGGGGAGAATGCAATAATAGACAAGTCTTTTTAAAAATTTTTTCTATATTGGTCTTGTCTCTTGTAAATTTGCTAAACTCGGTATTAGTTCTAATAGTTTTTTAGTAGATTCTTTAGGATTTTTTAAAATATATAAGACAATATCATCTACAAATAAACATAGTTTTCCTTTCCCAACAATTCTTGTTTAATTGCCCTGGCTGGACATCTAACACAATATTGAACAGAACTGGAAAGAGCAGACATTTTTATTTGGTTCTAGATCTTAGAGGAAAGCATTCAGTCAGCCACCATTAAGTATGATGTTAGCTATGCATTTGCATTATGTTTATTTTTTCTAATTAAGCATCTTGCTAAGTCCATCCTGGTCGTTCACCAGTATTTTACACATAGTTTTGAAACGTACTAATATCTCAATCACTTATTGAGTATTTAGAATAAACAGAGCTAGTTTTATTTAAATAACTTTATTTCTTGGGGGGCACCTAGGAGGCTCAGTTGGTTAAGCGTCCAACTTGATTTCGGCTCAGGTCATGATTTCATGGCTTCATGGGTTTGAGCCCCACGTCAGGCTCTGTGCTGGCAGAGTGGAGACTGCTTGGTATTCTCTCTCTCCCTCCCCCACCCACGCTGTCTCTCTCTCTCTCAAAATAAATAAACTTTTAATATACTTAACAAAAATTTTTTTAGAGAGACAGAGAAAGCGAGTGGGAGAGGAGCAGAGAGAGAGGGAAAGAGAGAATCTTAAGCAAGCTTCTCACCCAGCACAGAACCAGACATAGGGTTTGATCTCACAACTGTGAGATTATGACCTGAGCCAAAATCAAGAGTGGACATTCAACGGACTGAGCCACACAGCTGTGGCCCCCAAAAGGAGCTAGTTTTATCCTCTGCATGTGTTGTACAAACACTTGAAACCAGCTACCAGTTTATTTCCACTCATGCTGGCAGTAACAAAAACAGATATTTTGACCATAACATTAACCTCCTTCAAGGCTCTCTTAAGCTTAAATGCAAATATGGTGGAGGCATAGAATAGTTCTTATAATCCCTCTGATGGCTATTTGAATGATCACGATGCTTTGCCCATAGCAGGTATTAGATAGTAATTTTTATCCCGGCATCTTTCCCATCAATTTTTTTTTCCCTAAACTTCTTTATCCTTTTGTCTTCTAGCCTAAAAGAAGCCAAGAGAAGAAAAAGGTCTTAATAATTTGCGGTCTAACTTGAACCTGAATTATGAAAAGGAATTGGTATACACTACTATGGTTTTATAATAAATTCTTCTTATCAGGAAAATTAATTCTCTGTTGGTACTGGGGAGACTTCTGTATTCAACAAGCATTTGCCAGTCTCAACGGAATATTGTAGGTTTAACATGCCTGGCTAGTAGAAGAATGTCAGAATCTCAGAACAAATAATTTCATTTCCTTAAGCCATAGTTTATCTTTTTTTAATGGGGATGGAGTGGGAAATAGTACTAAATTATCTCTAAGGGCTCTTCAGGCTTCTTCTAGGACTCTGTTTCATGATTCTATTTAAGACATTTTTTTCCTCTAGGAAGGTATTATTTTATATGCTCCATTAAATATAATAAAAACCACAATGTAGATTTAAAAAACACTTTTCCTTTTTATATGGGGATGGTGGAGAGAGGTGCTAGGGAATATGTCTAATGTTGACAAGGATCAGGGAATGAAAGAATCTTAGAGTTGAAAGAGTCCTACTGTCCAATGTGGAAATTCCCTTCAATGTCACTGAAGGTCAGCCATTCAGCTTCTGTTTGAACATTTGCTGTGACAAGGAGTTCACTGGCTCACAGGACAGTTGATTATAATTTAGGGCAGCTTTAATCATTACCAAATTCTTGCTTATATTAAGCTGAAATCTGTCTCCTAGTAACTTTTACCCTTCTGCCCTTTGGAGTCACGGAGAATAAATCTAATCCATTTTACACACACAAGTCCTTCAGACATTTAAAGGACGTTACCATGCCCCCCCCCCTTCTCTTATCCATGCTATGTTTCTCAGGTCTCCACTGTTTTTATAGGACATGATTTCCAAGATTTTTGCCATCCTGGGCTCTATTAACTGAGACTTATTTGATCAATTTCTTCTTTAAAAATAGTGCTCAAAACACCATACTACAGATCAGTGGTTCTTAAGCTCTTTTTCTCTGATGGGGGAGAAATCAAAGACACACCTTTGGAAGTCCAGTGAAAACTATGCATGCTCTCCTTTGAAAGAATGTAGACAAAATACTCATCATTGCATAGGCTGTTCAGGGAGTTTGAGAGTTGTCTAAAACCCATATCTGTAGATATAATCAGTTATTAAGTGGTATTTAGGGAGTGTAATAGGTCTATCACCTTCCTTAAGTGAATATCTGATAAAGTCTGTTTCTTTGATCTCATCTTTGTTCATTTGAATATTTTGCTTGTCAGTTTTGGCAAATAGTGGACTTCCTTCCTCCTCACCATTTCTTCCTTCCTTCTCTCCCTCCTTCCTTTTCTTTTCTTTCCTGTTGTTGTTAATGAAATATCTCCAAATCTTACTTGAATAGATGATTATTTAAATGTAAGTTTTTTAAGTTTTAAAAAAATGTTTATTTATTTTTCAGAGAGAATCATAGAACATGAACCGGGGAGGGGCAGAGAGAGAGGGAGACATAGAATCCGAAGTAGGCTCCAGGCTCCATGCTGTCAGCAGTCTGCACGGAGCCTGACTCGGGGCTCAAACTCACAAACTGTGAGATCATGACCTGAGCTGAAGTCAGATGCTTAACTGATTGAGTGACCCAGGTGTCCCTTAAATGTGACTTTATATCTTTATACTTATCTCTATAAAATTTTATTTATCATTTGGCTTGTTGAGATTTTTTTAAAATATTGGTTTGATTCTCACAGTACTGGCAATCTCTCCAAGCCTCATGTCATCTGAAAATTTAGTTTGTGTTTCTTTTAGTGTTTGCACAAGACAATTTTTTTAATAGTATAGGCAAAGGACAGAGTTGTGTGGCATGTTCCTGAACTCCTTTCAGTATATCAGCTACAGTGCTTTGATACCTTTCAGCTCACATTTCTCCATCTTGCCCATAAAAATGACCTAAGGGGGCGCCAGGGTGGCTCAATCTGTTAAGTGTCTGACTTAAGCTCAGGTCATAATTTTACGGTTTGTGAGTTCGAGCCCGGCCTCAGGCTCTGTGATGACAGCTCAGAGCTTGGAGACTGCTTGGGGTTCTTGGTCTCCCTCTCTGCCCCTCTCCCACTCATGCTCTGTCTCAGTCCCTCTCTCAAAAATAAACAAAAATTTTTTAAAAATTAAAAAAAATTAAAATGACCTAAGAGGTTTTGTACTAAACCTTGATAAAAAAGAAAATGACACTATATCTTATGACATTTTTTTAAATTCACCAGGTTTGTACTCTTATCGGAAAAGAAAATGAGGGGGCCAGGTGGCTCAGTTGGTTAAGCGTTAGGCTTTGGGTCTCTCTCTTGTGTTCTCTCACTCTCTCAAAATAAATAAAATACACATTTAAAAAATTAAAAAGAAAAAGAAAAGGAAATGAGATGGGTCACCTGGCTGGTTCAGTTAGTAGAGCATAGAAGTGGTGATCTCAGGGTTGTGAGTTTGAAACCCATGATGAGTGTAAAGATTACTTAAAAATAAAGTATTTTTAGGGGCGCCTGGGTGGCTCAGTTGGTTAAGTGGCTGGCTTGGGCTCAGGTCATGATCTCACAGTTTGTGGGTTTGAGCCCCGTGTTGGGCTCTGTGCTGACAGCTAGCTCAGAGCCTGGAGCCTACTTCTGGTTCTGTGTCTCCCTCTGTCTCTGACCCTCCCCTGCTTGTGCTGTCTCTCTCTGTCTCTCAAAAATAAATAAAAAACATAAAAAATAAATAAAGAATTTTTTAAAAAGAAAAGGAAATGAATATTATTACAAAGAGTTAGTTTTAGGATTTATACATATTTATCATTTTATGCAACAGTAGCATGCACTCCTGGGAAGATTTATGCAAATAATGTATGAAAAGTTACTAACAGCCTGGGACTGTTCTAAATTTGTTTATATCTACTTACTTGTTTAACCTAACAACCTACGAGGTGAGTACTGGTATCATCCCCATTTTTTATAGATAGGAAGAAGGCTGAGGGAGGTAAGGAACTTGTACAAGTTAAATACTCATTAAGTGACAGGATTCGAACCCAGACTGTTTTTCTTGAGAATTTAGTTTCCTCTTTCATGATTTCTACCCTGCTTCCGCAGTACATATCTGTCAAAGAGAATGAACAGAACATGCTTAGCGCTTGCTACTTGCATGGAAAAGTATGCTATAGGATGGACAAGTTTTTCTCTTCAGTAAATATGAGGGTGGGGTGGGGAATGCTAAGTTTCGGTAAAAGCCAATGCCCTTGGTCTACATGGAGGCTCTAATGTGGACATCAGAGAACCTACCAGTCAAGTTTAATCACTGGCTGGGTGGCTAGGACCAAACTCTTCCCTTTCTGTTTTTCCCATCTGAAATTCCCTTTCACAGTTTTCCTTTTTGTTTTATCCCATTCTTCTCCCTTCCTCAGCAGGATTGTGGGAAAATGGGAGGAAGAGTAAGACTATGTGAAGAGCTTTCAGTTTGAAAGATATTAGGAAAATACAAAATGCTGTCAAAATTGATCTGTCCTGAACAATAATCCTTTAAAGACCTTTAGCAAACTCTAAGAATGAATACTACACTAAAACTACAGTAAAAGAACCAGTTTGAATATGCCTTTACATCAACACCTCTTACTATTTATTTATTTAAAAATTTTTTGTTTATTTTAATTTTTTTCAACGTTCCCTTGTTTTTGAGAGAGAGAGAGAGAGCGAGAGCGAGAGCAAGAGCACACAAGCAGGGAAGGGGCAGACAGAAAGGGAGACACAGAATCTGAAGCAGGCTCCAGGCTCTGAGCTGTCAGCACAGAGCCCAATGTGGGGCTGGAACCCACGAATCACATCACCTTTTATTTAAGAACTTTTTTTTTTTTAGTTTATTTATTTAGAAAGAGAGAAAGAGGGAGCACATGCACAAATTGGGGAGGGGCAGAGAGAGAATCCCAGGCAGGCTCCACCTTGTCAGCACAGAGCCTGACCCAGAGCTTGAACTCAAGAACTGAGATCATGACCTGAGGCAAAACTAATATAAGAGTCAGGAGCTCAACTGACTGAGCCACCCAGGGGCCTCACATCATTACCTTTTAAAAACACAGACAGGTACCCCCACTAAGAAAACTATTTAATCCTAAATTAAATGTGAGGATTAGGACAGCTGGCTTTAGTTAAATTAAGAGTTACATAAATTGCCAGCTGCAAGTTGAAGGATTATTGTTGAGGGATTTTAACTGTGGAGCGGACTGTTGTCAGGATTAGGCAGGTCAAACTTTGACACAATGTTGGTTGTCCTTGGTGCCTTTATGTTTACCTGAAAAAATATGTATAAAAACTGACTGGGAAGGTCTTTTAAAAATTCCACTTTATATTAAATAAATACCTAAACTTATAATGTGTTAGAAGCTGACAAGGTATCATAATATCTAAATGGATTTGCTGACCTTTCAAGTGGAGCTTGGCTCTCGTGTCTATTTGTCACAATTTCCTACTTATTTCCTTCCCCACCTTTTCCCCATTGTCAACCCTTGTTATTCTCAGTGGTCATGGAAAAAAATATTAGTTTGAGAGCCTTAATGTGACCAAAACAACACAGACTGGTTGGTCGTCTCCCCTCCTTACGGAACTATTTCTTTCCCTTCCCTTTCCTTCCCTGTGTAATTGATATGCATCATGATATTAGTTTCAGATGTATAACACAATGATTCTACATTTGTATAATTGCAGAATGATCACCCCAATAAGTCTAGTTAACATATGTTTACAGTTGGGCTCATTATAGAGCTTCTAAGACTAAGAATAAAAGCCTTTAACACAAAGCTTGTACCAAAAAACAGGATCTCATTAAGATGTTCATTTTGGTCTTCCCTGAAACTCCTCAAGAGAATGACCTAGTGATAATATCCAGTACAATTATATGTTTTTTTCTGTGTGATTAAAATGCAACAGGATTATTAAGTTGCATAGACTTTGAAGTGGTTTTCTTATGGGGGCGCCTGGGTGGCTCAGTCAGTTAAGCAGACAACTTCGGCTCAAGTCCAATCTCAAAGTTCATGAGTTTGAGCCTGGAGTTGAGTCTGTGCTGACGACAGCTCAGAGCCTGGAGCCTGCTTTGGATTGTGTGTCCCTCTCTGCCCCTCCCCTGCTCATGTGTGTGCTCTCGCTCTCTCTCAAAAATAAACATTAAAAAATTATTAAAAAAAAGAAATAGTCTTCTCATGAAATAAACTGTCATTGTATTAATGTGAAGATAGAAATCAAATTTTGGAAAGGAGGAATGAGTATGAAGATGAGTTAGGGTAAACTGCATGACTGGGGGAAAGAGGGGAGGCAAATGAAGCAAATGAAGCTCTAGATCTTTTTATTTTAATTCTTTTTTGATATGTTTATTTATTTTTTAAATTCTCTTTTGATAAGTTTATTTATTTGAGAGACAGTGAGAGAGACAAAGTGTGAGCGAGGGAGGGACAGAGAGAGAGGGAGACACAGAATCAGAAGCAGGCTCCAGGCTCTGAGCTGTCAGCCCAGAGCCTGGTGCGGAGCTTGAACTCAAGAACCGCAAGATCATGACCTGAGCCGAAGTCGGACACTTAATCAAATGAGCCACCCAGGTGCTCCAGATCCTTTTTTTAAACGTGTATTTATTTTGAGTGGGGGGGAGGGAGAGAAAATCCCAAGCAGGCTCTACTGTGTCATTGTAGAGCCCAAATCAGGGCTTGATCTCACAGTGTCTGGCTCTGCACTGATAGGGTGGAGCCTGCTTGGGATTCTCTCTCTCTCTCTCTCTCTCTCTCTCTCTCTCTCTCTCTCTCTCTCTCTCTTTCTCTGCCTCTACCCCACATGTGCACTTGTGCTCTCTAAATAAATAAATAAATAAATAGCATACTGTTCAATGAATTTTGAATGAATATAGTCATGTAACCACTACTAAAATCAAGATAAATAACATTTCCATCATTCAGAAAGTTCCCTTTTGCTCCTTTGCAGTCAGTCCATTCCCCTCAGTCCCTCATACTGGAACTGATTTTCTGTTTAGTATAGTTAGTTTTACCTTTTCTAGATTGACATATAAATCAAATCAGGAGTCTTTTGTGTCTGGCTTCTTTCACTTTTCATAAAGCTTTTGAGATTCATCCATATTATTGTACATACTAGTAGTTTCTTTTATTGTTTAAAATTTTTTTTAACATTTATTCATTTTTGAGAGATAGAGACAGAGTGCAAGCAAAGGAGTGTCAGAGAGAGAGGCAGACATAGAATCTGAAGCAGGCTCCAGGCTCTGAGCTGTTAACATAGAGCCCGAAGTGGGGCTCAAACTCACAAACTGAGAGATCACATCCTGAGCCGAAGTTGGTGCTTAACCGACTGAGCCACTCAGGCGCCCCTGTAATGTTCTCTTTTAAAGAACAGAAGTTTTTTTTTTTTTAATTTTGATGAAGTCCACTTTAATAATTTTTTCTTTTATAGTTTGTGCTTTTCATGTCCTAAAAATTCTTTACCTAACCCAAGGTCACAATAATTTTCTCCTGTTTTCTTCTGGAAGTTTGAGAGTCTTAACTCTTATCCTTAAGCCTATCTATGATCCATCTTGAGTTAATTTTTGTGCATAGTATGAGGAAAGGATCAAGGCTTATTTTTTTCTATATGGCCATCCAAATGTTTTAGCATTATTTGTTGTAACGTTATTTGCTTTCCCTATTGAATTACCTTAGCACTGCTGTCTATGTGTCTTGGCATGCTCTATTCTGGTCCAATGATTGTCAATCTTTATGCTTGTACCACACTGTCTTGAGGACTGGACCCTTATAGGTAAGTCTTGAAATCAGATAGTATAAGTATTTCAACTGTGTTCTTTTTGCAAATTGTTTTGGCTATACCAGGTTCTTTGTATCTCCATGTAAATTTAAAGCCAGTTTGTCAATTTCCATTTTTAAAAAGATTGCTGGGATTTTGATTGAGATTGTGTTGAATCTATACATCAGTTTGGGGAGAACTGTACTAATACCGAGTGTTCTGATCCATTTATTTAGGTCTTTAATTTCTCTCAGCAATATTTTGTAGCTTTTAATATCTAAATCTTGTACATAGTATTAAATTTTTTCCTTGGTATGTTTTTTGACTCTATATTAAGTGATATTTAAAAATTTTTTATTTACATTTAAAAAATAAAATTTGTATATATCTAAGGTGTACAACATGATGAGTCATTATACATATCCACAGTGAAATGATGGGTATGGTCAAGCTAATGGATATATCATCTGCTCATGTAATTACCATTTTTTGTGTGTGATGAGTGCACCTAAGATCTACTCTCCTAGAACATTTCCAGTGTTCTATACAGTATTATTATGTATAGTCATTCTGCCTATACTTTAGCTCCCTAGACCAAAATCATCCTACATAACTGCAACTTTGTACCTTTGACCAAAACCTCCTCATCTCCCCACGGCTGTCTCCCCCCCCAGGCCCTGGTAACCACCTCTCTTCTCTGATTCTTTGAGTTTGACTTTTTTTCTTTTTCCTTTTTTAGATTACACATATAACTTAGATCATATAGTATTTGTCTTTATCTGGCTTTTTTACTTAGCATAATGTTTTCTTTTTTTTTATTTTTTTTCCCTTTATTTATTTATTTTTTTGAGAGACAGAGAGAGACAGAGCATGAGCAGGGAGGGTCAGAGAGGGTCAGATGGAGACACAGAATCTGAAGCAGGCTCCAGGCTCTGAGCAAGCATTCAGAACAGAGCCCAACACAGGGTTTGAGCCCACCAACCATGAGATCATGACCTGAGCTGAAGTCGGACGCTTAACCGACTGAGCCACTCACGTGCCCCTAGCATAATATATTCAAGTTTTATCCAATGTGTCACAAATGGCAGGTTATCCTTCTATCTCATGGCTGAATAATATTTCATTGTATATTTATACCACATCTTCTTTATTCACTCACTTGTCAGTGGACACTTAGGTTGTTTCATATATGGTTATTGTGAATAATACTGCAGTGAACATAGGAGTGCAAGTATCTCTTCAAGACCCAATTTTTATTTCCTTTGGATTTCCTTTCCTTTCCCAAATTGGGATTGCTAGATCATATGGTTCTGTTTTTAACTTTTTGAGAACTCTCCATACTATTTTCCATAATGGCTGTACCAATTTACATTCCCACCAATAGTATACAAGGATCTCTTCTTCACATCTCCTCACCAACATGTTATCTTTTGTCTTTTTGATAATAGCCATCCTAACATGTGTAAGGTGTTATTTCATTGAGGTTTTGACTTGCATTTCCCTGATGATTAGTGATGTTAATTACCTTTTCATAGATCTGTGTGCCATTGGAAGTCTTCTTTTGAAAAGTATCTATTCAAATCCTTTGCCCACTTTTTAGTTTTATTTACTTTTATTTGTATTTTTTGCTACTGAGTTGTATGAGTTTCTTACATATTTGGGATAGTAATCCTTTATCAGCTATATGGTTTGCAAGTCTTATCTTCATTCTGTATGTTGCCTTTTCATTTTTCTAGCTGTTTTCTTTGCTGTGAAGAAGCTTTTTAGTTTGATGTTAATCCTACTTGTTTACTTTTGCTTTTGGTGCTTGTGCTTTTGGTATTATATCCAGAAAATCATTAATTTTGTTAAGTTATCTATTTGTGTTTTCTTGTGGTTCACTGAATTTCTTTCAGAGGATTATTCTCAATTCTTTGTCAGACAGTTCATACATCTCAAATGGAGTTCATAGATCTCTGGGGTCCATTATTAGAGCTTTATTAGTTTACTTGTGTGGTATCATGTTTTGTGATCCTTGTTGCCTTACGTTAGTGTATGTGCCTTTGAAGGCTGGCTTCATCAGGGAAAGCCTTTTACCAATTGGGACCTCCAGAGATCCTAGGTGGGTTGTCTGGTGGTGTCCATGGGCAGGCTTGCTGCTGGGATCCTTGGTCAGGCAGATCTGGTGCCTGGGTCAGCAGTTGGGCAGGCTTGGTGCTTGGGTCCAAAGGGGTCAGCCTGGAGCTTATTTCATGGGGGCAATCCTAGTGCTTGGGTCCATGGGGCTGGCCCAGTACCAAGGTCTACTAGGACAGGCCTGAGCCCCGATTCTGCTGGAACCTGGGGCCTCAGGGGTCAGTCTGGCACTGGGGTGGGTCTGGGGGCTGGAGGCAGGAGAGCTGGCCTGGAGTGTTGGGCCACCTGTCACTGAGGTAGGCCCAGTCCTGGGGTCTACAGCGAAGTTGAGTGTTTACGTCACTCTCCTTCTCCCCCTGGAAGAGGTCTTGAGGTCTTGGGGTCTTGAGGAAGGAGTGACAGAAATGATATGAAACTGTCCTTCCTACCCTCACAATGCATCTTTTCTTATTTCTTTGCTCCACTCAAGTGCTGTAATTCCTACCTGGAATCCCTAGCTCTTGTGAAGGGATTTGCATTTGCAGATATTTGTTAAAGTGATATTTCTGTGAGGAGTCAATCATTGGAAACTTGATGATGTCTGAAAGCCAAATGATATATTGTATTTTATTTTTTAATAAAAATTTTTTTTGAGAGAGTGCACATGTACACTAGCAGGGGAGAGAGAGAGGGAGAGGGAAAGAGAAAATCCCAAGCTGACTCCATGCCCAGTGTGAAGCCCAACATAGGGGTTTGATCTCACCACCGTGAGATCATGACCTGAGCTAAAATCAAGAGTCAACTGCCCAACACACTCAGCCACCCAGGTGTCCCAAAATGATATATTTTTATATTATAAAGTGTCCATTGCTTATATATAGAAATGCAATTGATTCTTGTACATTAACTTTGTATCCAGTGTCACTGTTAAATCACTTATTAGTTCTGGGAGGGTTTGTGTTTTAGCTTCTTTAGTAGGTCCTATGTATATTATCATGAGGTCTATGAATAAAAGCAGTTTTACCTCTTTCTTTATAGTATGCATGTCACTCATCTTTTTCTTTCTCTTATTGATCCAGTAGGATAGCCAGTACCATGTTATGAAAAATGGAAAGAGTGAATATTCTTACCTTGTCTGCCATCTTAGAATTTGTTTTTTTACCACTAAGTATGATGTTACTCTGGGTTTTTTTGGAGATGTATTTAATCATGTTGAGAAAGTTCCCCTTTATTTATAGTCAGCAGAAGTTTTTTTTTTTAAATAAATATTTGTTGAATTTCATTGCATGATTTTTCTGATTCTATTGCGATGTGACTAAAAAATGTATTTTCTATTTCCCAACATATTTATTCTTTAGATGTTTCTCATTCCTTGTTTAAATCTAATTTGCAAATCCACCCACAAATGTTTTGTATTCCTGAAGACTTTATTTTTTCTTTTCTCATTTTTTAATTTAATTCTTTTAGTAATCTCACACTTAACACGGGGCTCAAACTCATGATCCTGAGATCCAGAGTTCCTCTGGCTGAACCAGCCAGATGTCCCTTTTTCCTGAAGACCTTTAAAAGACCATTTCTTATAGTGAAGGTCTGCTTGCAATTGATTCTCTCGCTGAATATACACCTGGGTTGGGTGGGGTAGTGGTGGTAAAACACTCCAACAGGTGTATTTTGTAATAGCTTTCTAGGTAATTCTGATAAATCTCTTCCTGTGAGAGCTTGTTAAGGCCTAGAACATGATAGAAATTCCTATTTTTAAATATTTTCCCCTATGTTCTTTCTAGATGGTGTAATAAACTTACACTTGGTGATGTTGTATGATGGAATCCCGCACAGCAGTTAAAAATAATGTTTCCAAAGAATATTTAATGACATTGGAAATGCTTATAACATAATTATACATCTTTTTTATCACTCTGGAAAGAAATATCTAAATATCAAAAGTTGATATTTCAAAGGCTAGTAGAGTTGTTGGGGATTTTTACTTTCATATTCTACTGAATTTTTCAAATTGTCTGCAATAAGTGAGAATATATTGAGATATTCAAACAATAAGGGTACTCCCCAGAAGTAATCTCCCACTTTTCATTTTGGTGTATACTGCTCACACTTTTACTCTGTGCACTTAAATACATATAGAAACATAATAAAAAAAACCCACAACATATGATCATATTATTCAGAGACTTGAGTTCTTCACTTACTATTTTTATGTCACCACATATATATTTATCTCCTTCTAGTGTTGCATGATGTTCCCAAATTTAGATATACTATAGTTTTACTATTATAGCAAATATGCATATTGTTTCAACTTCTTGTTAACAGGCAAAGCTGTAGTGGATCTTCTCATAGATATTTGTTAGTGCAATATGCAAGGATTTTGGAAGGCAGTTACCAGGAAGGGAAGCTCAAAGGTTGTGCCCTTTCCACATTTCAAAAAAATTTTAATGCTTATTTTTGAAAGAGAGAGACACAGAGTGCAAGTGAGGAAGGACAGAGAAAGAGGGAGACATAAAATCCGAAGCAGGTTCCAGGCTCTGAGCTGACAGCACAGAGCCTGATGTGGGGCTCAAACCCACAGACCACGAGATCATGACCTGAGCCCCAAGTCCGATGCTTAACTGACTGAACCACCCAGGAGCCCCCACATTGTACATTTCAGTAAGTACTAACAAATTACCCACAAGAAAGGTTTTTTTCTAATTTATGCTATCATTAGTAACATATGAGTTTCTCCACACCCTTGCCAACACTTGATATTATAAATGCTTAAAATTTTTGCCAATTTTTAAGGGAAAGTTAATTTGCCCTTCCCTAGTTACTGAGTTTCACCAAATTTTTAAGCTTAAGATTTTGTATGTTCAGCCACTGTCTAAATCAAAGCTGTGTCTGGCTTTCATTACTAGTCAGTCACCAATGGCAGGCACCATCAAAACATAAAATGGATGGGAAATAGGTCCTTTGGATTTCTTCCTGTCTCAACTGTCTTTTCATATCCTCTCCCCTTTATCTATAGGATTATATTATCCTTTGTGATAAGGTGCTATTTATATATTTTAAATAGTTTTTGTTTCAAAATTTTTCTGTCAGCTAATTGTGTTCTATTGAACAGATTGTCTATTTTAAAGTAGTCAAATATTTTTCTTTATGGCTCTTGGGTAGTTCTTTTTTTTAAGGTTTATTTATTTATTTTTCAGAGACAGAGAGAAAGACCGAGACAGAGATAGAGACAGAGACAAAGACAGAGTGAGTGAGGGAGGGGCAAGAAAGAGGGAGAGAGAGAATCCCAAGCAGGCTCCATGCTGTTAGTGCAGAGCCCACATACCATGAGATAGTGACCTAAGCTGAAATCAAGAGTTGGATACTTAACCAACTGAGCCCCCCAAGAGCCCTTATTTATGATGTGGATGTTAATTTTGTGAAGAAGAGGGGGTAGACATTAAACTTAATTTGCTTTTCAAATAAATAGTTGTCCAAACACTATTTATGAACCTTTCTCCACTGACTTGAAATGCCATCTTCCTCATATATACATGACTGTTTCTGTACTAACATTTTTGTTCCATTATCTATGTTTATCTCAATGTCATACATTTAATGTATGGTTTTATAATATGCTTTGATAGAGGGGAAGTTCCACCTTCCCCATTACTTCATTTATAATTTTTAAAAAAAGGTTTTAATAAGTCTGTTCTTCATTGTTTAACTGCCTGACTCTCCCTTTTTCCTTGAGTTTCACATGACAGGGAGGTAACATTAAAAATACCCATAGGCAAAACAATGGAGCATGGAAAATGAAGGAAAGGAGACAAATAAAGAGAAATGTTCTCAAGATGGTATTTTTACCCCCTATACCTCAAGAAGCTACCCTATGAATTATGCCACATACAAAATAAGGTAGATTTTGTATGTTCAGCCACTGTCTAAATCAAAGCTGTGTCTGGCTTTCATTACTAGTCAGTCACCAATGGCAGGCACCATCAAAACATAAAATGGATGGGAAATAGAAATGACTCAATTTGAGAAAATGAACAAGGATTAAAGTGAACAAAGAATACAGTGAGAGAAAATAAAATACTGGTATTATTCTTATTGAACCCACCTTCAAAAGCTAAAAATCTCTGAGCTTAGTGTGTCCATTGTATCCTGAGTTTTTTCTGCTACCTCTATTTATGCCTCTTGATGTTTTATATGAATTATAGAGGGATCAATTCTCTGAAATGACACAAAAAGGGGAAGTACTATTAAGGATATTATAGTAATGAGTAACAGAAAATATCATGTTAATTGGAAGTTGGTAGGCATTAAAAAGGGAACCCAGCAAATAAGTTTCTGTAGTAAAATATACACACTAAACAGTTTAACCTTTAGCTCTACATACCATTTTACACAGTATGGTGATATTCAACTTGAAATTGTACCTGTTTTCATAGCAAAGCTAATGTTACACAAGTAGGTAAAACAGTCATGTGGACAAGGGTGGCTTTGGCTCAACAGTTAATTAAATTAGTTACAATGAATTTAGTTGTTTGTTGTTGAAAAGGCATGATTGTCAAGGGCCTTGTGTCCAATGCAGTGCATACTCTAGTTACTCCTCCTGAATTTATATTTTAAAATGTTCATTTATAGTCTGTTAATTTCATGAAACCTAACAACCCTTGTTGCTAAAACCAAATTTTTGTAAACCTGAAAGTGTAGCTCTTGAGAAAAAATGGAAAAATAGTGTAGCTATTTTACATATCAGACTAATATGAATTGTATAGCAAATCTTCGCGAAGTGGAGCTCATTCCTGTAACTTGTGCTTTCCTAGGAAACTGGTGCTAAGGAATCTTCTGTCAAGTTGCTTCCAAACTACTCATCCTCCAAGAGCGGTGCTTGGCTAGTAAGTGTGCTTCTGAGTTCGTTCTATAGTGGGCGCTGGTGAGAGGCGGTAGCCTGTCTACGCTCTGCTGCAGTTGCATGTTTAAGATCTTCCCGCTTTTACCCGGTGGGGTCTAAGACTCTCAGCTGCCATCTGACGGGTCTGGCTTCCCACTCTGTCTGGTGCCCCCTGGTGCTCATCACCTGTACAATCTTGAGTAGTTGCTAGGAGCAAAGGGGTCCAGAGAGTCTAAGGATGCTTTCAAGGAAAGCATTCCATTACTGTGAACTACATGCATCCATATTTCCTCTATGTCCAAAGCCACGGCATAAATTACATATGCACCTCTAGAAAGAGGGTGTGTTGTTTTACTAAGCCTCCAAGCAAACAAAAGATGGAAATTAAGCTTAACCGACTACATAGGCAAAAGTCAACTCAGCTCTCCCAAGTTTGTGGTAAAAAATGCAAAGATCTGTGGACCTTTTCTTTTCTCGAATTCTCCCCTCCACCGCAGGGTTAATATTTTTCTGGCAAAGCAAAGGATTCGCTATGATCCTGTATTTCAGGCGAGAAACCATCATTGAGAGACAGGATATCTGTCTTGGGGCTGGAGCTGAGAATGCGGCCTTAATTGTTACGGAAGGGAAGAAATAAGAGGCAATGCTCCCTGTCTCCTTCCCCAACCCATTTAACCAATATTAATCCCATGCACAATTTTCACAAAGTTTCTTTGACCCCATGGAAGGAGTCTTCAGCCCCTCTGGTTTTCTGAGCTCAGGTTCTAGTTCTCTTCGCTTTGCTTTCCTCCTCCACCCCCACACCCCTACAGTCACACAACACAACTGCGGCTCTCTCCATTAAAGAACAACAGATCATCTTTCATTGCATGGCAACCTCTTAGCTCTCTCTCGACTCAGCAGAGCATGATGGAAGTCTCTCCTCGCATCCTGCCTCCCTCTTCCTTTTTTCTTCCGTCCCTTTTTTCGCAAATTAAACCCTAAATAATGATTTTCCTAGCTAGCGTTGACTTAAGGATGGGGTTTAGCGACCCACGGGGACGCTCCCATCAGCCTTCCAGAAGGGGCGGTTTCCAAAGAAAACTACAATTCCCATGAGGCATCAGGCTAAAGCAACCACAGAGCATCATGGGAGTCATAGGCACTCTCGTCTTCAGTCCCTCTCATCCTTCTAATGTAAAAACTACAAGTCCCAGGGAGCCACGGTACTAGCACGCCTGCGCGAGAGCCCCGAGAGCGGGGTGGGGGTGGGGCGCCCCCGGCGGCGGGGGGCGGGGTCCGAGCGGGCGGTGTGGAGGCTTCAGACTCCCGGCGCCATTTAGCGCGGAGAGTTTCCCCGGCGGACGCGGCTCTTCGTACTCCGCCACTCTGCACCTTCATCTTCGGTGACAGAAGGCGGCCGGTGGGGGTGACTACTCTTTCCTCTCCCTAACCCCTTTCTCCCAGTCCTCTCGGTCTCCTCTACTCTCGACCCAGAGAAGCAGCGGAGCTCGGGCCCCGCGGTGAGCGGCCCTCCCCTCCCCACCGTTCCCTCCCTCAGTCAGCCCCCGGCACCGGCCCGGGAGGAGACGAGGGTTTGCCAGGCCCGGGGCGGGCGGGGAGGCCTCGGGGAAGGGGGGGCCCGCTCCTCAGGCACCGAGGCTTCGAGGCTTCGGCCCTTCCCGTCCGGCCGATGGGCGCCCTGTAAGACTGGTCCCCCTAGTTGGGGGCGCGTGTGGGAGGAGGCGACCGATTGACTGCCTGACCGGGAGCCCCCGGGCCGTCCCTCCCTCGCCTTCCTCGGCCCCTCCCACTTTCGTCGGCTGTGGGGCTGCCACCGCTCGGGAGTCGGCGCCCGTCCGTTCCTTGCGTTGCCGCCGCCCCCGGGGCCTAGCCCGCCCAGCTCGGGAAGCGGCGGCGGCGGCGGCGGCGAGGAGCTGGAGCCGCCGCCGCATCCGCCGCATCCGCTTCGACTCGGTGCCGGCCCGTCCCTCTGCCCCTCATGACTGCGGCGCCTCCGCTGCTCCAGCCTTCCCGGCCGTCTCTCGCCGCAGGATGGATGCGGACCGTGAGGCGCTAACCCCCGTGGTTCAGCTCCTCGATCGCCCGCCGACGAGCTTGGCTCGTGAGCCGCAGCAGCCGCCGCCGCCGCAACTGGGCCCAGTGGCCCGCGTCTCCTTCGGGGCGGCTCGTCAGTGCTGAGTGAGGAGCCGGCCGGCCGGGTGGATTCCGAACCTGCCGGCGGCGAGCCGTCGCAGCGGGACCCCGCACAGCGCCGCCGCTCCTCGGGCTCGGCCCCTCGCCTTCTCTTCCTTCACGAGTTCGAGCCCGCTCGCCTCGCACCAGCGGACCGACCATGTCTGGCGGCGCCTCAGAGAAGCAGAGCAGCACTCCGAGCTCCCTGTTTCTCTCGCCGCCGGCGCCTTCCCCCAAGAATGGCTCCAGCTCCGATTCCTCGGTGGGGGAGAAACTGGGCAGCGCGGGGCCCGACGCCGGAACTGGCCGGACGGAGGAGTACCGGCGTCGCCGCCACACTATGGACAAGGACAGCCGTGGCGCGGCCGCGACCACTACCACCACTGAGCACCGCTTCTTCCGCCGCAGCGTCATCTGCGACTCCAACGCCACTGCGCTGGAACTGCCCGGCCTTCCCCTTTCTCTCCCCCAACCCACCGTCGCCGCGGCTGCTCCGCAGAGCACCCCGCCGGAGCTCCACCGCGAGGAGACCTTGATCGCCACCGCCGCTGCCCATGTGGCCCAGCTGCCTCCCGCTGCTGCCGCCCCCGGGGAGCCAGCCGGCGCGGGCGCTGCCGCCGCGACTGCCCCCAGCAGTACCGGCAGAGACCGCCAAGTTTCCCAGCCCAACCATGTGGGGAGCAAAGAGGAGCCTCCGTCGGCCAGAAGTGGCAGCGGCGGCGGCAGCGCCAAAGAACCACAGGAGGAACGGAGCCAGCAACAGGATGACATCGAAGAGCTGGAGACCAAGGCCGTGGGAATGTCCAACGATGGCCGCTTCCTCAAGTTCGACATCGAGATTGGCAGAGGCTCCTTTAAGACCGTCTACAAAGGTCTCGACACGGAAACTACTGTGGAGGTCGCCTGGTGTGAACTGCAGGTATAGCCTCACTTCTTTACCCTATGGTGGTTTGGATCCAAATTTGGCTTGGTTAAGCCAGTTTATCGAATTCATCCTTTACGAGTCTTTCTCTAACTGTTCGCTCGGGGGCGGGGGCGGAGCGAGGGAGTCCAACTTTGGAAAGAGATTGAAACTAGAATTTGGGATGTGTATGTAGAGTACCCTATGTAGGTAAGAATTATTGGTAGCCAAAGAGATTTGCTAATGGGGGAGTGGTGAAAATCATCTGAGTACAAACGCATTATCTACTTGCTATTGTTTTCGTGTCGCAGGAAACTCGGAGTAAGTGGGAAAGTTTCTGAATTAGGAAAGTACAGTCTTCTTGCCTCGTGCATTTCCATCTCATCAGAGGCTCTGCAGTGCTGAGCTCCTGGTGTGTTACATGCGCGTTTCCATCCTTGACACTAGGCTGTTCTTTTAAAATAAGAACGACCTTGTTCACGAGTGACCTTACTTTGCGAATGACCTTACTTTGTATATACTCTAGTTGGTGATTGCATAGGCATTTAATATACACTATAAAAAATTTTCTTTTCTGAATAAATGCCTTGGAACTAGAAGGGTACAGGTAAGTGTTTGATACTGTTCCACCTAATGATGCTTAAGCCTTTTGGAAGCTAGCAGTTACCTGACAGTGTTAATTAAAACTAGTACATATTCAGCCTTTTCACTATACAATGAACAGTACAAGAGCCCATGTACAATTATAGACGTGCTTTGAGAGTTGTAAAGTCACTATTGTTATTTTAAACTTGTTATGAAAGGTTTTTAAGCCAAACTTTTTGAAGAGTCTAAAGGACTCACTATGCTTTTGCTTTCAGTCTCTCAGAGAGATGTTCATGGTGTAGATTATGGTGTGCATTCTGGTTGACAGATATATTCTAGGTTTAAATAGCTAGGTTTGGGTAACTTGTTGCTTTACCTATAGCAGCTTGCTTGAATGTTGCCCTCATCTGGAAGTGAACATAGGTTTTGGAAGAAGCAGAGTTCCACTGAATGAAAAAGTTAGCTGTATTATACATGAAAATGCCCATTATCCATATTCTTCTTGTCAAGAAAATGGACCAAAATAGGATATGAAAATAACTGAATAATCTCGGAGTTTATTTTATCCATTAACTAATAGGTTAATACTTAACCCTTTGAATGTCACCTTCCAAATGACCAAGGCCATATCAAATGTGAAGGGAAGTTAACATGTGGAAGGAAGTGAACATAAAAACTGACAAGTTCTTTAGGAACATAATAATTTCTTAAGTTTTACAGTAAATGGTGTAGAACTTCTAAGGCATTGTGAAATAAAAGCAACTCACTTTTATGGTGATTTATGTTGGAAAGGGTGTGCAGCCTTTAAAAAAAAATCTTGTCAAATTATAACTTTATTCCTGTTGAGCATACTCAAACATTTAGGCCTGATCCCTTTTGGTTTACAGGCAAAAATTCTATTTACACTTTCTTTTGTAGTAGGCGTGCCTGTTACTGTTGATCCTGGATTTTATTCTTTTGTTATGGTTTTATATTTGAATAGGTGTCTTTTAAATACATATTTTTTAATTGGTTACCTTACCTTCTTAAGACTGAAGTAAACGTTGATCACTTTATGGATTAGTTCTGTTAGTTTCAGATATTTAACTTTCAAGACTTCTCAGAATGTAATTGTGTTTTCCTTAATCAACTGTAATTTTTGATAGTTTATTTATCTTGGAACTCATGATACAATGGAAAAAACTAAATATGCTTAATGTCATAATAATTTTGTCCTCACTTTTTCTTTGAACTCAATGGTTCTGGATTTTTGTTCTCTGTCTAGACCTGGGAATGGTCAAATTAAGAATATCTAATATCCTTATATGTAATATCACCATCTTATTTTTTTAAGCCAGTTCAGGATTTGGCTGCAGAACGAAATAAATCCTAGTTCACTGAGTGGTACCCTGGTTTAGAAACTTCCATATGTCATTTAATCCTGTTTATATGATTTTTCATTTTGTTTTTTAAAATATGATTTTTCTAGCCCCAGGATCTTTTAAGCAGTAGTTGGACAGTACTTCTGGTTTTTTGACTAGTACATTTACCTAATAACTTATTCATTAGATTAGTGTTTGAGTTTTTGTCCTTGGATACAAATTAAAGGATTACTAAAGCATTGGGAAGAAAGGAAAGCTTTTTTCACTAAATGTGTACTTCTAATATAAATATTTTTCTGGAGGAAGATAGGAGAAATTCTGTATTCAGTTGTTAAATAGCTTAGTGTATTGAAATTGGAAGAAATCTTAGGTTATTCTGCGTAGCTACTTATTTGATAAATAGCCTGATCGTGAAGCAGATAAATGACTTTGGTAAACAACAAAATTTACACTGGTTAGGATCTAATGATTTGGAAAATGTTAAAGCATTTGTAGTTTAGTACATGGCTAATTAGTACGTCTCAAATGAAGCAGTTCTATTTTGGTGTGGAAGTTGCTGTCCGATTTCTGGGGAAATCTGATCCTATACTAGACTTCTGGTTTAGGTATTTATTGATTTTTATCAATTTAAATGTGCAAATAGGCTTTTTAGGATAGAGAATGGGTGAACATGGTATATAAATCAAACTTGTGTCCATCAAGCTAATTTTAAGAGTCACAGTATGCAAGTATCAATTCCTAACAAATAATATTAGGTAATACTTTGATACCACAGGATCTTAGCTGATAACTTTGATCTTTTAGATGCACATTTCTTTACTTAATTTTATTAGGTAAATAACATGCCTTAACTTTAATATTCTGTTGTCTTGGTCATAAAATGCTGTTGCTGGACTTTGCAGAGTTTACATTGCTTTTCTGTAGAGACATCTTGGTTTTTTAAGAGATGTAGCATAATTTTTTTGAAGAAAATGTTATTTATACATAGATTTTGTGAATGATTTTGGTTACTTTAAGCCCTTTTCTCCCCAAATTGCTTTTATTAAATAGAGTTCACTTGGCAACTTGACATATTCACTTCATATTTTGATGAGATTATTTCTAGATCTGCTTGGAAGGGGAGATCAAATTTATAAATTGTGTTTAAGCACCAATGTACTTAGTGCTGGCTTAGCTCTGGCCTTTTTTTTTTTTTTTTTTTGGTAAATTAAGGCTCATGTTTCATCATGAGTATATGATTAGTTTTTTTGGACTTAATTTTTTTTAGCTGTATCATAATGTTACATTTTAAGTATACAGGTGTTATTAATGTTTTATGAAAAATTTAGCAGTACTGCAGAAATGTGATATAATATTCTGATTAAGAAACCATAACTTATTTCTTTGCTTTAGTTCTTAAAATAACCCATTGAACTGAATCTTCCACTTGAATATTGATTTTTCTTTTGTCATTACGTTTTACCTTTGTGCCAAATTCCGTGTTTTTCAGGATGATAATCTACAGTTATTTTCAGTCCCAGGAACAAGATTTTAGGGAATCGTGTTTGGAGTTTTGTTTGTTTTTTTTTTTTATTTTTTTAACGTTTTTTTATTTATTTTTGAGAGATAGAGACAGCGCGAGCAAGGGAGGGTCAGAGAGAGAGGGAGATACAGAATCTGAAGACAGGCTCCAGGCTCTGAGCCAGCTGTCAGCACAGAGCCCCATGTGGGGCTCGAACCCACGAACTGAGAGATAATGACCTGAGCCGAAGCCGGACGCTTAACTGACTGAGCCACCCAGGCGCCCCGAGTTTTGTTTGTTTTAAAGTCTCGGTAACTGATGAGTGTGAGCAAAATTGAGATAACACAAGTGTAGCTGCTAATACAAATTAAGGAATGATTGGTAATGAAGTCATCTTTTTCCCCTTCTAACCAGACATAATGGAATTAAAGACAGGATAATTTTGTTAGATAAGATGCAATTTAAAATATATGTACTTATTGCTGTAGTAAGTAACCTTTGTGGTACAAGAATTGAGAATAATATTTAGGTTGATTTTTTTTTTAATATTTATTTTTGAGAGAGAGAGAGAGAAACAGACAGAGACCAAGTATAGGCGAGACAGGGGCAGAGAGAAAGGAAGACACAGAATCCAAAGCAGCTTCCAGGCTCTGAGCTGTCAGTACAGCCTGACATGGGGCTCGAACTCACCAACCATGAGATCATGCCCTGAGCCGAAGTCGGATGCTTACCCAGTTGAGCCACCCAGGTGCCCCTAGGTTGATTTTTCAGTGATATTTCTTACTTAGTCTTTGGGGTTTGAATGTTTTCCTTTTTTATTATTTACCTTTTTTCTCATCTTAAGTATCACAGTTGTTCCTAGTATAAGATTGTTTTTGTCAGAAACAAATGGGGACTCTTTTGTTGTCTGGTGACTGAGTTCATTTCTTGACATTCAGGTTTTAGTGCATGATCCTGGTCATTTGAAAGTCATTCTGCTTAATCTCCATGGAAACGTTCAACTAAAACGGGGCTCTCATTTTCAGAAATCATTCTAAAGCTGTTATTTGGATTTTCTATTAAAGCTTTAAGATTTTTAAAATAAAGCTGTAAAAGTAGCAAGAGTGATCATGCTCAATTATAATTTTTGAAAATGTTAGTATAATACGAAAAAATTCATTAATAGTTAATAGGTTTTACTGTATCAATTCTTTATTTTTAGCATTTGCATTTTATTTGAGGTTTTTTTTTTTTTAGGTTAATTTATTTTGAGAGAGAGCGTGCGTGAGCAGGGAAGGGGCAGAGAGAAAGGGAATTCCAAGCATGCTCTGCACTATCTGCGCAGCCGGTGCCGGGCTCAGTCTCACAAACTGAGATCATGACCTGAGCCGAAATCACAAGTCAAATGCTTAACCCACTGAGTCACCCAGGTGCCTCTATTTGAGGATTTTTTGGGGAGTTTCTTTTTTTTTCATTTTTTAACAAGACCATTGGAGTATGCAGGAATATGTGAGACTTAGCATACATGCTCTGAGTTTAGATATGAAGAGGGCATTATTTTTATGCAGTATAATATAATAAATAAGAACTTAACTGCCGGAAGAAAAAAAAAAAACTTAACTGCTTGAATGCAAATCCTGACTCAGCTAATGATTGTGTCACCTTGGGCAACTTTGGGCTAATTTCCTATCAATAAAATGGAGTGTGTAATAAGAGTACCTACTTTATAGAGTTGTTGTGACAATTAAATGAATTAATATAAATGTAAAACATTTGGGGGAGGACCTGGCACATAAGCATTAACTGTGATGATACAGCATCTTTTTAGGCTTTTTGAGGATATCTGTGAACGTTTTGTTTGATTTGAAAAATCATGTAGCAAAACTCTTAACTGTTGCTGTCACTCTTACAGGGGGGACTTTGGAGTTGAACATGGTGTTAGCAGTGCTTTGAAATTCTTTAGCTTTACCTGTCTTCTGCCTTACTTTGTAATTTCATGACCTGTCACTTTCTCAAATGCCAGCCTTTCTGAATTACTACCCTCCAGAATTTGCTGAGATCTTTTTCCTTTTGGGATCATCCTTACATTCTTCTTCAAATTGATTAGAACTTGTTTATATTCTTTGTTCACTTCACTAGTCTTTGAGCTCTTTGAAGGTATAAGTTCATTCTCAGTATACTTTAATAAATACTATATTCTTTTCTAAGTTAAAAATAATAGATCTCAAGGATTTTTAGCCATACTCCTAGCATCTCTTTGGTCCACAGCTGATTCTCTAATCTTGTATCTGGAGACTTTACTATAGTGTAATACAATACCATATAATGGAAAAGACCTTGAAGGCAGAACATTTGGGTTCTGTTATTCAATTATCTTACCTGAGTAAGGAACTTAATCTTAATGCTGACTTATTAGTAATATAACTTAACTGGATTGTAGAAGATAACTGGAAAACTATGTGGAGGTACTTTGAAAACTGTAAAGTGTTACAGATAATAAAATGATGATGGTGCTTTAAAAAATCCATTTTGACAGGTCATAAGTTATTGCTTGTTACAAATTGGTTGACTATTTTAAACTTCTTAGTTCAAGTTGGGTTTTAAGAACTTTTTGGTTTGTTAGTTTAGGAATTTTATTAAATCTTAAGACAAAGAGGAACAGCTTTTCAGACTGAAGAGAAATTACCAGAAGCGCTTCTTAAGAGTGTTTTTATTTGGGAGAGGATTGTGCTTTTATCAGGTGGCCGACTTAATTTTGTGTGCAGTTTTTAAAAGATTGTTTATTGATACTTTCTACATGAGAGGAAAGATGTCAGTGATTTGTTTGGTTTTGTGGTTGGCTTAGTTGTTCATATCTCCACCTTAATTTATATTAATTTAGATTTCTCAGATGTGTTTTCATAAAGAATTTGCTTTTTGATATTGTGATTTGAATCTTAGCATTTCAAGATAGACATACTAAGTGCGCTATACTAGGTGAATGTGCTTAATGATTTTCGGAAAAGAATCCTTAGGTAAACTGTTTGTCATCACAAGCAAATAATACAGTTTCTCTAGGAACTTAAGATTTCTTAAGAGATTTAAGAATTTAAGAATAATTTAGGAGGGGCGCCTGGGTGGCTCAGTCAGTTGGGTGTCTGACTTTGGTTCAGGTCATGATCTTGGGGTCCGTGAGTTCAAGCCTACCTTGGTCTCTGTGCTGACAGCCTCAGAGCCTGGAGCCTGCTTCGGATTCTGTGTCTCCCATCTCTCTCTCTGTTCCTCCCCCACTTGTACTCTGTCTCTGTCTCTCTCAAAAATAAACATTAAAAAAATTTAGGGAAGAGTGTTTAGAAATCCACTTGATACAATTATCATATTCAGGTTAGTTAAGAAGAGTCACACTAATTATATCTGTAGAAATAATTGCCTTTTATACAGCCAGAGTTCAGCATTTCAGAGACAGATGTCTTTTTTTGTCAGTATGTGCATGGTGGATGGTCTTATGTTAATCAAACACAAACTAATATATAAACCAAGCAGTGAGAAGTAAAATTAATTAGTAAATGAAATCATTATTGATGTGCATATTTTCTCTATTAATAGAAGTAAAAGTTTCCTTGGGATAATGACAAGATCATCTTAATGGCTAATAGTTTTGAGCTAAATACCTGCTATATCCATCTCTTCATGGATACTCTCCTTACTTGGACTGGTAGGTCATTGTGAATTAGAGTCACTTTGAGAAATGCAATAGATTTAACATGCTGAAGAATTTCTAGACATCATTATTTCATATGTGTTTACATGTTCTTTGAACACTTCATACACCCCTCCCATACAAATACTCAGGTATAGGCAATGGAGAGTAATTAAAGAATTTTAAGCAAAGAAGTTAGGTAGATTTGCTTATTGGTAATTGTGGAGAATGGATTTAAGGAATACAAGGGATATGTAGAGTTTAGTTAGGGTTATGGGCATGAGATTTCTGTGGCCTAAATGAGGGCAGAAGTAGAGGAGTGTAATCTGTAAATAGGAGATAAAATATGCAGGATTTAGTGATGAATTGGCAATTTGTAGGAAAAATGAAGCAGATAAAAGGGTGGGGGATAGATGATTGTGCTGTCAGCTTAGGGGGGAATAAGAAAGAATTAGGGTTTTGTATTTTGGGTGAGGGGAAAGCCTATGGAGATACATATCCAATTTGACATGTTAAGTCTAAAGTACTTGGGAAACCTCTATGAAGAAGTTCAATAGGCATTTGGATATATTATTGAAGCTCAAACCATAGGTCCAGGATAGAACTATAGATTCCCAAATGTTTATGTTAGTCATAGCTAAAATAATGCAAGTGAATGAATTTATCTAAGGAGAATAACTATCTATCTATATAGATATAGATATATGGGGGGAGGGAGAGAGGAAGAGACGGGAGAATAATTTTCCTATGGCAAAATGGGAATAATTAGAATGAGTGGGCAAAAGAAAGGAAAAGCCCAGGGATTAGACTAAATAGAACACTAGAAGAATGGCAATATCAAGGGAATCACATTTAAAAATATTTTTTTAATATTTGTTTATTTTTGAGAGAGAAACAGAGCATGAGTGAAGGAGAGGCAGAGAGAGAGAGAGGGAGGGAGGGAGAGAGAGAGAGAGAAACTGAATCAAGGCTCCAGGCCTTGAGCTGTCAGCCCAGAGCCTGATGTGGGGCTGGAACTCAACAAACCACAAGATCGTGACCTGAGCTGAAGTCCGACACTCAACCTACTGAGCCATCCATGTGCTCCTATCAAGGTAATAACATTTTAAGAAAGGAATATAGCAGAGAAGTGCAATTTGCATAGTAGTAATCTTAAAAAATAGATTTTAGAAGGACTAGAAAAGAATTGTAGAGATTATTCTGGCTTTTGAAATTGTTGATTGCTTTTGGCTGTTAAGTTATTAAAAACAAAATTTGCAGTTATCGAAAAAGTGAGTAGATATAACACTGGTAACATCCTAGATTTATGTATTGTTCACTAGCCTCCTATGGCTATTTAACTTAATTAAAATGAAATAAAATTTAAAAACAATGTTTCAGTTGCACTAGCTGCATTTCAAGTGCTCAGAAGCCATGTACCCTCCATATTGGATGGCACAGATAAAGAACATTTCCATCATTTTGGGAAGTTCTGTTGGAATGTGCTGCGTTTAAATTTTGGGTTGAGTTTGTGTGTGTGTGTGTGTGTGTGTGTGTGTGTGTTTTAATAGCTTGAGATATAATTTATACACTATAAAGAATATATAGTGTGGTGCTTTTATAACTTAAGTTACATATTTTTAAAATGTATTCTGTATTAATAAAGTAAAAAGCCATCCTTTTTTGAAAAAGATGTACAAAGGTTGTTATCACAAATTCTACATATTCATGCAGAATTAACAAAGATAAACATTATGTCACATTTGCTCCAGATATTTGGTGATCCTACAGTTTCAGAATAGGAAATTTGCAGTGGATTTAAGGGAATGGCTGAGGAAGGTTTAGAAGTAGAGACAATAAGAAGACGAGGCCATTTCTTTAGACAAGTTTTAATGAGTATGGGGCAAGAAAGATTGAATAAGTAGAAGGCATGATCAAGGATGAGATGGATAGATAAAGGAAAGGTCTTTAAAAGTTGAAGCATTGAAATACTTTGATTATTTGAAATAATCCAAATAAGTCTTTAATACATCATGCTATTTATCAACTGGTGTCTAGAATATTCATTTATGCATTGTCAGTCCATACGCAATGTCCTGGTTAAACAAAGTTTGCTTCTCTCCTATAATCTCTGGCTTGTATGTTACATTTACATAACAGTATGGTGATAACATGCTTCATAAGTGAACTATCTCTCACTTATCCATCTTGTCACTTGAGGAAACAGCCAGATTTCAAATAAATTTTTATTTCAAGAAATATTCTGAATTACTATACTATTTCTAGGATGTGGTAAAAATGGGCTATTTTACAACAAAAGCCCTAATTACTGTATAACTTCCTTAAGGCCTGTTTTACAAAGTGTTCCTTGCTAATTAATCTGGGAGTGTATTAATAATTACTAATAGCTAGCTAGTAAGAGCCCTTTTTTTGCGACAGGCCCAGTACCACGTCCATAATTGTTAAGGATTTATTTATAATTTTCACAACAGTACAAGGAAGATACTTTCTTTTTTAGTGTTTGTTTATTTTTGAGAGAGACAGAGCCCAAGCTCGGGAGGGGCAGAGATACACACACACACACACTCTCTCTCTCTCTCTCTCTCCCTCTCTCTCTCTCTCTCTCTCTCTCTCTCTCTCTCTCTCTCTCTCTGTGTCTCTGTGTCTCTGTGTCTCTGTCTCTCTGAAACAGGTTCCAGGCTCCTGCTTTCAGCACAGAGCCCAGCTTGGGGTTTGAACCCACAAACCATGAGATCATGACCTGAGCTGAAGTTGGACGCTTAATTGACTCAGCTACCCAGGTGCCCCAATGAAGATATTTTTTTAATTTTATATTTGAGGAAGCTAATCAGGTTTAATAACTTGCTTAAGATTATGGCATACCTTGTTTTTTCCACTACAGAATACTTCAGTTAAACAGGATGAAGAGGTTGAATCCTAGTGAAATTCTAAATCCTTTTGCTTTATTTAGCAATTATAATCCCTTGTTGAACATCTTTTACATTTTGTATATACTTTCAGTTCATGAACTAAATCTCTATTTAAATGCCCTTTTAGCCAGTATACACATGTAGATATATAAGAAGGGAGATGGCAGGATTTTTTAAAATTCACTTTTGGGTGTGTTCAGAGTTTTTAAGATGCTATTTACATTCATTGGTTATCACAGAGGATGTTCTGTTTAGACTTAAGTATTTAATATTTAAGGCGAAGGAGTATTATTTCTAGGGATCTGTGTATCAGATTTCCATCTAATAGAGAAATTAAATGGCTATAGTATTATTAGGATTTTTTGTCTTTAGCAAGTTCTATGTATAAAGATTATTTGTTTTCAAGTTTTACATTGTTAGTAAAATTAACTTGTAAATTTCTAAAATTGTTAGGTATCAATGCTATTTTTTACTCAGCCAGGAAAGCAGAACTAAGGATATTGGAGTACTTAATAGAACAGATCAACATGTTAATTGTTATTGTATAATTTCCTTAGGACTCAGTTATATTTACTTTGAAGATTGATGTTATAGTTCATTAGTTTAGTTTTTGATAATGATGTATGAATTGACTTTCCCCCTTGATTTTTTTTTTAAATCATGTTACTTTTTTTTCTTCTCTTCACTATTTATTTTGACATATTACATATGCTATTAAGAAGTATTTGGCTCTCTTGTTTGTATGAACTCCAAATAGAAATCTCATTTTAATTACATAATTATGTTTGAAATTCTCTGGAATGAATAATTTATTCAGCATTGTTAGGGGAATAAGATGTTACCTCACAAGTAAGATTTTCAGATATGAGATTTTTCTTCTTGAAGTATCAAGACTTTGTATTCACAATTTAATAAAACTCTTAAAGTATATCAGTTGTTATTATTTGTCTATGTACCCACTAGCACAGACCGATAAGCATATCATCCCAAAGGCCTGGATTCCTGGATGTTCTTTAGACTAAAATGGTTCTTTGAAGTCAGACAATTACTTACCCTGTTATAGACTAGGGGTAATCCATAGTTGGGCACATAAGTATGTGCACATACTTATTTTGTATCTTGTCTCAAACTATGACAGATTGTTCAAAATATATTCTTTGTTTAGTTGGAGTAGCTAGGTCCATAGGGGTTTTCAGCTTCAGCTATGTTCTGTACAAATCACCCTCTTTCATCCCCAAGCATAGGTTTAGGCTTTCATTTTCCCTTCCCTCAAGTTACGTTGTATTATTGTCTATGTTCAAGATGGGGGAAATTTTCCTACCAGTGGAACCTCATTCAGGGCCATTTAAGTCTGTTCAAATTTCTAGTAATAGTAAACTTTTTTTTTAATGCTTTTTATTTATTTTTGAGAGATAGAGACAGAGCGATCAGGAGGTGGTCAGAGAGAGAGAGAGAGGGAAACACAGAATGCGAAGCAGGCTCCAGGCTCTGAGCTGGCAGTCAGCACAGAGTCTGACACGGGGCTCAAACCCATGAACTGTGAGATCATGACCTGAGCCGAAGTCGGATGCTTAACCGACTGAGCCACCCAGGTGCCCCTAGTAATAGTAAACTTAAAAGGGAAAGCCTTGGAGTCTCTATGCTTACTGAAAGACTTTTTAGCCTTTTTTTTTTTTTAATATACTTCTATACACTTTCTCTTAACTCAGTACTATTTACTATTATTCATGGGGATGCTTTTATCAGGTCAAAAATAGAGCCTGCTATGTAACTTGTCTAGGGCAAGGGGTGTCTATCTACTTGAATTACATGACTGAGAAGGGCCATTCAAGTGGGTTCTTCCCAGAACAAAGAAGTGACTCTCAGGTACAAGGCTATTTTCTGCCTAGACAAAAACAGCCACCAGCAATTTTTAAATCATAGACTCTCAACTTAAATATTAGGTACCCTACTACATAAAGGTGCTAGTTTAGATATTACTTTCGGTGGGCACATTGTGTTGTATTTGTACCTTTGTCTCTGTAGATACTGCACCCCCCTCACACACACCGTTATAAATTGGGAGGGGGTCATAGTGATACTTTGCTGATAAGCATTAGATGGCTAAAGTGTAGCTTTGATTTCTGTGATCAGAATCTTGATCATTTTCTATCCTTCTTGTAAGGACAGATGTGAAACTTTTATATATTTGCCATAAATTATTACAAGCTTTCACAGATCTTACTGAGTATGTACACGCTTTAAATATCTGTCATCCCTAACACTCTTTACAAGTAAAGATGGCTTCTTTAACAACCAGTATTTAGCTAACTGTTAACAGGATTTTTTCCTCTTGTCTTTATGTGATAGATACTGTAATACCTCAAAAAACCTATTTTCTGTGAAACACTTAACAGTTGTCCCAGATTATGCCAGAGCTGCTTTCTGTGTCCTTTTTATGAACATGTCCCTATTGTTTTTTGGTGATATCCTTACTTTCTGTACAAGATGTTCTTTCCCCACCCTGGCCCTGAACCAGCTATTTCTCCAAGGAATCAGGTTCTTTATAGCATAGAATGGAATTCAGAAAGAAGTGTCCGAGTTCAGGTATACTCATAGCTACTGGGGCATTGACTATTTCCAGATTTTTTAGTGAAGAGTTCATATGTATGCATAGTTGTTTGTCCTCTTTGCATATATGTACCTATATATATGTCTGTATACATTGGAAGCCAGGAGTTCACAATGATCTAATTCCACTTCAACATTGAGTTCATTATGGCTTTTCCTCCACGTATACTTTCCTTTTCCAATAGTGAGAAACTTGTTTCTCATTGTGCTAAGTATATGGGTGAATTTGCTTAATCCTGTTAATGTAGAAATGGCGAAATAAAAAAATACATATTTGGGGGTGCCTGGGTGGCTCAGTTGGTTAAGCATCCAACTTTGGCTTAGGTCATGATCTCACTGTCTGTGGGGGTTCAAGCCTGCTTCAGATTCTGTGTCTCCCTCTCTCTCTGCCCCTCCCCCGCTCGCTCTCTGCCTCTCTCTCTCAAAATAAAAAATAAAGGCATAAAAAAACTTAAAAAAAAAAAAAAGAAATACATATTTGATCTTTTGCCCCTGGCTCATGACAGAGCTCCTAAACCTCTTGGAATTTCCAGAGTGATATCTTGCCCTAGGTATCTTCCATTTGGCTGCTCCCAGATTGTATGCTTTAGAATTAACTGGTAAATAAACTATGAGTTCTTTGAGCCACTCAAGCTAATTTTCAGACCTGAGGAGGGCATCATGGGAACTCCCGATTTATAGCATGTTGGTCAGGAGTATAGGTGGCAGTTATACAGGGACTTGGAACTAGCATCTGAAATGGGGAGAGTTTTGTGGGACTGAGCCCTTAATCTGTGTGGTTTGCACTCATTTCAGTGGATTAGTGTCAGGAGTGAATTCCAGAGAATTGAAAATTTTGTTGATGGTGTGAAAAACACTACACATTTGGTATCAGAAGTGTTGAGAGTAAAAATATGAGTATGAATATAATCTCTTAGCTCCTCTGGGCTGAAGTCCCCTCCAGCACCCTTCTCCCTGTAGCAGAGCTGCCATCTTTCCCTCTAACATCTTCCTCTCTGGCAGCAGTATCCTTTTAAAATTAATTTACTATTTTTCCTTTCACATTCTTTCTGCTGTTGCTTTGGGGATATGATGCAGTTTTTAGCCTTAAAGGAAAATAGGTGATATAAATGGTCCTGCATTTACTTTGAAATTGTAGAAGATTATAGTAACCACCTCGCTCATACTCAGAATACTTTCCAATAAATGCAGATAACTTCCCTGACTCTTAATATCAAATTTAGTATTTAAGTGTTTTCTAAGGTTTTTCTGATGAAAATTCAGCATCCAAATTGAGATATGCAGGTATAAATTACATACTGGATTTTGAAGACTTAGTAAAAAAACAAAGTTAAAATATTCCAATTTAAAAAATCGATTACATGTTGAAATGATCATGGTTGGATATATTGGGCAAATAAATATTAATTTCATCTATTTCTTTTTACATTTTTAAATGTGGTTACTTGAAAATTTAACATTACATATGTAGCTTACATATTTCTGTTGGCCACCTCTGATTCTGTTAAAATGCTCTGAAAATTGATGCTACAGTAAATAAAATGTACTGTAGTCTTCCTTTTAAAACAATGTGAGCAAAAAGAATGTTAGCACCTTTTTGTGGTTTCTTTTATTAGCACCCTTTACAAACCATAATTCTTTTGCTGTTGCTGCACAGAGAAATTTGTGTTTTTTTAAAAGTCTTTTCTATTTGATTTGTGGTGCTTTTAATACCTGATTATTTTATGAAAATTGGCATTGAGTCCTTTAAAATTTTATCTTGTATTTTGTTATTTACCACCATGTCTATATCAGAAATGATACTTCTTATGGTCTTGTTCTTTGAGTATTTTTGTTGTTGCTAAAAATATTAGAAGTAGGTTTTTATTGCACATATCTTGAAGTATTTGGTAGATATTTTTGTCTGTTTCACATAAATAGCTAATGTGTGTTTGGATATATACTGAATGTGTAAACTTGCTGCTATTTAAATTTTCTTTAATAATTCTGGCCATTGTGTCTCCTTAAACTTGTTAACCTATTTAAGGCCCTTATTCATATTTTAATCTAATTGAGGAAAAGGTTAAATTGGCTTTTTCTATCATTTTCTTATAAAAGGGATACTATTTGTAGTTTAGTTACTTAGTTATGTTAACTTTTACCAAAATAGCTAATTCTTTGGCTAGTTGGTTCTATATAATAATAAGGATGAAAAGATGAGTGAAAATATCTCCAACTACTTTTTTTGAATAAAATTGTAAAATATCTGAGATGCTAAGGGCAATGCTTTTCAAAATATAAATGGTAATTTAAAAACCTAGAAAGACTACTTTTTGTATAAGGGCCTTTAAGAGTCACTGTTTAGAGCTAAATGCTAATTTGATTTCGACTCAGTTATAGGAGTTGTAATTTCATTTATTTCCTCCTCAGGTCTTGTAACCATCCTTAAGTCACATATAAAAAAGATTTTTAAGAAAAAAATTTTATAGAAATAATGCATTCTTAAAAATAAGGACATTTGAGGGGCACACTCAGTCGGTTAAGAATCTGACTTTTGATTTTGGCTCAGCTCGTGGTCTCACAGTTTGTCAGATTGAGTCCCCCCGTGGGGTTCTATGTTGACAGTGTGGAGTCTACTTGGGTTTCTCTCTCTCCCTCTGCCCCTCCCCTGCATGCTCGCTCGCTCTCTCTGTCTCTGTCTCTGTCACTCTCTTTCTCTCTGTCTCTCTCTCTCAAAATAAGTAAACAAACATTTTAAACATTAGGAAATTTGAGGGAAAAAGGAAATAAAAATGGCCTGCAGCCAATCCCTTCAGCCAGAGATAAGCCTTGTTACCATTTCTAACAGTTTGATTTCTATGTGTTTGATCTTTGTTTTAAAAAGTGTGATCAGATTGTATAGTGGTAGTTTGCTTGTTTTACTGCATACCAAAAGCTTTTTCCCATTTAAAAATTTGTAGTGTTTAGATTAGAACAAATACTGTTTGTGTACTGTAATGCTAATTGGGGTGTGTGTTCTCATAGTTGTGATTGTTCTGTATACTTAGCATAATTTGATTTACCTCACAGGAAAAAAAATTTCTTATGTTAAAAATTAGAAATTTTAGATAAAGATATATATTATTTGTACACTGTCAAAATTGTTTTTGAGGGGGCGCCTGGGTGGCTCAGTTGGTTAAGCCTCCGGCTTCGGCTCAGGTCAGATCTCACATTCGTGGGTTCGAACCCCGCGTCGGGCTCTGTGCTGACAGCTGGCTCAGAGCCTGGAGCCTGCTTCCGGGTCTGTGTCTCCTTCTCTCTCTGCCCCTCCCCCTCTCATGCTCTGTCTCTCTCTATCAAAAATAAATAAAACATTAAAAAAACTTAAAAAAAATTGTTTTTGAGACTTTGTGCTACTGCATACTGCACATGCAGTTGTGACATCATCGGTGTCAGAACTAACATTTAGATCTTAGAGTATATAATACTTGAATTCCTCCTTGACTAAGTATTTCTTTTTCAATCTCAAGAGAAAATCAATTAGAATGTTTGGCCCACAGAGGCTACATCTGGTTAGAACTAAATCTAGGAAGTTGGTCATTGGTGCATTTGATCACTAGAAACAGAAATTTAAAAATTACGGTTCCAAAACTGATTAATAGTTTCTCTCTCAGCCTTTGTTCAGAGATTTGCAGAAAATTCATTCA
This sequence comes from Suricata suricatta, assembly GCF_006229205.1. Taxonomy (NCBI): domain Eukaryota; kingdom Metazoa; phylum Chordata; class Mammalia; order Carnivora; family Herpestidae; genus Suricata; species Suricata suricatta. Next base: position 102,105,324 of record NC_043709.1, read on the forward strand.
CTGCCTGATGATTTTGGGCATGGTCAGAATAGAATATTCTAAATCAGTAGTTTGATTTTAGAACATCATGATTATGGTGGTGAAGTTTTATGAGAGCCAAGTTTATTAGGGGCCTTAAACAGTACACTGAAAGTTCTTTGAGGAAGTTTAGTTTTGTATATTGACTAAACTACAGGAGAAAAAAGCCTTAGTGTGCTTTTTCTATATCCTATATACACTCAAGATAACTTAAATCTTCTTCCTTTATTGAAATTTTCAGTTAACCATGTCTAGGAAATATTTTTTTTAATTTCTTTGTTTTTTTAATGTTTATTTATTTTCAAGAGAGAGAGTGTGAATAGGGGAGGGACAGAGAGAGAGGGAGACACAGAATCTGAGGCAGGCTCTAGACTCTGAGCTGTCAACACTGAGCCCGAGCCTGACATGGGGTTCAAACTCAGATCATGACCTAAGCTGAAGTCTCACACTTAACTGACTGACCCTCCCAGGCGCCCCTGAAAATCTGGGAAATTCTTAATGAGTTTAAAGGGAATACTTCGTAATTAATTGTTTTTTTCCATTTTAGAAATAATATATACTCAGAGACATTGTAGAAGACAGGGAAAAATGAAAACCAATATAACCCCACTAAAATTCTTTCACTAAAAAGACAATACCAGTATATCAGTTTGGAATATTTTCCTTTTCTCTTAAGATGGGTTTTATATTTATTAAACTCCTCCTATATGCCAGGTACTGTCTTAGTTGGCAAATAAATTCCCTGCCCTCATGGGCCTTATGTTCTGCTGTATGTATAATTTTATGATACCTTTATAATTCATTGGAACATATGAGTTAGTATAAACATTTTAACAGCTGTGTGATAGTTCCTTATGCGGAAACATCATGATTTGCCCCTAAGTGTTGTTGTATATTTTTCTCTCATAAACACATGAGTCTTACTCTGTAAGGTTATAACCCTGCAGAAATACCATGTTGTCATTTTACTAAAATTTAATGTGTTGTGTTGTGATCTCACCTAATTTTGTTGGCCATTATTCCTTTGTACACCTCCTTCTTCTTCCAATCTTTGGATAGCTTCATATAGTCCAGAATATTATCAGGAAAGGGCTTTCCAGTCTTCTACCTGCACTGCTTATTAATGATATGCTATTTATATAAGTCTGGAAGGTTCTTTTGAAGGCTAAATTACAGGGACGCCTGGGTGGCTCAGTTGGTTGAGCGTCTGACTTCACTCAAGTCATGATCTCGAGGTTTGTGGGTTTGGGCCCCGCGATGTGCTCTGTGCTGACAGCTAGCTCAGAGCCTAGAGTCTGTCTTAGGATTCTGTGTCTCCCTCTCTCTCTGACCCTTCCCTGCTTGTGCTGTCTCTCTCTGTCTCAAAAATAAATAAAAAACGTTAAAAAAAATGAAGGCTACATTACAGAGAGCCTTGGGTAGTAGGGTCGTTTGCAGAATTTTCTAAAATGAAGTTCTTATTATTGTCTCTTACTCTCACTTCCGGCTCCATCCTCTTCCATATCACTCCCAGTGGGGTTGGGGGCCAGCAGTATAGATCTTGATCTGGGTGACTCCTCAAAAGCCCCTTCTTTCCCCCCAATTTCTACCTCTTCAGCTGTTATTCTTTACATCCCCTCTCTCTGTAGTACAGCCCAGCAGAACTTCTTTCTTTGGGCCTGGGGTTTCTCAAGCCAGCTAAGGGGATTGCCTTCTAAACTCCCAGTTCCAAAATAACAAAATACCTTGAGACCGTGGCTTTGGAATAGGAGAAAGGAATTTACTTACTGCCTTGTGAACAAAACAAATTAATATGCCAAGTTTCACTATCTAGACTTTTTTTAGAATTAAATTTCAGAATGAAATTACTGGTTCCTAAGATTATGAACATTTGAATATTTTCTAAATGTCAGATTGTTTTTCAAAAGAGATGCTCATGTATAGTTTCAGTGACCCAAGTGAGCTATTTTATTTATCAGTACTATTACCTTAAAAACTTCTCATTGCTTTATATTTGATTTTTTCTCCTATATACCTAATAAAAAATTATATATCCTCTTCTGTCTTTTGATATACTTTGCCTGCTTTCAGGTGCTTTTCTCCTCTAATCAATTTTCATAAATTCTTTAAAATTAGTAATTCTTTGTTATATATTTGGAAAATGAGTGCTGGGAATATGATACTCTTTTTCCTTCATTAAACTTTTTCAGAGTGACTTTAGATTTGTAACAAAATTGAGAGAGGGATACAGAGATTTTCCATACACCCCCTGCCTCCTCCCACCCCCAGCCATAGCCTACCCCATATCGACATCACTGACCAGAAAGGTCCTTTCTTTCTTTCTTTTTTTTTTTTTTTTTTTTTAAACCAAGGGTGAACCTACCCTGATACATCATAACTACCCAAAGTCCATGGTTTTCCTTAGGGCTTTTTTCTTAGGATGTTATACATTTGGTGGGTTTGGGTAAATGTATAATTACTTTTATCTATTATCATTATATCATACAGAGAGTATTTTCACTGCTCAAAGAATCTTTGGTACTGTGCCTATTCATCTCTCTCATCCTCACTCCTAGCAACTACAAATCTTCTCACTGTCTCCACAGATTTGTCTTTTCCTGCATGTCATGTAGTTGGAATCATACAGTACACACACAGTCTTTTCAGATTGGCCTTCTTCTCTCTCTTTTTTTAAATGTTTATTTCTGAGAGAGAGAGCACGTGTGAGTGGGAGAGGGGCAGAGAGAATCCCAAGCAGGCTCTGTGCTGTCAGTATGGAGGATGAGGGCCTCGATTCTATGAAATGTGAGGTCATGACCTGAGCCAAAATCAAGAGTCAGATGCTTAACTGACTGAGCCACCCAGCTGCCCCTAGATTGGCTTCTTTCACTTAATAATGTGCATTTATGGTTATTCCACAGCAGCTTTTCATTACTGGATAGCTAATTTCTTTTTACTGCTCAATAGTGTTTCATTGTGTGAGTATACTGGTTTATCCATTCATCTACTAAAGGACTTCTTGGTTCCTTCCAAGTTATGGATAAAACTGCTATAAGCATCTGTATTGCAAATTTTTGTGTGGATTTAAGTCTTCTAGTCCTTTGGTTAAATGCCAAGGAGCATGATCATATGGTAAGACTATGTTTAGTTTTGTTAGAAACATGCCAAACTTGGCAAACATGGCTGTCTCATTTTTGCATTCTCGTTAGCAATGAATGAGAGTTGCTGTTGCTCTGCATGCTGGCAAGCATTTGATACTGGTGATTCAGATTTAGGTCATTCTGGTAGGTGTGTAGTGGTATCTCATTGATGTCTTAATTTGCATTTTCATCAGATCTATGTGGAACATTACTTCATATGCTTTTCTGCCATCTGTCTGTCTTTGGTGAGGTATCTGGTAAGTTGCAGGCCCATTTTTTTTTAATAAGATATTTTGTTTCTTGAGTTTTAAGAGTTCTTTGTATATTTTGGAGAGCAGTCCATTATCCAGATGTATCTTTTGCAAATATTTTGTCTGTTTAATATTTGTGGCTTGTCTTCTAATTCTTTTATGTTATTCCATTCTGTTCCTTTTTTATTAAAACAATTTTTTAATGTTTATTATTTTTGAGAGAGAGAGAGAGAGAGTGACAGAAAGCAAGTAGGGAACAGGAGAGAGAGAGGAGACATAGAATCTGAAGCAGGCTCTTGAGTTGTCGGCACAGAGGTCAACACGAGGCTTGAACTTAAGCTGTGAGTTCATGACTTGAGCTGTTCGGATGCTCAACCTACTGAGTAACCCAGGCACACACTACTGTTACTTTTAATTATAGTGAGCCTTCCCTCTAAAGTTAATAAGTGAATTTCTAATTTCTCATCTTCCTGATCTTGATATTAAAACCTTGGTTTGTGGTTTTGGGCATATTTATGTTAGAATGTTAACATCCAAATTGTAATTTAACACAGAAGTAGATTTTTTTTTAAGAAATGCAACTGGAAAAATCACCACATTGCTTTTTTCCTTTTTTTTTCTTAAACTTTTAAATTATTTTTTTATGTTATTTATTTTTTAGAGAGAGAGAGCACAAGATCTCAGGGAAGGGGCATAGAGAGAGGGAGGCAGAGGATCAAAAGCAGGCCCAAAGCTGAAGCACAGAAGCTATTGCGGGGCTCAAACTTATGAACCATGAGATCATGATCTGAGCCCAAGTTGGACACTCAACTGACTGAGCTACCCAGGCGCCCCTGGAAATAGATTGATTAATTTTTTAATTTTTTTGTTATTTTTAAAAATATTTATTTTTGAGAGAGAGAACAAGTATAAGTGGGGAGGGGCAGAGAGAGAGGGGGGAACAGAGGATCTGAAGTGGGCTCTGTGCTGACAGCAGCAAGCCCAACATGGGGCTTAAACTCACAAACTCTGAGATTATGACCTTAGTCGAGGTGAGATGCTCAACTGACTGAGCCACCCAGGTGCTCATAGAAATAGATTTTTATTAATGTTTGTTTATCCTTTTATTTTTCCCGGCTCCTCTTCAGTGTTTAAAATTTTACTTTTACCGTTTACATTTGTGGTTTTTCTCTCATTTCTATGGTTTTTTGGTAAATTTTAAGTTTTATTTTAGAGAAAGAGTGTGAGTGGGGGAGAGGAGCAGAAGGAGAGAGAAAGAATCCCAAGCAGGCTCCACACTCAGTGTGGAATCCATTGTGGGGCCTGATCCCACAGTCCTGGGATCATGATCTGAGCCAAAATCAAGTGTCAGATGCTCAACTGACTGAGCACCCAGGTGACCCTCTATGTTCTTTATTAGTATTTAGAGAGTAAATTAAGAGATTATTTTACTGTGATGAGGCAAATAGCATATCAAGTAAGATGGCTTCTTGTGATACAGGATAGTTTTTAATTTAGTTGTCTTCAAATTTCTGCCTTGGGGCACCTGGGTGGCTCAGTTGGTTGAGCATCTGACTTTGGCTCAGGTCAAGATCTCATGGATCATTAGTTTGAGCCCCGCCTCAGGCTCGCTGCTGTCAGCACAGAGTTTGCTTCAGATCCTCTATCTCCTTCTCTTTCTCTGCACCTCCCCTGCTTGTGCTCTCTCTCCAAAAATAATTTAAAAACATTAAAAAATAAATTTGTCATATTGTAACAAATTATGGTGTTGGGTCTTCCTGTTTTTATTTTTTTAACAGTGGTTGGAATTTTTTTTTCAAGTTTGTTTGTTTAAACTCAAAACCAGTGTGGGGCATGAACTTAACAACCCTGAGATCAAGAGTTGCGTGCTCTTCCAACTGAGCCAGCCAGGTATCCCAATGACAAAATATGTTTCTCTTACTAACTACTTCTTGGGTCTAATGTGAGGTTTGATCAAAAGTTTAAAGAATATGCTTGTTTGTGTTTAGAGGACTTGAAAGGGGTGGGGATTTGGCACTATTTATGGGCCTGGTCCTATGTTTTACCTATGTTCTCATCTAATTCTTTTGATACCTCAAACTCAGTCACCATTTTACAGGTGAAAAGGCTGTGAAGGTTAATTTGCCAAGATCATAACCAGCAAATGGTAGAAATGGAAGTTGAGCATGGATTGTTCTTGTTTCTTTCTTTTCCTTTTCATTTGTGTTTTAAAAGCTAGTATGCTTCTCTTCAAACTTTTAAATTATCTTGTAATGCACACTAAAATGAGTTGTTCCAAGTTGTGTCTATGTGTGTAACCTAAAGACCAAATTCATAATTTTTCAGTTTTTAATTTGGCATTTGTAGTATATGAAGTTAAAATTCGATCTTAGTGTGTTCCTCTTTTGTATGGCATTTGTAAGTGGTCTGGGTGCTTTGAGAAAGAAGTTGTATGGTTTTCCAGGGACTTCCAAGAGGCAGTAAAAGAAAATAGGGAGATATGAACTGAAAAATTAACCAATAAACCTGTGTTTGAGTCATAATTGTTGACTAGAGGTTTTGTAAAGACCTTGTGAGTGCCTGTTTTAGAAGTGTTGAAGACAAAGGATTGGACAGATGACCTTGGTCCCTTTTATTACTACTGTTCTTTGATTTTTTGAGGATTATATGCATATGTTAAACTAATTCCATGATGTGCAGTGTTATCTCATTGGGTAAAAATCAGTCAGCATCTGTGCTTTTTGTTTGCAGTTTCTAGATAGCTGAAGAATTAGATTGGTTTCTGTATGGAAGACCAGATTCTGTCATGGAGGTAGATGTGTTTGTTACTTGCAGCCAAACATAGTCTGCTAGAATTTTGAGATGGAGCTACATAGGATCTACCATGGAACTATTATCCAGCTATATAATTTCTCATTATTATTCTAAGCAAGGAAGCATTTAAAGAGAAACAGTGAAAGCAAAGCTGCTATAAGTCTGGCACTTCTTTTGAAATGATAAATGGTAAATATTTAGTATCAGAGTTGTTACTCAGGGAAACAAATATTAATATTACATGTAGCTATTTTAAAAACTACTTACTCCAGACTCAGGAAACTTTAGGATGTTTGCCTTCCCAATGTTTACAGTTTTTCAATCTTTGTGTTTTGTTGAGATATGGCAGGATTGTACTATTAAACTTGAGCTTTGAATAGTATTTAGTTTTGAGTTTTTGCCATAGGTAAATATGACTCAAACATTTCATTTCATTTTTTAAATTTTATTTATTTTGAGAGTATGTGTGCATGAGTGGAGAAGGGGCAGAGAGCTGGGAGAGAGAAAATTCCAAGCAGGCTCTGTGTTATCAGCACAGAGCCCAAAGCTGGGCTCAGTCCCAAGAACTGTGACATCATGGACTGGGCCAAAATCAGCTGTTAGGTGCTTAATTGACTGAGCCACCCAGATGTGCCCCTCAAGTGTATTTCAGAAGTTTTGGTAATGGATACCTTGTTAGTTGATTTAGAAGGACTTAAAGATTTCTAGCTAGGACACTCAATAAGTGAAGCATTTTTGTTGGTAATCGTTAACCATTGTTTAAGTTTAAACACTGAATGTTCTTTATAGAAGTAATTTGAGGCATGGAGACATTCTTTGCAAGAGTTATGAGTTTGTTTTAGATATTGGAAGCAAGGATATAGAAATGTCTTTGCTTGTGGTATGAAGTGATGAAGATCTGTCTCCTCCTTTCAGTGTTTTAATCTTTTTAGCTCTTTGTGGATCACCTATGGTTAGATTTCAGTCCTTTCATTTTTCTTCTCTTTTCTTTATTGACTTAGTTGTTGACTTATTTTTCAGGAGATGAGAATTAAATATTTTGCATATGCTTCAAGGTTTTAGTATTCTAATCGAGAGCTCTTAAAATGATGTTTATTAGAGTGAGGTATACAGATCACAAAAAAAATATGGTCTGATTTTATTAGATTTGTAGTGTTTGCGTCTAAAATTTGGACCGAATATAGAAATTTAAGAACATTTTAGTTATACTATGGCTCTGGTCAAGTGTTTTCAAGAGCAAGTGTGTTGCATTCCTAACTGTAATGTATTGCATGCACTGCTGAGCATAATGGGAAAAGAAAAGTGCCATAAAAAGCTAAGTACCAAGTAACTAGCTGGAAAAAGCTTTTAATGGGAGAGGTGGTGAGGTAATTAATCTGTTAGAATAGTATTTGAGGAAATGGTTGCATGTGTTAAGCTGCAGTTTCTTTTTGTTATTAGAAACCAAAATAGGAAATTCAGAATTAGCACTTAAATGCTGATAACTTTTTTTTTTTAAGTGGCTTTTTGCAGCCTAAATTAGTGCAAAGAGAATTAGAATGGGAGACTTGGTTTTAATGCTAACTACTGTATTGAAGAATGACCTTGGGTAAGTGTGTTGTCTTATTAGTAAAGTTAACTTTAGGCTGTTGCTTAAAATATGCTTCTTATCCTCTTTTGAACAATCAAAAGGGATTTTTAGCTTGACTCAGTTTGATTTCCTCCAACAGTCTTCCAATTACTACATGTATAGTAGATTTTCTGTAGGCAGACTGCTTTACAGTGGCTTTTAAACCTTTTTGACTGAGATCCATTCTGAGAAATACATTTTACATTATATTATGACCCAGCACATATACAGATAAATGGACAAGTTTCACTAAGTACTTACCTTACTAGTGATGAATTATGTTTTCTGTTCTATTTCATAAAAGGTGGTTGGGGGTGTAGCTCTTTATAATCCACTTTTTGAAAATTTATTCTTCATTTAAAGTATAAACTTGAGCCAGTTCTTTAAGTTAAATTAAGCAATAAGGCATTGATAAATACTTGCCACAAAATGAAAATCTTGTGGCTATATGAATTTTAGCGCCTGCTGTTGTTTATCATAACACAAGCCTTGAACACATTGTTCCTTCGAAAGAATGAATTGGGGTAACAGCTGAAGCACATGTAAAGTTCTAAAGTTGCTGGTCTTCAATGTAGATAATTTAATGATCTGTCTGTATTATTCTACTTCTTATTTAGTTCCTCATTAATAGGCACAATACTAGCATTGGCTGTAACACAAACCCTTGCCACTAGAAGTCTTCACCTTTTTGGATTTGAGATTTTGGACAGTCTGTTGTGGCAAACACATTTAATTTTGAGGCATTCTTGTGCTGTTATTTTGCTTTTGTGTTCTAACCATCAAGTTTTTTTTTAAACTTAAACTTGCTAATCTCCTAGTTCTGTCTAATTCCTTTATCTTTTCTCCTTGCCCCCTCCATATTTAATTCCAGGATTTATAGTTTATGTTTTCTGATCTAAGGATTAAAATAAGGTTTTCTAGGAATATTACATAATACTTGTATGGCCCTGGATGTCTCATTCCCTTAAATTTAGAGTCTTTTGCTTAATCTGAACATGGTAATTTTGTGTACTTGGCTGGATTATTTTAAATAACAATTAACCAAAAAATATATTCACAGTTCAGTGTGAAAATTTATACTATTTTAAGTCATTATCACAGACTTTGGAAATTAACTACTGAGTTTTTTGTTTGTTTTACCTAAAATGACCCTGAAAGTTCATGAGCTAATTATCATTTCATTGAAGCTTGAATTTAAATCCTGAATTCTGAGAGAAAATAATGTAAGCAGTTAAGTAGCTATTTAATCCACAAGTCTAGAACATAGAACAATGCCAGTGTTCTGTAGTACAGGATCTCATTCGATTCTCTCAGTAACCCATATATAGAATTTTGTCATCCTCTTTTATAGATGAGAAAACCAAGGGAATGATTTGGTGGAATAATGTTTGTAAAATTAAGGATCCTGCCATGGGACTTAGTTGTGTATGATTGAATATATCACTTCGGAGTTCCTAAATTTATGACATTAATTAGAATTTAGAAATCTAAATCCAAGGAAAACATGGTGGAAATAAAATAGTAGTGAGAGACTTCAGGGCATCCAAGCCTGAGTGACTCAGTTAGTTAGGCATCCAACTCTTAATTTAGGCTCAGGTTATGATCTCACAGTTTGTGAGTTCGAGACCCACGTAGGGCTCTGTGCTGACAGCGCAGGACCTGCTTCTTATTCTTTTTCTCCCTTTCTCTACCCCTCCCCTACTCATGGGTTTCTGTCTTTCAAAATAATTAAATAAACTTAAAAAAACATAGAGGTGAGAGAGACTATCTTAACTATACTTATCTATGACAAGTTAAATATATTAAAAAAAATAAATGTCTTAAATCAGCACTGTCCTAAATAGAAATATAATGTGAACCATAGGTGTAGTTTAAAGCTTCTAGTAGCCACAATAAAAAAAAACCCAAACAGGTGGAATTAATTAAACATATATAGCCTAATATATTTTAATATCATTTCAACATGTGAATAGTATAAAAATTATAAAGATGTTTTATATTTCTTTTTTCTATTAGATTTTCAAAATTCATATTCATACACTTCATGTTCATATTATACACTTAACTGAATTCACACCAGCAACATTTCAGTGAAATACTCAATAGCCATATTTGGCTAGAAACTACCATTACTGGATAACTCAGTTCTCAGGTTTCCAGTTTTGTTTTGTTTTTTACATCTGAATGCTAAGAACTTCATTAAACTATTCTTGAGTCACCTTTTTCCTAGCATCTCAAGAAGTTGGTGATAGTTTTAGTTTTTTATCCCATATTAGTAGTGAAATTGTGTTTGCAGGTGTAGATGAAATATGAGTGTCTGAATTGTTCTCAGTTTCAAGTTTAAGAAAATTTTAAAGGTTTTCAATCTTAGAGTGTTAATCCTGGCTCATTATACGTATTCTGGAAGATACAGAGATGGAAAGAAAACTACCTGTTTTTCTTAAATGCAGCAGAATATCCCAGCCATTAAAAAAGAAAGCAATCTTGCTGCTTCCAACAATATGAATGGACCTTGAGAGTGTTAAAGGAAATAAGTCTGATAAAGACAATTATTTTATGATCTCACTTGTATATGGGATCTAAGAACAAAACAGAGCTCTTAGGTACAGAGAACAGGTTGGTAGTTGCCAGAGGGGAGGGTGAAAATGGGTGAAGGGAGGTCAAAAGGTAGGTACAAACTTCCAGTTATCAAATAAATAAGTCCTGGAGATGTAATTTACATCATGGTGACTATAGTTAAATACTGTATTTGAAAGTTGCAAAGAGAGTTAAAGTTAAAAGTTAGAAGTTCTCATCACAAGAAAACCAGTTTTCTGTTTTTGTAATTCTGTATGGTGAGGGGTGTTAACAAGACATTAACTAGACTGATCATTTCACACTGTACACAAATACCAATCATTACATTATTCATCTGAAACTTGTATAATGTTATATGTCAATTATACTTCAGTAAAAAACAAAAACCCCAAAACTTTCCACCATTCAAAAATATTGTGATATTTTAATGAGTTTTCATCCAGTATGTTATCTGTGTGCAGGTTTTTCTCATGGTTTGTTTTATTTTTGTCTTTCATGTGATTACTAGTGTTTTCTTTTATGACATTTTTGTTTTTAAAGTAGTTTTATTGAGGTATAATTGATACAAAAAGCTGCATGTATTTAAAGTGTAAAATTTCATAAGTTTTAATGTATATACAAATCTGTGAAACCACCCCATAATGAAGATAATGAATGTATCACCTCCAAAAGTTTCCTTGTGCCCCTTTGTTTGGCTTTTTTCACTCAGTATAATTAGAATGTCACCATGTTTTATTTTTACTTTTTCTTTAAAAAAATTTTTGTTATAGTTTATTTATTTTTGAGACAGAGAGAGACAGAGCATGAGTGGGAGAGGGGCAGGGGGGTAGGGAGACACAGAATCTGAAACAGGCTCCAGGCTCCAAGGTGTCAGCACAGAACCCGACATGGGGCACAAACCTACGAACTGTGAGATCATGACCTGAGCTGAAGTTGGACTTTTAACCAACTGAGCCACCCAGGTGCCCCTGAAGGTATACCTTAATAGTTGTTTGAGTATGGGCATTTGAGAGAGAGAATATATTTTTTTTCAGACTTCGCATTTCTGAAAATATTTTCCTTCCCCTTTCTTTTACTCCTGTCTTTAATTGGTATTTTTGATACTGAAGAGATAAGAACTAACTTTCCTTCAGAATTTTAAAGGCATTGCTGTATTTTTTCTAATTTCCAGTGTTGCTGTTAAAGGCTGATGTTATTAAGATTCTCTGTCCCCTGTAACCTGTATTTTTCTTTCTGGAGTTTTTAGGTTTCTCTCTATATGACCTGTGTTTTGAAACTTCATAGCAATATGCCTTGTTGTAGGTCTTTTTTTGTTGTTTTGTTTTTCTCCATTGTGGCCCTTTGGTCACAATGACCAATTCATTGGTCATCAACTCAGATAATTTTCCTTCTGTTGTTTTATTTCTTATCCTCCATTTTCTCTATTGTTATATATATGTTGTTTCTCCTAAACCAGTGGTCTGATTTCCTTATCTTCTCTCTCTCTTTTTTTAAATGTTTGGTTATTTTTGACAGAGAGTGAGCGAGACAGAGACACAGAGAGCATGCAAACATATGGGTAAACACAGCAGGGGAGGGACAGAGAGAGAGAGACAGACAGACAGACAGAATCCCAAGCAGGCTCCAAGCTCTGAGCTGTCAGCCCAGAGCCCAATGTGGGGCTCAAACTCATGATCCATGAAACCATGACCTGAGCTGAAGATGGAAACTTAACCGACTAAGCCACCCAGGTGCCCTTCTCTCTCTCCTGTTTTTTTTTTTTTTTTTTTTTTTTTAATCTTTATTTTTTAGTTCATTCTCTAGATATCTTCTTGGAAGATCTTGGCTTGACCATGCTATTGAGATTTTTTTGCTATCATATTTTTTTAACTTTTAAGAAATCTTAAAAAAAAAAACCACCATTCTATTTCATATATACAAGATTTTCTCATTTAGAGTCCTTTTTTTTCTTGAAGTTTTCAATTCCTTTTATAGCTTCTGCTTTTTCCATTTCTCTACTGATTTTAGTTGTTCTTTGAAATTAAAGGCTTTCTGCAAGTATCTTGATTAAGGCTGGGTTATGTGCTAGTATTTGAGTTGGGAATTGAAAACTTGAAAAAAATTTTAATGGCTGGGACTTGTTTGCTGTGAGTCTTAATGTGATTTGACTGGGCTGTTGAGGAACCTAACGGGAATCTTTTGGAACCTAGATGTGAATACCTTTAGATTTTTCCATTTGCTAGTCAGATTTCTAGTTTTATTGCATATGGCTAGAGAACAGTTTATGGTTTATGTGATTACTACTTTAGGGGTTCTATTAAAACTACTTATACATAGCTTAATATGTGGGTATTTTAAAATTTGAAGATCTGTGATCATTTGAATAAAGTGTTTTTGTTAGGAGAAAATGTTCTATATTTGTTCATCATACTACTTTAATTCCATATATTCTTGGCTTGTTCAACAGCTTGATTAATTTTTGAGAAACATATATTAGCCTTTTAAAATCATTGTGAATGTATCAGTTTCTTCTTGTATCTCTTTCTGGATCATTTTAATTTAGATCTGTTTCTTATACAACATTTAGCTGGGTAAAAATTAAAAAGAAAGCCTGTTCCAAAGATCTCTTTTATTTATTTACAAAAATTTTTTTAAGTTTGTTTATTTTGAGAGACAGAGCAAGCAGGGGAGAGAAAGAGAATCCCAAGCACATCAGAACTCAGGAACCATGAGATATGACCTGAGGTAAAACCAAGAGTCAGACACTTACCCGACTGAGACACCCACGAACCCCTAAAGGTCTCTTTTAAGAGAACTTTAACTTATTCACATTTATAGTGATAATCGATATATTGGGAGTTGAACTTCCTGCCTTCTGTGTGGTTTTTTTTTTTTTTTTTAAGTTTTAAAATTTGTTATAAGAGAGAAAACATGAGTGGGGAAAGGGCAGAGAGATCAGGCTCCCAATCAGGCTCCTCAGTATCAGCACAGAGCCCGATGTTGGGCTGAACCCATGAACTGTGAGATCATGACCTAAGCCCAAGTTGAATGCTTAACTGACCGAACCACCCAGGTGCCCCTCTGTGTGCTTTCTTTTTGCCTTTCTTTTTTTGTCCTGATTTTCTTTGATGCATTTTTGTCTCTAGTGCTCTGTATGTTCCATATTCATGTGATTACTCTAAAATATGTGTTCAAATCTGACATTCTAGTACTAGATTATTAATTTTTAAAATAATACAATGTCTCTTATGTCTTGTATAATGAAAGGAGCACAGGCAGCTTTGCATTTGGATCTTGACTTTGCTACCTTTAGACTGTGACCCACTGTGCCTCCATTTCTCCATCCTTAAATAGACATTAATAACTACTTACCTCTCAGGGGTGTTGTTAGGTTTAAATGTGTTAATATACATAACACTAGAACAGGGCCTGGCACTTTAGTAAGGACTCAATAAATGTTATGTCCATTATTAGGTGTCAGTTATTAACAAAGGCTTGAAACTATGTGACTATGTTAGTATAGGTCTTGGGGTCGCAGTAGGTGACGCTTGCCTGGTTCCTCAAGCTTAAGAAATTCATTTATATCCTTTTTACAATGCTGTTGTAAGGTGTATGGGCTGTTCCATGGGAAGGACTCAAGTCTGTCTTCTGTTCAGCTGAGTTTTCTACTTATATTATGGCCTTTATGTATTCCCTCTCTTTTTCCTTCCATCCCCTCCTCCGCCTTCTGGACAGGTTCATCCAAAAATGTTAACATCTCTGAAGGTGTCAGGAGTATCTGAATGCTTTAATTACACATTCTGTCTATTTTTTATGTGTGTAATTTGGGCATGAGAGATAGTTTGTTAGGGTTCTCCAGAGAAACAGAAAGGAGGTATTTATTATGTGTGTGTTTTTTCTATCCCTTTGTCTCCCACTCAAGCAATTCTTTGACACCAACCAGCTAGGTGTTTGGTATCCTACAGTTGAACTCAATTTGGACGCTGTCTACTTGGCGATAGTGTCCTACAAAACCACCCCTGCTCCCACTGTAGACACCAATTGCAAGTCCAGGTTGTTAGCTGTGCTGACTGTCTGGCTGTAGATCAGAGGTTCCAACAACCTCCTTCTCCTGATCAGTTAATATGCCACGACAGCTTCCAGAACTCCAGAAAAACATTTTAGTTACTACATTACTGGCTAATTATAATGGATATAACTCAGGAACAGCCAGATGGAAGAGATGTACAGGACAAGGTAGCGGGGAAGGGGCACAAATTTCCATCCTCTCCAGGTATGCTGCTTACCCCAAATCTCTATGTGTTCACCAACCTGAAGCTCTCCAAATACCATCCTTTTGGGGATTTATGGTAGCTTCATTGCAGTGATTAAACTCAGCCTCACACCACCTGGAAGGTGTGGGACAACACTGAAAGTACCAACCTTTTTATTTAAAAAAATTTTTTTTAATGTTTATTTTTGAGAGAGAGACGCAGAGTATAAGCAGAGGAGGGGCAGAGAGACAGACAGACAGACAGATAGAATCCAAAACAGGCTCCAGGCTCTGAGCTGTCAGCACAGCCTGACAAGGGGCTTGAACTCATGAGCTGTGAGATCATGACCCACTGAAGTCGAATGCTCAATTGACTGAGCCACCCAGGCACCTCCAAAAAAAAATCTTTTTATTTTTATACATATGGTGATACAGAAAACATTTATTAGTCTATGTTTAAAACAATTCATAATACTCATACTCTCACCTTTTGAGTGGAGAATAAAAGTTTTATTTTACCTACAATGGAGGAGGAAGATTAGGGCATTTTATATATTCATCATTATATCAAACTGTCTGTCTGCCTTTTTCCCCACCTAGACCTAAATGAAGCCACTCCTCTATCCTCAGGCTAGAAGTGAGAGAGTTGATTAATAAAGTTTTCTGGAGAAAGAAATTAGCTACATGGAAGTTGGGAGGGTGGGAAAATAATGGATGTTGTAGGCTGAAGAAAACAGAAGTCTAAAAGTGAGAGAACTTGGCACAGAACTACAGTAGTATATATTAAGTATATATATAATTAATAGAATTAATTGATTAATAAAACAGTTTTTCATTTTTACACTATTATTGTTATTTCAAGACAAAAAGCATACAAATAAGAATAGGTTTACATTGTTTAGTATTAAAGACATATGTAAATGTTTACAGCAGAACCTAAAAGTTCCTTCTTGCCCCTACCTTACTGCTTTTACCTTAGCCCAAAGGCAGCCATATATTAGTAGCTACTATTACTAATGAATAGGACCAGTATACTTCTATATTATCCTCCTGTGCCTAAGAAATGAACTTTGTAGCGGGGCATCTGATCTGGTTGGCTTAGTCAGTTAAGCATCCAACTTCACCTCAGGTCATGATCTCACGGTTCGTGGGTTCAATCCCCACATCGGGTTCTGTGCTTACAGCTCAGAGCCTGGAGCCTGATTCAGATTCTGTGTCTCCTCTCTCTCTGCCCTTCCCCCACTCATGCTGTTTCTCTCTGTCTCAATAATAAATTTTTAAAAAGTTAAAAAATTAAGAAAAAAGAAATGAATTTGTAGCAATAAAGTTTAGTCAACCTACCCTCTAAATCTAGAGAATAAAAGCTTCATGGGGTCTACCAGTGATGGCAGTGATGACTGTTACCAAATGATTAAAAGATAGTTTCATGAAGAAAAAAATCAGACCTTTTCCTGTGGTTTTTAGAACCATTGAGTTACCAAATTGTTAGCTGTTTATGGGAGAACTTTATAAAGTAGAGCTCACCAAAATTTGATGACCTGAAAAGCTTATAAAATAATAAAGGAGAAAGCATACTGGTCTTCCTAATTGTCATATTAAAAGAAGACAACACCAACAAAAGAGCTAAGTAGTAAATTTAGGACAAAAATAAGCATTGAGTGACAGTATTGTTTTAGGACTCCCTCCACAATCCTTTCTAAAGGAAACAGACCATTTCTTCTTACTATACAGTCTATATGTTCATTTCTGGCACTGAGAACACTGGACCATAAGTTTGACTAAATATTGTCCTTCTTAAATCTGTTTGATGATGGTTTGTATTTTATTAGCTTTACATTTGCATTTTTAAAAACTGCTTTATTGGGATAATTCACATATATTACAGTTCACCCATTAACTTATAATTCAGTGAGTTTTCAAAATATAGTCACAGAGTTGGTGTAACCATTATAACAGTCAGCTTTAGAACATTTTCTTTACCTGCCAAGAAAACCCAATTCCCCAATTTCTCTCTCCAACCCCTCCAGCTATGGGAAGCCATAGATCTGCCTATTCTGGACATTTTATATAAATGAAATAATACAACATATGGTCTTTTGTGACTGGCTTATTTCCCACAGCATAATGTTTTTCAAGATTTATCCATGATGTAGCATGTATCAGTTTGTTCTTTCTTTCATTCATTTTATTTTATTTTATTTTATTTTATTTTGATAGAGAGAGAGCACATGTGAGTGGGGGAGAGGCAGAAAGGGAGAGAAAATCCCAAGCAGCCTCCATACTGAGCATGGAGCCCCTTGCAAGGCTCAGTCTCATGATCGCTACGTGAACTGATATCAAGACTTGGATGCTTAACCAACTGAGTCCCCCAGGCACACCAGTACTTTATTATTCTTTTTTTATGATTAGTAGTATTTTTGTTTATTCATTCATCAGTTGGCGTTTGTGTTTTTACTCTTTTTTTGTTATTGTGAATATGCTGGTATTAACATTAATGCACTGGTTTTCATATAGACATACATTCATCTCTCTTTGGTAGATACTGAAGATAAGAACTGCCAGGTAATATGGCAACTTGATAGCGAATCTTTTGAGGAACTTCCAGCTTGTTTTCCAAAGTGACTGCACCATTTTACATTCCCACAGCAGTGAGTGAGGGTTCCAGTTTCTCTGCATTCTTGTCAACACTTTATGTGAATGTTTTTTACTCTAGCCTCAAGTGAGTGTGAAGTCTTATTGTGGGTTCGATCACATTTTTCCAGTGATTTGTGATGTTGGGCATTTGTAGATTGGTTCAGATCCTTCGTACATTTTTATTTTGGGTTGTCTTTTTATTGTCAAGTTGTAAGAGTTCTCTGTAGGCTGGATACAAGTCCTTTCTCAGAGAGATGATTTGCAAACATTTTCTCCCATTCTGTGGGCTGTCTTTTTACTTTCTTGATAGCATCTTCTGAGCGCAAGTTTTTATTTCAGCGAAGTCTAGTTGATTTTTATTTTGTCACTTGTGCCTATGGTTTCATATCTAAGAAACCATGCCAAACCAAAGGTCACAAAGATTTACTCCTATGTTTTCTTCTGTTTGAGAGTTTTAGTTCTTATATTTAGAGCTCTAATCCATTTGAGTTGGTTTTTCTATATGGTGCCGATGAGGGGTCCATTTCATTCTTTTTGCAAGTTGGCATCCAGTTGTCCCAGCAACTTTTTGTCCCCCCACCCCCCAAGACTATTTTCTCCCCTGTTGAATTGTCTTGGTATCCTTGTCTAAAACCAGTTGACTATAGTTTTTAGGACTTATTTCTGGATTCTTCCATTCTATTTATCTTTGTCTTTCCTATGCCAGTCCCACACTGTTTTGATTACTACAGTACTACTTAAGTTCTGAAATCAGAAAGTATAAATTCTCTAGTCTAGTTTTTTTAAAAGATTATTTTGACTTCTTGCATGCCTTGCAAATATTTACATATAAGAACCTAGTCCATTTCTGCCCAAAAAGGCAGACTTTAGGGGGAATTTTGTTGGAGATTGCATTAGCTCTGTAGATCAATTTGATGAGTATTGTCATCTTAACTGTATTAAGTTTTCTGAACCATGAGCATGACTGTCTTTCCATCTGTTTAGGTCTTCTTTAATTTCTTCAACAATGTTTTCAAGCATACAAGTCTTACATTTCTTTGGTTAAATTTTTTGTGAGGTATTATATTCTTTTTGATGCTATTATGAGTGAAAAATTTTTAAATTTTTATTTATTTATTTTGAGAGAGAGAGCATGCCCAGGAGGGAAGAGAGAGAAAATCCCAAGCAGGCTGCATCTGTCAGCACAGAGCCTGATGCTGGGCTCAAACCTATGAACTGCAAAATCATGACCTGAGCCAAAATGAAGAGTCAGATGCTTAACTGAGCTACCCAGATACCCTGGGTGGTGAATTGTTAGTGTGTGAGCACTACAAGTCTATAGAAAAACCATTGATTTTGTATATTGATCTTGTATCCTGAAACCTTACTGAGATCACTAACTCTATAGTAGTGTTTTTTGGAGGATTTTTTACATGTAAGATCATGTCATCTGCAAATAAAGATTGTTCTACTTCTTTCAAATCTAGATGTCTTAAAAAATTTTTTTTCCCTCTATTGTTCCTACGTAGAATTTTCAGAACAGTGTTCAATAGAAGTAGTGAGAACCTGTCTTATTTCTGATCTTGGAGAAAAGCATCCAATCTTTCTTTTCTTTCTTTCTTTTTTAAGACTTATTTATTAGTTTTGAGAGAGTGTGAGCAGAGGAGGGGCAGAGAGGGAGGGAGACACAGAATCCAAAGTAGGCTGCTTTAAGCTCTGAGCTGTCAGCACAGAGCCCGATGCAGGGCTCGAGCTCATGTGGCTGTGAGTTCATGACCTAAACCAAAGTTGGACACTTAAACCTGCTGAGCCACCCAAGCGCCCTTGGTCTTTCCCCATTAATATTAAATGTTGTGTTAGCTATGGGTTTTCTTGTAAATACCCTTTATTAGATTGAAGTCATTCGCTTCTACTCCTAGACTGTTGAGTGTTTTTATCATGAAAGAGTGTTGAATTTTGATGATCATGTGGGGTTTTTTTTCCCTCTGTTAATGTGGTGTATTGCATTCATTGATTTTGAGATGTTAAATCATTGTTTCATTCCCTGGGATAAATCTCACTTTGCCATTGGATAGAGTTCTTTTTATTTGTTGCTGGATTTAGTTTGCTTGTATTTTGGTGAGGATTTTTGTGTCTATTCATAAAATATATTTTCCATAGTTTTCTTGTAATGTCCTTATCTGGTTTTGACATTAGGTTAATACGGGCCTTATGGAATTTCTGTTCTGATTTTTGGAAAAGTTTGTGAAGGGTCGGTGTTACTTTCTTTAAACCTTCGATAGTGTTGATCAGTGAAGCCCTCTGTGTCTGGGCCTTTTTTCATTGTGAGATGTTTTTAAAAATTACTAATCCAGTCTCCTTACTTGTTAGGCATCTAGTGAGATTTTCTATTTCTTCTTGTGTCAGTTTCCATAATTTATGGAGTTTTCTAGGAATTTTCCCATTTCATCTAGATTATTTAATCTGCTGCCATGTAGTTTTCCATAGTATTTCCTCATAGCAGGTCATTTAAATTTAATAGGATTACTGGGGCTCAGTCAGTTAAGCATCCAACTTCAGCACAGGTCCTGATCTCATGATTCAATTCGTGTATTTGAGCCCCAAGGTTGGGTTTAGCAGTGACAGTGCAGAGCCTGCTTGGGATTCTCTTTCTCAAAATAAGTAAAATAAACTTTAAAAAAGATTTTGAAAAAATATAATAGGATTACTAATACTGTTGCAGGTTATTTTCTTTTTGTTCTATTTATTACTTTCTTTCTTTATTTTTTAAATATTTCTTTGTGTGTGTGTGTGAGAGAGAGAGAGAAAGGGAGGGAAAGACCGAGCACAAGTCGGGGAGGGGCAGAGAGCGAGAGAGACAGAATCTGAAGAAGGCTCCGAGCTGGGAGCTGTCTGCATAGAACCCCACTCAGGGCTCAAAGTCACAAACTGTGAGATTATGCGTGACCTGAACTAAAGTCTGATGCTTAACTGATTGAGCCACCCAGGCACCCCATTATTTATTACTTTTTAAAAGCCTTTTTGCCTTTCGGTTAATTGAGCATTTCTGTTTTATCTCCATCATTGGCTTAATAAGTGTTTTTGCCTTTTTTTTTTTTTATCTTCATTTGTAAGTGAGAGAGGTAGAGCACAGTGGGGGAGGGACAGAGAGACGGAGACAGTCTGAAGCATGCTACAGGCTCTGAGCTATCAGTTCAAAGCCCACATGGGGCTCTAACCCACAAATCATGACGTCATGACCTGAACCTAAGTCAGACACTTAATTAAGCCACCCAGACACCCCAATAAGTGTTTTGCTTTTCATATTTTTTAAATGGTTGCAAAAAATCCTGAGACTCATTTTAGACTTTTTTTCTTTTATCTTCACTTCCCATTTCTAATCAACCACATCATCTCCTTGATTCTGTCTTTTCTGTATCAATACAGTTGTTTCCAAAAATGACTTTCCTTATTTCCTACTAAGTCTACATACATTTCTCTGTGTTTCACACCAATGCCAGTGTGATCTTTTGAGAATGCAAATCTGATCCATATTTTAAATTTTTCATTGGTGTTCTATTCTTTATAATGTAAATTTGTAATATAACTCTATTACAAAATAGAAGTCTCCTTATTGGGATATGAAGTTGTCCCAAGATTTTACTGATGTTTATCTATCCTCCTCTATTATCTTTATACATACTGGTTTTTTTTTCATTTCCATGTTCATGTTGTTATTTTTGAATTCTAATAAGTTCATATTCATTTTAAATAAGTTTCTTGCTACATAGTCGTCAAATTTTTTTCCATTCCTGTGTATAATTCAGAGATAATAAGTATATTCACAGTGTTTTGTAACTATACCACTACCTATTTTCAGAACTTTTCATCGTCCCAAACAGAAACTTTGTATTCATTAAACAAAGAAAGGATTGTTTGATTTACTCTAGTTCCTGAATTTTTTTTTTCCTGAGATAATCCTCACTTTACTCCTTTTTATGGTCGCGTGAGGAATTTTATCTTTTTTTTCTTTTTAATGTTTGTTTATTTTTGAGAGAAAGAGCCTGAGTCGGAGAGAGGCAAATGGAGGAAGACGCAGAATCCAAAGCAGGCTCCAGGCTGTGAGTTGTCAGCATAGAGTTTGACATGGGGCTCGAACCCATGAACCATGAGATCAGACCTGAGTCAAAGTCAGATATTTAACTGACTGAGCCAACCCAGGTGCCCTGGGAATATTATTTTAACAGATTCTCCTCAAGTCTGATGATTGCTGATATTTAAGAATAAGGCTTACTGTGAGCTCTGAATGTGGGTGGGCTTGTTAACTGTCAAACTTCACTTTCCCATGAACAGTCAGGGAGACCCTAAAATGACAGAACTACTCTAAAGGGGTTTAGTTTAGGGGTGCTAACTTCTGCTTTAATTGCCCCACTAGTGGCTTTGATTTCTTTAGGGTAAACCATAATTTTTTCCCTCCCAATCAAGGGTAAAATCTTGGCTGAGTGTTTTGCTGTGTACAAGAAAGTGAAGGGACATTGATTAGTCTGCCCTACAGACCTTTTTCTCTTTTTCATCTGATGTCTCATTTCTGCCTTCCTGAGCTTTCTCTTCTAAAAAAAGGATTGGCTCCCTTTGTTAGGTACCGTATATGTTCTAGGCTGTTACCTTTTGGGCCAGAATGCCTGCATTCACCACACATCTCTCATCTGCTGAATACTCCTCTCCATCCTCTTACATAGTTTTGCATTTAATATTTATTTCTTTAATTTTGAGGAGTTACTATATTAATGGGGTCTGGAGAGAAAAAAAGTAACAGTAAGATAAGATGGGTTTAAAAATTTTTTTTCTTAATGTTTTTTATTTTTATTTGAGAGAGAGAGAGAGACTGTGCCAGCAGGGAAGGATCAGAGAGAGAGGGAGACACAGAATCTGAAGCAGGCTCCAGGCTCTGAGCTAGCTGAGAGCATGGAGCCCAATGTGAGGCTTGAACTCACGAGCTGTGAGATCATGACATGAGCTTAACCAACTGAGCCACCCAGGCGCCCCAAGACAAGATGTTTATACTACCATCTCAACACTCCTGCAAATTTTTTGAATGGTGTTAATGATGTTGAATTACCTTTCTATATGGAGTGACAAGCTTGTTCTTGGTGTCGATTGTGTGCTTAGCAGAGCGTGTATGGAGGCAGATAGGTTTTAAGATGGTGGCTGACTAACAACTGCAAATACAGCTTTTCTTATTTTTTTCACTAAAATAATCATGAAATCAGGAATGAATGGAAACGGATAATACTACAAATGAAAATTGATTGACATAAAAGACAACTGGGAATAAGTATTACTAATGTTGAGGCAGATTGAGCCAGATAAAGGAATACTATGTAGTTTCAGCACATGGAGTATATACTGACTTTGTTCTTTGAAATAAGGATTTTTTTCCCCCCTGGGGATATTTATCCCCATTATTTGTTCAAAAGTCAGACCTGGGCTAACCAGAGGGTTGATCAGCCATCAACTTCACCCACTCTTAGATGAACTGAGTGTCCTTTTTCCATGCCTCAAGTGTGTACCCTTACAAATTTTCGGTATGTAAGCATATCAGTAAATGAGTTGGTGGGGGGAGAAATAGGACTGTGTAGGTGGTAACTCTATTGTGCATGTAGGGTACATATACTTCTAGAGATAACATTTTTTTAGGTGATATATGAAAGAACATTTTAATACTTATACATTTGTTTTAGTTAGCAGCAATACTAATTGGTTAAGAGGATGCCAAATTAGGTATTAAGTAAAGTTCTGTGTTATAAATAACAATATCAAGTAAATGTTACTATAGCTAGTATTGGTTTTGGACAAAAATTGTGAAAATGATAGGCCAGTGACAGAAGTTTGAGATCTCTACTAGATAAAAGCTTATTAGGAACTCGCAGTTGTATTGCTATTTATGTATATCACAGGTATAAATGTGACTTCCACATGTGTAACAGAACATAAATACTGGAAGATCTGTCCTTGTTCAAGAAAGAGCCAAAAGACAAAACAACAAAAATACTATATAGATTTAAGAAGAGAGTCCAGAAGAATCATGGAGTATCCAAAAGTATAAATCAAAATGCCACTATATTCATTAAGATTCAAAAGACTTGGCTTATGGCAAGTGAGAAAGAAAACCAGAATATTTTAAGGAGCGATAAAGAAAGCAATTAAAGAAAATAGTAGCAGAATTTTGATTCACATTGAACTTAATAAAACAACAAAAAAAGCTGCCAAATGCAGAAAAAAATTATAATGATATAAAAAATAATGATAAGTGGAATCAGTGAAGAGAGAAACAATACATGGGTACTTGATATTTATAAAAGACCAATAATTTGGGGGTGATCCTCAGTATTTAAAAAATTTTGGGGGGTATAGCTAGCATTCATTGTTACATTAATTTCAGGTGTGCAACGTAGTGATTCAGCCTCTCTCTACATTTTGTTGTGTTCACCATAAGTGTAGCTACCATCTGTCACCATACAATGCTATTACAATATCATTGACTAATTCCTTTGGTTGTCCTTTTTATTCCTGTAAATGTATTCGCTCTTGAATAAGGACCAGTAATTGATAGACTAGATGAAAGTTTTTCTGAGTTTTGAAAAAGGAGTTTTTTGTACATAGACTGAAAGAACTCATTTTATTCTAATCAAAAAAACAAGATAAGGGACCCACATCTTAGACAAGTTCTACAAAATAATTGAAATTCAGATTGGGGAGATGTGCCTGGCTGGCTCAGTCAGCACAGCATACAACTGTTTATCTTGGGTGATGAGTTCAAGCCCCTGATTGGGTGTAGAGATTACTTAAAAATAAAACCTCAAAAAAGAAAAAAAGTTTGGAGAAAGAGCAAGTTATAAATATCCATGTAGAGAAGTACTTTTATTTGCCTAAGATCTAAAATCAGATTCTTCACTCCCAATATTAGATGCTAGAAGACCATGGCATCTACTGTGTTTAAAGGGAGTATTGAAGTAAGAATTAGGGCATCAAGGATTGATGTCATTTTATAATGACTAACAATATATACGAAAATGGTTAAAATTATAAACATGGCTATGGAGGGAATATAAGTGCCATGTGAGGAACAGTCTTTGGCCTCAAAAAGGAAACAATAATCAATTTTCAGATTACTTTAACAACTAAAGTAGGTAAGTGGTAAACATGTTTTGAATTCAAATGTAAGGCCCGCCAAAGATCCTGATACTAGATAATAAGTTAAAGAATGTTGCTGGACAACTTTAAAGTATGTACTAGTAGAATTAAATAAGGTATCCTCTAAATCACTGGAGAAAAAGATGAAAAGGACAATAATTCCATCATATGTTAGATTGAATGATATACCTATATTCAACCATTATGACTAACAGAAAGTTTTATTTGGTTCAACTTTATAATATGGTTAATTATATTTCTGCATTTTAAAATTTTTATTTTTTAATTTTTTAATGTTTTATTTATTTTTGAGAGAGAGAAAGAGACAGCACAAGCAGGGGAGGGTCAGAGAGAGAGGGAGACACAGAATCTGAAGCAGGCTCCAGGCTCTGAGCTAACTGTCAGCACAGAGCCCAACGCGGGGCTCAAACCCACGAACCGTGAGATCATGACCTCAACCAACTGAGCCACCCAGGCACCCCTTTCTGCATTTTTAAAAAATCCTGGACTCTCCATTTCCTTTTGAGTTTCTTAGTGCAGGTGCAGGTGCCACACCCTTCTTATACTTTGAATTGTTTTCATTTTATCATTGTACTTAATAACCTTGTATATTATTCAGTAAGAATTTGGTTTGGCGGAGCTGACCTTAGGATAGTAACGTACTGATAGAGTTCCAGTATGATTGACTGTGAGATACTTTGACTTGTTGCTAAAGCCATTCATTATACTAAACAAATGTTATTTCATTTTATTTATTTATTTTTTAGGTTTAAAAAAAATGTTTAATTTTGAGAAAGAGACAGCACAAGCAGGGAGGGGCAGAGAGAGGGAGATGCAGAATCCAAAGCAGGCTCCAGGCTCTGAGCTGCCAACACAGAGCCTGACATGGGGCTGGAACTCCCGAACTGTGAGATCGTGACCTGAGCCAAAGTTACCAACTGAGCTACCCAGGCACCCCTCCACTACTTTTTTCCCTTCTAGAAATAAAAGAAGGCAATGGGGACCAAAAAAACCCCCTTTATTTTACTTAGTTTTGGGTTACTCTTTGAATAGAAGTATGGAAGTATAGATATTGGAATTGATTTCTGTGGCAAAGTTTAAAGGTTGAGACTGGAGGGTTGTTTATTTCTAAATGAAACTATTATATACTTCTACATTAAAAACTTCATTGTGGAGATGGGTAGTAAACAAGATACTTCTGAAGCTTCTACTGATTTCCTTGTTGTCAATAAAATTTTGCAGCCAACCCAAGGTGATATATAAAATACAGTTAGATCTAATTTTGTAAAATTACATGAATGTATTCAATAAATAAGAGCTTTCCTTCGCATTATCCATATTTTGAAAATGAATTGGTTTAGCTAAAAGAAAATGCGCTTGTTCTTTTTTTTTCTAGTTGCCTGGGTGGCCTGGTTAGGTGTCTGCTTTTGACTCGGGCTATGATCTCGAGCTTCATGGGTTCAAGCCCCGCATCTGGCTCTGTGCTCACAGTGCAGAGCCTGGAGCCTACTTCAGATTCTGTGTCCCTCTCTCCTTGTCCCTCTCTCTCGTTCTCTCTCTCATAAAAATGCTAAAAAAATTATTTTTAAATAAATGAAAGTATTCCAACTCAGAAATCAGTTTTCTGTATTGCAAATTATAGTAAGGTAAATAATGATTACTTTGAAAGTCCATAATTATTGCCACTAGTTTGACCAGAATATTGCTGCTGATTTGACAAGGATATTTAGTCAGGTATATTCTGAGGACAGCCTTCTCTGTTGGGATAGGAAATTAGTTTATTAAAAAAGATCATAAGCAAAAAAGCCAGATTTAGAAACAGTTCAGAGATACCATTCATATAAAAATCAAAATGTATAAAGCAGTACCATTCATGAAAGTGTTTATATGTTGTAAAACTATGAAAATATACAGTAGAGTGGTAACTGCCATATTCTAGACACTAGCTAGGTATGGGGAAGGAGAGAAACGAATGGCATTTTTATTTCGTGTAAAATAATTTAAAGCAGATATGGCAAAACATTTTAACAAACGCAGATGAGGTCCCAGTAGTTCATTTTTGCTTTTGTTTCCCCTGTCTCCAGAGACACGTTGAGTAAGAAGTTTCTGAGGCAAGGTCACAGAAGTTTTTGCCTGCTTTCTCGAAACCCTAGGATTTTGATGGCTTCCTGTTTTATGTTTAGGTCTTTTATCCATTTTGAGGGGTTTTTTTTGTGTGTGTATGTTGTAAGAATGTGGTCCAGGTTCATTTTTTTGCATGTCACTGTCTGGTTTTTCCAGCACCCTTTGCTGAAGAGGCTGTCTTTATTCCATTGGATATTTCCTGCTTTGTCAAAGATGAGCTGACCATATGTTTGTGAGTCCATTTCTGGGCTTTCTGTTCTGTTCCATTGATCTGTGTGTCTGTTTTTGTGCCAGTACGATATTGTCTTGATGATTACAGCTTTGTAACACATCTTGAAGTCCGGGATTGTGATGCCTCCGGTTTTGGTTTTCTTTTTCAGGATTGTTTTGGCTGTTCAGGGGGTTTTTTTTGTTTGTTTGTTTTTGTGGTTCCATACAAATTTTAGGATTGTTTGTTCTAGCTCTGTGATGAATGCTGGTGTTATTTTGATAGGGATTGCATTGAATATGTTGATTGCTTTGGGTAATATTGACATTTTAACAATAATTGTTCTAGTCCAGGAGCGTGAAATATTTTTCTATATTTTTATGTGTTGTCTTCAGTTTCTTTCATCAGCTTTCTATAGTTTTCAGGCATTATTTTTCTCTTAAGTATAAAAGGATTATATACAATATCTCAAATACATTTCACGATATACATCAAGTACCTACCTAATGTAGGAAGTAGAACATTATCCACAACTTTGAAGTTGTTAATGTGCTTCTCCCTAGTAGCATCCCCTTGCCTCCCTTATCTTGAATTTTGCATTTCATTTTCTTAAGTGTCAAGAGCAGGGTTCCTCAAAATTAAGTAATCTTTAGACTTTTCTATGCATAGTAAAATATACATAACACTAATTGATAGAATGTACCACTTTATAAATGTATGATTTCTGTGACATTAAGTATATTCACAATGATGTGCAATCATCACCATCATCTATATCCAGAATTTTTTTTATCATCCCAAGCTGAAAGTCTGAACTCATTAAAACACTAACTTTCCACTCTCCTCTCCCGACAACCTCTTTTTTATTTTTCAGATCTTTTAATTTGTCTATTCTAGGTTCTTCATAGAATCATGCAGTATTTGTCTTTTTACATCTGGCTTACTTCACTTAATATAATGTCCTCATGGTACATTCATGTCATAGCAAGTATCATAATTTCCTTTTTAAGGCTGAATAGTATTCTCTTCTACATATATACCACATTTTGTTTTCCATTCTTCTCTTGATAGACAAGTGCATCGTTTCCACCCATTGGCTATTGTAAATAATGCTCATAGGAACGCTGGTGTACAAGTATCTGAGACCTAGCTTTTAATGCTTTAATGCACATTTTCTTTTAGTTAATATACCAAGGAGTGGACTTAACTAGATTATGTGAAATTCTCTGTTTGGCTTTTTGAGAAAATGCCATATTGTTTTCCACAGTGACTATATCATTTTACATTCTTCCCAGTAATGCACAAGAAGGTTTCCAGTTACTCTGCATCTTTGGTAACACTTATTAGTTTGTAGGTTGTTTTGTTTTTTTAAATAACAGTCATCCTAATGGGCTTGAAGTGGTATCTTATTGTTAAAAGTGTTTTACAGGAAAAAGCTTAGGGGACCTTAATGTGACTTAAATTATTAAAATGTTACCTGTGTAAATAGACAACAAAGTACACCATGGTACACAACTATAACATCAAAACAGACTTGATTTCAATGCAAATTAAAACCAACTAAAATCAAATTAGTGTTTATCTAGTAGTCCGAATCAAATTGTTGTAATAAGCCTCCCTTTATAAATAACTTAGTCTGAGAGGACTTGGGTGGCTTAGTTGGTTGAGCATCTGACTTTGGCTCAGGTCATGATTTCATGGTTTGTGGATTCTAGCCTCGGTTTGTGGCTTTGTGTTGGCAGTGGCAGAGCCTATTTTGGATTCTCTGTCCCTTTCTCTCTCTGCCACTCCCCCTGGTCTGTCTGTCTGTCTGTCTCTCTCTCCTTTCTCTCTCTTTCTTTGTTTCTCAAAAATAAACATAAAAAATTATAAATAACTCACTCTTATGAGAATTTCCTTTTCAGTTACAAATTATAACCGTAGCAATTTTATCTTTAAATAGTAAAGAAATTCAGAGTAAATAGTTGACTGGGGGAAGTATCCATCCTGACCTTAGGACACGCCAATCTATCGGCAACCAAAATTAATTTATTCACAAAATTAACAGTACATGGAATTTATAAATTACCACTTAGGTTATTTGATTGCTAATGTAATTTAACAAATAAACTGCCTCTGGGGCACCTGGGTGGCTCAGTTGGTTAAGTGTCTCACTTTGATTCAGGTTGTGATTTTATGCTTTGTTAGTTTGAGCCCGGAGTGGGGCTCTGTGCTGACAGGTCAGAGCCTGGAGCTTGCTTTGGATTCTATTTCCTTCTCTTTCTGCCTTGCTCACACTCTCTCTTTCTAAAAAATAAATAAACTTAAAAAAAAAATAAAATTCAACTTTTTGGTCAACTAGTTGAGTCAGAATATACATATATAAATTTGTAATTAATTGTCGAAGAGTACAGGAATCTTTTACCTATTCCTGATGTCAGTAGTCCCAAATTAAGGAATTGCTAACTTTTGATGACTTTTTTCAGCAGTCTTTTTCACTGCAGTGTAAAAATGACCAAATGTGAAATAAGTTCAGGAATACGTATGGGATAATAAATTCCTATGAATGGAGTAGCTGCCATAAAAATAATCCTGTTCATGTAATTATTTTCACAATCTTGAAAGCTTACATGCAGTATGTTGAATTGTCAATTCTTAGTCAAGAACAGTGATGTTTCCATTTTACAGAGAAGGAAACTTAGACTCATGTCAATTACTTTAGCTATAGGCATGCAAAAGAAGAGAGAAACATGGCATGTGAGAATATAGGAACCCCTCCTCTCTGTCGCTTGTTATTTGGAAGTGTTGAGATGTGTTATTTGGAAGGTGGATGAGAGTGGCTTTTGAATTTGGATTTAATGTAATAGTTTTCAGACAGACTGGTAATAAATCCTCCTTCTGGTAATTGAGTCACTGGGGCTAGGGTAATGCTCCTAGAACTCCCTTGAATTAGTTGACAGGTGCCCCCTTCTTTTCTTTTTTCTGTTTTTACTTTTATTTGCATGTATTTAATGCAGAATTTACTCCCGGGCCATAAGTTTTTGTTTCTTCAGTTTCTTCTGGGATTATCTTTTTCTTCTGTGCAACCTCCTCTTCTGGTTTAGGAACAATCTGCTCTTTTTCAATGAGGATCATCTCAATGTGGCAGGGAGAGCTCATGTATGGGTTAATCCAACCATGAGCCCTGTAAGTTCTATGCTGCATCTTGGGGGCTTTGTTCACTTGGATATGCTCAATGACCAGAGAATCTACATATAAACTCTTAAGTACAGCATTACTCTCTGCATTTTTAAGCATGTGCAGTAAAAATTCAGCTCTTTTTGGGCCACCGACCCTGTGTCCAGCTCCACTGTTTGGCCTGGGCACACCTACCAACTCCACCATTGTAGCGTCAGATACGTGGTGGCTTTTTGGATATGCATACCCTTGATGGTCTGGGCAGTTTCACGTGTGTTCTTAAAGTGAACACGAAGATTTGAAGCTCTTGATTTGCATGATTTTGTCGGGTTTCCCGGGTCAAGTGAATAGCAAACCATTTTCAGAGATCACCTCAGGCCGCTTATGGGAAGAGCAAAAATTCTTATAATTAGGCAGAGTTGGCTGGTTTTACACTATTTCGAGCAAGGAAGGGACTTGGCATGATAAAAATAGTGTTTTGGGGAACATTTGTGTCTAAAGGATAGATTGAGGTAGGAAAAGTTAATAGTTTCTTTGACATGAGTTAGTTGTATATTTTACTAGTTTGCAGCAGTGGAATGCGAGGAGGAGAATGGTGGAATTGCAGGGATTGAAAAGTTCCCATTCTTATTGCCTGGGAAGACAAAGAAAGAGAAATTGGGTAGTTGAAATGGATAAGCTGATTTGTGGAAGAAACTTTGTAGGGTTGGAGATATATTGAGTCTTGGGTCATTAAATGTGCAGTAGATATTTGTAAATACTGATTTGAATTCCAGAATTAGTAAAGCATTACATTAAAATAGACCCTTTCAAACATGAACCTAAAACTTCTTTAAGGCGGGTACACTTGTGCAAATCAGGCTTTCTGTTTTTGTTTTTACTTACTTTTACTGCCTTTTCTATTTCTGGGTCTCCCTGTAAAGTAGAAATATTTATTCCCTGCCCCCAAGTGGGTATGAAAAGAAGGGAGAGGTTAAAATTGAGCTGATGGATCCTAGAAGAAAAACACAAGTATTTAAATTTAACATGAATGGGGTATGTTAGAGTCTTCTCTTGTGTTCGTTCCCTCTCTCTCAAAAGATTTATAAAATTTTTGCTTTGGTCTTGGTGAATACCCTGTCATGCACATTAAAAAGCAAATGAATTGTATTCTTTTTATTGATTTCTGTACAAAATGAGACAAGTTATGGATATCAAGCTCAGTGAATTCGTGCGACTCCATATCGCATTTGCTTTTCCTCTGGGGGCAGATTCTTAACTGGATGACCCACTAAGTTTCAGTGCTAATAACTCTGTTTTGAGTTTTCGGTTCTGTTTTGTTGGTCTCCCCTTTGGCAACCTTTCATTGCCCCATTTAAAAAACTGCAAACTTTCTTGTATCCACTGGAGGGTATCATTTGTCTCTGAAGTATAAAATTTCCTTCCTATAATGAACAAGAATTTTTTAATCTTTATCCCTGTCCACATTCAACTTCTCTTCTTATCCCTTCCTCAACCCTTTTGCTTTCTTTGGAAAGTTTTATCCTGAGGCCTTACTAACAACAATTGGAGTGCAGCCTTCTCAGTTAATTGCCTTCACATTGAAATAAAACTTTTGTATTTCAATAAAAACTTTTGAATTTATGTGGATGGCTAAATGTGTTCTGAGTTTTGCTATTACAATGGATATTGTAAGTCATTTAGTGAAAAGCTGTTTTTTAATAGGACTAATAAATGTGTTTACTTTTTTTGTGGCTCAGCTGTTGTGTCTGCTGTATTTGTAGCGTTAACATTAAAGCTTTCTATATTTGCCAGGTTCTAGGTATGTTTGAATAGTTTGGTTTTTGTGCCCACTCTCCCTACAAAGAGATGGAGAGAATCTCTTAGGCTCCAAATTTATGCATTTGTGGCCCAGATTTGAGGATGAATTGGAGGATGCTTAATGACAGAACTGTATAAAGCAGTCTGGTTTGAGAAAGCACTCTTAACTTTTTTGTGTATTTTTTTTCTGCTTTGAAACAGAGAACCTTTTTGTAAATAAATGAAATGCAAATAAAGATGAGCCAGATTGGGGAAAAAGGGACTGATTAGGAGCAGTTATAACAACAGGGTTGTTTTGTTTTGTTTTTTACTATTCTTTTGATGACCTTTCTTGTCTCTGAAACTGGTACTCACTATTTCAGAATAGTTCTTAGAAGACACCATGGAGAAGCAAGTGACACAATGTCATTTTTAAATATCCCTCTACCCTCCCTCACTTCCATAATTATCATTATCTATTGACCTGTTTAGGAAAATTCAGCTAACTAGACTCTTCTCTGTGGGATAGACCCAATTCCTCTCTAAGGATACTGAATAGGACGGCTATAAAGAAATTTGCAGGGGGAGTTTACACTGTAGATTTGACCATTTAAAATCGAGGTTTAATTTTCATGTTTTATGTCAAAACACCTTAAAAGTCCTGTTAATCATTTTTGTTATTGTTAACATTTAAGAGTTTTTGCATGAAAATCATTATTTTGCTTCTGTTATTAATTTTCCCACCTTTCCCCAGGCCTTCAAACTCTAATTATTCTGCAGTTTTCAAGAAAAAGAATACAAGTTACCTACATAGTTTAAAAAGCAAAGTATTTAGTAGATAGAAGTATAAAATAGTTCTGTCATCTTAGAATTGTTATTATTGTTATTAGACCATGTAGGCCTATAAGAGATAGATAAGACAGACTTAAATAATTACCTGTGTGATTCCTGTTTTTCAAAATACAGAATATTTCTTTAAAAAAACTCTTTCTTTACCAAGTGGTAACTGAAACTCATGGTGCATTCAAAAGCAATGTTTCAAACTCCTTACCCACTGAAGACAAGTTTTTATTTCTACATCCCAACACCCACAAATAGTATCACTTTAAAAGATGGAAGAGATGCCCAGGTCTTTGCTAAGTCAGTGTGGTGCAAAAAATGATAAAGAGGGAGGACTCCAATATTGACCTAAAATATTTTAATCAAGGGATTCCAGGCACATCTCCCCACCCATATTTTGATGTGTAAACTTGTCATCTGTGGTCTTAATTTAGCAGTAAAACTTTGAATATTGCTAAAAATAAAATGCGACAGAAGCTTAGATTTTAACAAGACTTGAGGGCCAGGTATTTTGGGGGTATAGATGTTAGCCAATAAAATTAATTAATGACAGTCAATCTCACTGTTTCAGGTGCACAATTTGTTTGGAAGGGTTGCTTCTGGGGCTAATTAAATAAATAATAGGGATAGAATTGCTACTTTAGAAAATGTTGAAATTTGAGGATAAAAGGAAAATGCCTTGAGAGGATGTTTAAAATAAGTTCTTAAAATCAAACAAACGAGATGTACAAATTGCTATAAAGCCTTTGTACCAAATATTAACATTGTGTTTCTCACCCAAGAAGAAATTGCGTCAGCAAATAATCTACAGAGCACTGTTATTTGGATGGTATTGAGATGAACAATTGTTTTAGTTGTTGCCTAGCTCCCCACCTCCACCCCTCAGCAGCTGGGAGCTGTGCATGTTATAGGAGGTCATGTGACAGCGATCCTTGGTTTTGTTCATTTAGCCTGTCAAAACAATTTTATGTAGGTGGAAAGAAATGAATGAAATGAATAGAGTGGGTTAGCTGCATCAGCTCTACTTTACATGAAGGTAATGAATGGTAATGTATCAAATCTCCAGGAATATCCAGCTTGATAATGCTGGAGAAAAGGTGCTAAAAAGCAACAGTGGCTAATCTGTTCTAAATCTCATTAGATTCTTTATTTAAAAATTTTATCGTTGTCTTCATGATAACTTGATTGGCAGTTGGTAATATATAAATAATGTATATTCCTCTTACTGTGCCTTCAGTTATAATTTAGTAAAGAGACTAGTCCTTTTCAGTGAACCCTAGTTAATAACAAATCTCATTATGGCTTTTCTGAGAAGAAGATAGTTTTAGAAGCTTTACAAAATGTTTAAGGTGTTTGTTTCTAATATAGTAAATGGAACATGAGCTTTAAATCAAATTTTAATTTAATTTTTGGTTCTGCTTTTCATATGAACTTAGCACTTATATATATATTAGGTAGTAACCTAATATCTCACAAGAGTTTTTCTGAGGATTACTGAGAACAGAATTAAACAACCAGCTAGTAAGTAGGAAACATTTGGCAAATATTTTTATGTTTGTCTTTTTTTCTTTTTTCTCTCTTTTTTTTAAAAATGTTTTATTTATATTTGAGAGAAAGAGACAGTGTGAGCAGGGGAGGGTCAGAGAGAGAGGAAGACACAGAATCTGAAGTAGGCTCCGGGCTCTGAGCTGTCAGCACAGAGCCTGACACGGGGCTTGAACCCATGAACTGTGAGATCATGACCTGAGCTGAAGCTGGATTCTCAACCTGCTGAGCCACCTAGGCGCCCCTGGCAAATATTTTTAAAACCCCAACTGTTCCTATTGGTCTGTGAGCTTGTTGATTTCGATCTATTTTACTATGGTCTTAAAATTTGGGGGCGCATTGGGGTACTGGGTGGCTCATTTGGTTAAGTGTACAACTCTTGCTTCGGCTCAGCTCATGATTGTGAGTTTGAGCCCTGCACAGTCAGTACAGAGCCTGCTTGGAATTTTTTCTCCCTCTCTTTGCCCCTCATCTGCTCTCTCTCTCTCAAAAATAAATAGACATTTAAACAAATTTAGGAGTGCTAAAATAATTTACTTCTGAGGTATTTTGTGAAATGCTCCTATATTAAAAAATAGATTTAGTCATAGGTACAACAAGTTGATATATTATTGAAAGAAGCACCAAATCACTTGTTTGGGTTTTTTTTCCCCCGCTTAGTTGATAGCCTGTACTCATGCAATTACATATTTCTAATTTTGAGTAAGGTTCTCAGTCCCCTTAAAATAAATCTTCAATCATTTTTAGGGAGGATAAAAATTATAACATATTTAAAATAGCCTCTCACAGCATAGATGACTTCTAGGCAAAATTAGGTAAAAGTTAGTATTTCAATAGAATTTTAAGACTGTCGTTTATTATATTCTCAAGTAAAATTGGTTTTAGTTTTTAGGTGAAGAAAAAGTCCCTGTTTGAGTTCCTTTTTTCCCTTCCTTTTTTGTATTTTGCCTTAAATAAGTAGTTGGCAGCTTTTTAACAATGGGCTTTTACAAATTATCCTTAAAAATCAAATGGCAGCAGCTGTGGTCTTTATATTAGACTTATTGAGACTAATTTTTTTATTCCTAGGTAATGCTTATTAAGGATATACACACACTTCTCTTTTTCTTTTCTTTTCTTTCTTTTTTTTTTTTTGGAACGCATTTCCATGGATTCATTCAATATATGGCTGTTTAGCGGGTTATGCTATTTTGTCATATACTAAAGACAGAACACTGAAAGAACATTTTGTCACTGCTTTTAGAATAAGTCTCAATATAATATGACTTGCAATTAAATGATACAAAAGATGCATATCCATAGTTTGTAAAAAAACATATAAATAAGGAGGGGGGATGATAACCTAGAGTAAGGAGCAGTCAGGGGAGTTGTCCCTGAGGAAAGGAATTGATCTTTGAAGGATAACTGGGCATTAACTAGGCAAAACTTGTTGATAGAAAGGCATCTTAGATAGAGGACACAGCACATCTGAAGGACCTGTATGGGAAGAAGCATAGAATGTTTGAGAATGCAAAAGGTTGGAGTGATAGGAAACTAGGCTTAAAGAATGGGCAAGGACCATATTATGTGGGACCTCACAGGTCACAGTGATTTTCACCTTTGTCTTAAAGGCTGTAGAAAGTTATTAAATAATTTTAAACAGGATTATGACAGATAGTATTTCATTGAATCTAAAACTGCAGTTGTGTGATGCATTCTAATTTCAGATACGTGTAAAATGGCATTTCTAAAAATTATGTATGCATGCCTTAGAACTGATTTAATTGACACTAAAAACATTCTGACTGTATATGGAGAAAATGGAAAACAGATTGAATAAGAAGGATAAGACTAGGTTTGGGAAATAACTTAGTAGGTTATTGCAGGAATTCAGAAGAGATCATGATGGTTTGAAACAGGTGGAGAGAAAGACAGAAGTAAATTACTTTGAGTAAGTTTCAACAAAGTTTACCCAATTTAAAACATTATCGAGAACTTGGAAATGTAGACATGATAGAACAGTCTTAAGATATTAAATATAATTAAAATTTAAATAAAGTAGACTGATTTGTGCCAGTATCTTTCACATCTAGTAACAATTTCTGTCCAAAGTTACATATCAGTTGAAAGAAAACTTTGCACAGTTGAAGGTTCAGTAGGTCTTTTAAACTACTTAAGGATTTTATGAAAACCCTCTTCAGAGAATTAGTCAGACTTAAAGTTAACTTCCTATTTGTACAAGAGTGATTATATTTACATAATTTATATTTAAGCTGTTCCTTTTTTTTTAATGTTCATTTATTTTTGAGAGAGAGAGACAGAGCATGAGCAGGGGAGGAGCAGAGAGAAAGGGCGATACAGAAACCAAAGCAGGCTCCAGGCTCTGAGCTGTCAGCACAGAGCCTGATGCAGGGCTCGAACTTGGTAACTGTGAGATCATGACCTGAGCCCAAATCAGACATTTAACCAACTGAGCCACCCAGGCGCCCCAAACTGTTACTCTAATAAATAGTACACTCCCTTATCCTATATAATGTATGTTCCAAATTTCAGCTAATATGATCTACTATAAGTGGTATATTTTCCAGCAAGTCTAAACTATGGGTGAATAAACAAATTTAAATAAAATATAAGTTCACATCTCATAGTTCACTGTTATTAAAGTTTGAATCTCCTCGCCTCCAATCTATAGCCTACATTTCCAAGTTTACCTTTAGCACTTTTTACAGATTCTTGTGGTCTTAAGCCTTTCAAGTATTACATGACCAGAACTATGGGTACTTTCATGCCCGTGATCTCACTTAATCCTTAAAGTATCCTGCTTATATGGGTTCTTCCTACATGGCTAACTCTAGCTTGTGTACACTCATGCACACAGAATTGGGTCTTTTGTGATACACTCTCAGGATACCCATATTTTCCCTCTTTATCATACTTAATAAAAGTAGTGCCTCTGCCTCTTACACTGTAAAGTCGAGAGAGCAGGAACTTTGTCTCTGTTGCTCATCATATCCTGTTGTCTGATGACAAGGGACCCAAATATTTGTTAAAATCAAGCAAACATTTATGAAGATACACTATAATTGCTAAAAACTAAAATGGAGATTGCATGCTACAAAAGATAAGAATACTTATCAAGACAATCAAGAAGGTAGACTATACACTGGGGTGCCTGGGTAGCTCAGTTGGTTAAACATCCAACTCTTAATTTTGGCTCAGGTCATTATCTCATGGTTCATAAGGTTGAACCCTGCATCAAACTGCGCTAACAGTGCAGAGCCTGCTTGGGATTCTCTCTTTCTCTTTGCTCCTTTCCTGCTTACACATGCACTCTCTCTCTTTAAAAATAAATAAACATTAAAAAAGAAAGTAGACTAATAAATGTCAGTTTTAGGTAGAACATCCTAATTCATTTGGCTCATGTGTACTGTGGTTGTTTTTTTTTAATGTTTTATTTTTGAGAGAGAGAGAGAGAGATACCTAGAATCCAAAGCAGGCTCCAGACTCTGAGCTCTCAGCACGGAGCCCAACATAGAGCTTGACCCATAAACCATGAGATCACTACCTGAGCCAAAGTTGGATGCTTAACTGACTGAGCCACCCAGGCTCACCATCATGTGATTACTGTCTTCTAATTGTTTTGGGACTGAATTAACTTATAATTTCTTTAAAATAAGTTTTCTTAATTTAACTATAATAAGGTTCAGTAACATATAAGGGATCAAGAGTTCTTCTTTCTGTATACATTTTCCTTAAATGAGGAATATTTAGGAATGAATGTATGGTAAGGAAGATTGTTTTAAAACACATATTGGGAAATCCTATTGTAGGTCAATAAATAGAAATGGAACAAACTGAAAACTTTTCCCACTGTAAAACACCAGATTAAAAAAAATTTTTGATTAAAGAACAATAAACCTATCCTTTTAAGTGCATAACTAACCTTGTAGGAATGTAAGGATAATCTCCAAGGCCTAAAAACTAAGAAGAAACAAAAGCAGAGTGGGAGAAGTATGAACTGACCCTAGGACTTTTTTTGAGACAGTTGCCAATCTCACTAATAACTAAGAGGTGTGGTTTTATCATCTGTCTAATGATAGATGAAGTCTCAAGCCAAAGCAGGTGGTGGAGTTGAGATGCAATAAATTTGTTCCTTGAAGAGCTACACTTTTAATGAAAATACGGACTAGAGAAAAATTCCGTTTCTGAGACATGGAAAACAGAAGCTTCTCCCGCTCAGGTAAAAAAAAAAGTTTACCCTGAAAATTTATAAGCAAGGACCTGTATTGACACACATAATGAGATTTGAATTTGAACTGATTGCAAGAAGTTAGTGGCCAAGACTAGTAATATTCCTTAGGGCACTAGGCCTAAACAAACTCTGAATTGATCTATCTATCTACTGGGATACATCCACAACTAAGCATATTCCAATATACAAGTCACAGTTTAAGGTAACCATTTTATTCAATATTGTAAATCACATGAAGAAACAAACCACAAGTGAACCGAAAACAATAGGCAAAATTAGAGCCCCAGTAACTCAGATCAGAGTGGTATTGAACTGAGCCGTTAAATTATTTTAAAGAATTAAAGGACTAAAAACTGAAATGACTAAAAAAAAAACACATCAAGTTAGTGTTGGAGTTGGGTAGTGAATGATTTAATAAAGACCCAAAAAGAGATTCAATAAATCGAAATGCATTGCAAATAAAAACTAAGTGCTACTACTTTCCTCAGTCATCTGGCTTTATATGCTTTGACTTTGTCCTTTCACTCACTGTCTGTTCTCTGGAAAAGGAACATTTTAGGAGGATAACCCAGGATTTCCACTGCCAAGGACCTGAGTCTCAGTGGACGGGGTATATAAATTGTGAATGATTGCAGCCTGTGGTTGAGAGTGGGAATAGAAGTGATTAAGAGCTGTGAACGGGGAATTTTATGGAACTTCGAGAGAGGCCAAACTTGCAGGGATAATTTGTAGATGGTGCAGGACCCCGGGAGGGAGGAAAGTCCAAGGAAGGTACTGGGAAAACTTACAGGTTCAGGAAGCAGGGAACGGGAGTGAAGGCTGGAGAGCTTCATTGCAAATTCAGCTGCCAGTTATCATGTCTCATTCAAAACCCCATGTTTTAGGGTTACCACTGAGTTGGGAAGGACAAATCCTACCTGCAAGCATGGGGCCTGGTGAAATGGCAGTAGAATTCCTTCCCCACTGAAAGTATTAGTTAAGTGCCTACCCTTTTTGTTCTTCCTTTTTCCCTCCTAGCTTTGTTTATAATGCTAGTGAGGAGAATAGGGACTGGAGTGGTGACTGAGTTCTTTGTATCAAACCCTTTGGTGGGTACTTTTGGTGACAGATTAAGAATTTTGTTTTGTTTTCTTTATGGATGTTCAAATATATGCTCCTCTTACCTGTATACCTAGCCCTCTAAGACTTGTATGGTTAGTTGGAAGTGTTCATCTGGCTTATGTTCATTCATTTTTTTTTTTAATTTTTAATGTTTTATTTATTTTTGAGATAAAGAGAGAGAGCATGAGAGGGGGAGGGGCAGAGAGAGAAGGAAACACAGAACCGGAAGCAAGCTCCAGGCTCTGAGCTAGCTGTCAGCACAGAGCCTGACGCGGGGCTCGAACCCATGAATGTGAGATCTGACCTGAGCCGAAGTCAGCGGCTTAACCGACTGAGCCACCCAGGTGCCCCCATTTCTTATTTTTGAAGCAGGGATTGAGACCTTGCCACATGTCTTTTGTATCCCCTCCTTTGGACTTTAAAGTTTGATTAATTTAAACAAATTTTTAAGAAGTAATAAACAATTTAGATATAGTAGCTCAAGAGTGACTTAGTGAACAAGAAGGTAGATCTGAGAACATGGCCCAGAAGATTAAAAAAAAATGGAAAATAAAAGAGGAGTTAAAAGATAGAAAGGATGGAGTGGGTTACACAGACAAAGCACATGTAAGTACATATATAAATCCTACAAAGAAGAAAAAGAGGACTAGGAGAAGGCAATATTCAGAGAGATAATAGTGGACAAGTATCCTGACTTGAAGACTAATACTTGCATCTGAATTCAGCTCAGGTCATGATGTCACAGTTGTGGGTTTGAGCCCTGCGTCAGGCTCTATGTTGACAGCTCAGAACCTAGAGCTACTTAGGATTCTGTGTCTCCCTCTTCTTCTGCCCCTCCCCTGCTTACACTCTGTGTCTCTCTCTCTCTCTCTCTCTCTCTCTCTCTCTCTCTCTCTCTCTCTCTCTCTCTCCTCTCCTCTCTCTCTCTCCTCTGTCTCAAAAGTAAATAAACATTAAAAAATTTTTTAAAAGTCTTCAGAAAAACTGGAGAGAAAATACAGATAAATTTACCAAGGAGGACATTTATATGGACAGCTGCAGTAGACAACAGAACACCTCAAAACAGTATCTTGAAAATGCTAAAGAAAAATAAGCCAACCTAGAACTCTACACCCATGTAAACTACCATTCAAGAGTGATGATGAAATAAACATTTCAAACAAACTAGGAGTATACCACTAATGGAATGTTTACTGAAGATTTTGAAAAATGTATTTCACAAAAGAAGAATGAGCCTGATAAGGGAATAAGGAGTAAAATGGAAAGGTGAATGAAAAGATATGTGGGTATATATAAATAAACATACTGTTTAAATAGTAATTATAGTGTTGTTTTATGGAATAGTAGGATAGTAGGGAACTAAAGTATTAGGCAAAATAAGTACAAGAATGGGAGGAGTGATGAGAATAGTGATTTTTAAAAAATGATATGTAAATTTACAAAAACATTTTTTAAATTAATATATACTACTTGGGAAAAAGTTGTTGGAAGAACAGATTATCTGTACAATGTCCATGTTGTTACAAGTTCTATGCCTTTATTAAAATTCTTGATGATAATCTGATATTTTAAGTGGCTTATGCTGTAATTTCTATATTATAAAAATAAAAATCTTCTTATTGGAAAAAAAAATACCAAGATAATTTAGAAAATAAAATTGAGGAAGGTCTTATAGAAGTGGTTCTACCAAGAGTGAATTATTTTAAAACTATAACAGGAAAGTGTGAAATTAGTGCAGAATAGACAGACCATTGGAATAGAATATAGAATCTAGTAATAGAATTGCACTTATATGGAAAGCATGGATTGTTCACCAGATAGTATTGATTGATATTGGTTGATAACC
The DNA here is from genome assembly GCF_006229205.1 of Suricata suricatta. Lineage (NCBI taxonomy): Eukaryota > Metazoa > Chordata > Mammalia > Carnivora > Herpestidae > Suricata > Suricata suricatta. The sequence continues at coordinate 102,146,538 of NC_043709.1, forward strand.
AATAGTTACTGGTTGATACAGAAAAAAACAGTCAGTCCTTTTATCCAACCAAATAAATTACTGAGCAAATAAATTTCCAAGTGTGGCAAACTAAACAAATTTATATGTTAAAAAGGAAAAACATGTGGCCTCAATGTTTAAAGGAATTACTGAAGACATAAAGCCCACCTACCACAATGTAAAAGTTAAATTGAACTACAGTGAAATAAAACATTGAAATCAAAAGACTTCATAAGCAAGGTGGAGATATGAACCACAAATTGGGAAAACAAATCTGTAACATAAAATCAATAAAGGATTAGTACCCAAATTTACACTGAGAACTTTACAAAGAAAGAAAGCAACAAATGATATGATTGGGCATCTCACAGAAGAAGAATCTGAAGTAGCCTGCAAAGAAAACAAAAAGTTTTTCTCACTTATTTTTGATTCTAAAAATATAAACTAAATAATAGGATATGAGTTTATACACATCAAATTGAATAAAGTTAATGTATGATAATACCAGTTGTTGGTGACCATGTGCTGTGGAAACCTGTATACATTGCTATTAAGAGAGTACAATTGGTACAGTCCCTTGAAAAGCAGTTTGTTGAAACCTTTGAAAATTGAAGGTGCCTATTTCTTATGATAAATTCTAGACATATATCCTAATAGTGGTTTTTTGGTGCTTCAGATCTCTTTTGAAAGCTAGAATAATGTTTTAAGTCCACATAATAAAATACATAGGATTAAAATGGAAACTGATTATACTGAAATAGTTACAAAATTTTAAATATGTGTTATAGTATGCATTATTAGTGCATACTAATAAGATCAACTGAAAGATCTAATAGCTGTCAATTTCAAAGTAATGATTGATGCAAATGGTATTTTGAGATCATCTATAGCTACTGTTACATGATATCAAAATATCTAGAGCAGTTTGTGACAAAAATCATAGAGATTGCTGAATGTTCCAGGTATATATATATATTCATAATTAATGTATGGGCTTATTTCACTATTCCTTTGGTCTGTATATCTATCCTTATGCCAGTACCACACTGTTTTGATTACTGTAGCTTTGTAATCAGAACTTGTGTCCTAGACACACACTTTAATGTATGTCCAAGCAGATTAGTAGTGTAACACCATTGCAGTATTCAGAGGCAAAAAATGGGGAAGAGTCTAAAGATTAATCGTTAGGAGATTATATAAATTGTGATATACTTAGATAGTGGATAACTGTAACATAACGAACAAAGCCAAGTCATAATAATAAGGTAGATATCTTATAGTTGTCTCCTTGTGTATCATCACGAGTGATCTCAAACAATATTTAATGAAAACAAGCTTTCAAAGAAAACATACTCTGTAATGTCATTTTATGAAATTTTAACATTTTTAACACAAAGTGTAAATACCCCTTTGGAAATGGTATGTCCAAATTCCTAGTGGTTATTAAAGGGTAAGGAATAGTGACGGGGGAAGGACAATCTAGTTACGTAGGGGACTTTAAATTTTATCTAGAATGTTTGTTTAACTGTGTGATGGACACGTTACTTTATTGTATGCCTGGAATATTTTGTTAAAATATGTATTGCATGCTTTGATAGAATATTAAGATTGCAGATAGTTTCAGTTTTAGTATACAGAATAATTCAGAGTTTGTTTATATAGGATCTTGTCAAGGGAAGATCAACAAATTTAGCGTTTTTACCCAGTTCATCTCAGAGAAGTGAATTAACTTACATAGTGCCAGGTGCTTTAAACCTGTGATGAAAGTATACCTAGAAGATTAATATATTCATAAAGAAAATTCTAATCAAAGCAAAGACAGAACTAGAATTTATATTTAGATCTTTTTACTTCCAAAATCTCATACCATATTGTTCAGTTGCACATCTAGCAGTAAATGACTTATTTTAGAGGTGCTAAGTTAACTGTGCCTACAAAATGAGACCATCTCTGAGGCACACATTAACAATAAAGCTGCTGAAGTAATCTCAAGCATGACATTATAATCTAGTTTTCTTAAAGATACTTTCGCATGTTCTTATATTCCTGAAAGGCTGAAGAAATTACTGGTCTTTAGCAACTTTAGTATTCCTGTTTAAAACATTATTGGTCATTATAATTTAGTACATATTTAAATCATTTAAATTTTATTTTTTGTTTTTCTATTTGAACTATTTTCTTTTATTCAAGTATAATTAACATACAGTGCTATCTGAGTTTCAGGTGTGCTGTATGATTCAACAGTTTATGCCTTTCTCAGTACTCATCAAGATAAATATACGCCTAACAGCATTTCAATTTGTGTGACTTGGTGTTTTGTTATTTTAAACCATGTTCTGTTCTGGTTCTTGATTTTAGGATCGAAAATTAACAAAGTCTGAGAGGCAGAGATTTAAAGAAGAGGCAGAAATGTTAAAGGGCCTTCAGCATCCCAATATTGTTCGATTCTATGATTCCTGGGAGTCCACAGTAAAAGGAAAGAAGTGCATTGTTTTGGTGACTGAACTTATGACATCTGGCACACTTAAAACGTAAGTCTATCAATACTGTAAAAGTTGACCATGAAGTATGAAAGAACTTGAATTTTCTTATTTTATCAGTCCTGCTTTTGTCATCCAGTATACCATGAAGGGAACAATCCCTCCTTCTGTTATTAGCATATTTTCTTGCCCACAGAGTTCGCTGGTGTATAAAGTGATTTGATCATTATTCAGTAGTAATATTAAAATGAGAAGTTATTGCAGAATAAACCTAGTTATTTTAAATCCTGTTAATTTGGGGTTCTAAATTGAGTGGCTAAGGGATTGAGAAATCAAATGGCAAGGTAGCCCTCTAGTGGTTAAAATGAGGTTAAAGCTTACCGAGAAGCCTTCCCCTTTTATTTTTATCACCTTGTATTGGACAATTTTTGCTGCATCTATGCAACTGTTATATCAAATGCAAATTGTACTGTAGCACTTATTACTAGATAGTTTCATTTGTTATAGTAGTAGAAATTAAAGCCAAAACAGCTAGACTCATCATTTCTTTCAGGAAAACTGGTCAAATGCAGAAATTTCTTGTTTCTATTAAAGAGGTTAAAAATTTTTAAGAGTTGGAGTTTTGCCTTTGGGAATCACAGGTCTCTTAGAGTATCAGTACTCAGAGAAGAAAGTACAAATGACCCTTGAACAGCATGAAAGATAGGTGTACTGACCCTCCATGTAGTTGAAAATCAGAGTATAGCTTTTGAATCCTTTAAACAATTACATAATAGCCTACTGTTGACAGGAAGCCTTACTGATAACATAAACAGTTGATTACACATATTTATATGTTATATGTATTGTTTACTGTGTTCTTTTTTTTTTTTAATGTTTATTTATTTTTGAGAGAGCACGAGCAGGGGAGGGGGCAGAGAAGGGGACAGAGGATCCAAAGCAGGCACCATGCTGACAGCCCAGTGTGGAACTCAGACTCATAAACTGTGAGATTGTGACCTGAACTGAAGTCAGATGCTTAACCAACTGAGCCACCCATGCGTCCCTTATATACTGTATTCTTATAATGAAGTAAGCTAGAGAAAATTAAAATTATGAAAAAATACATTTAGCATGCTATACTGTAAAAGTTGGTATATAAGTAGACCCCCACTGTTCCAACCTGTATTATTCAAGGATCAATTGCAGTATAAAGTATATGGTTTAAATTTTTTTATTGTGAAGGAATTGGATTTTTTTTGAGTGCCTTTTTTTTTTTTTTTTTAAGTTTATTTATGTTGAGAGAGAGAGAGAGAGAGCACAAGCCAGGGAGGGGCAGAGAGAGAGAGAGTCCTGAACAGGCTCCATGCTGTCAGGACAGAGCCTGATGCAGGGCTCAAACTCATAAACGTGAAATCATGACCTGAGCCGAAACCAAGAGTCAGAAGCCTAACTGACTGAGCCACCCAGGTACCCGAGATATAGCTTTTTAAAAATTGTCTCTTTAGTATGTATTCATTTCTAACTACTTTCTTTAGTTAATACTACTGAGCTCATTCATTGCAGATCTTTGAAACATAGTTTTATATTTACTAAATGTAGTCACTTTCATGTGCTCTTGGATGCTTAAGATTAACACATTGAAAATCCAACAAATTATTTCCCCCTTGCAAATTCTAGTTTCCCCATCCAGCTTCTCAAGTATTTATGGCAACAGCTTTACCCTAGTCATCCAAGCTTCTTGTTATTCACATGTCTGTTTCTTTCACTAGACTGTGCTCCCTAGCACTATGCTTTAAACTTGAGAAGTATTTGAATGAATTGAGGAAAATTGTGTAGTTGTAGTAGTTTGTGTGTATATCTTCATCTTGAGATTCTTTTCACCATGTAAGTATATACATTAATGGACTGTCCGTAGTCTGTCATGCATACCCTACAAGAATACCCTAGAGCAGTTTGCTTTAAAAAGTTTATTGAGAGGCTTTGGATAACAGTAGACTAAGCTTCTGTAGAATGTGCCCCTTCCTCCTCTAACAAACTAGAATGTAGAATATAATAAGAGCTTTTTCAGTACATATCCAAGTTTTTAAAGAAAGAATGAGTTACCTCCAGGTGAAAGGCAAAGTGGTGGTAAAGGCCTAAACAGGACCAAAGTTTTGGCAGTCTGTTGGGTTTTCATATCATATATAGGACTTGAGGTTTGGATACTATGAGTTTTAATGTCCATGCCAGGACAAAAGGGCTTAGAACTCAGCAGAGAGGGGAACTTGAACTTAGCCTGTGTCAAAAACCTGAATTATTCATAAAAAAAGAGAACTCTTCACCCCAGCCAGTGAAAGCTACAAGGAATTTTGCCCCTCTGTCTGGCACTTAGGATAAGAGGGGGAGTCCCTATAGGGAAAAACAGAAATCTCAGTTTAGGTCATATGTAGATGGCTCTTTAATATAAATGCAGACAACCTGCTTGGTGCAAGAATCACAAATCAAGGAATGAACATTCTAACTGTTCCAGAATCCAATGAAAACTCTGAGGGACATTTTCACACTCTGTTGGCCATAATATACATTGACAAAGCAGTCCCCAGTGAAGGTGACCTCACAATTAAATTACAAATCACACCAATAATATGATGATCAGATATAATTAGAAAATAACAACATTGGAATTAAAGATGCTATGAACAACTCTGAAAGTGATTGTCAAAGTAAGCTTATAAGTACAAAAAGATGTCAGTAAAGGCATATGTAAGTATATACAGTATATACAAGTGTATAAAATGATAAAAGGAGAGAAACCATAGTGAAGGAATATAACTACATCAAAAAAGTTCAGATGGGGCACCTGGCTAGCTCTGTCAGTAGAGCATGCAACTCTTAATCTCTTGGGATTATGAATTTTAGCCCCATGTTGGGCATAGAGATTACTTTTTTTTTTAAGTTCAGGCATAATTAGAAAAGATTTAAAGACTTATAGAAATAAGAATAAATTATTGGAGTGCTTAGGTAGTTTAATCGGTTGAGCATCCAACTCTTGATTTTAGCTCAGATTATGATCTCACAGTTCATGGGTTCGAGCCCTGTGTTGAGCTCTGTGCTAAAGAGAAGAACCTTCTTGGGGTTCTCTCTCTCTCCCTCCCTCTCTTTCTCCCTCGCTCTCTCTCCCCCTCCCTCCCTTTTGTCTCTCTCCCCTGCTTGTTCTCTCTCTTTCTCAAACCTTTTTTAAAAAAAGAAAAAAATCATTAAAATTAAAACTTAATTGGTTAGGTTAAATAGCAGGGTAAATTGAATTAAAAAGAATAAATATCAAGAGATTAGAAAGCAAAAAAAAGATGGAAAATATGAAAAAGAAGATGATACATGGAGTGAGAAGATATTAGGTTTAATTATTATTCTGGAAGGAAAGAATGAAGAGGATGAGGAAAGACAAGAGGTTGGCTCAAATTGAGGATGTGAATATAATCCTAAGCAAATAGATTTAAAACAAATCCATACTCTCATATGGCTATTTATGACTTTTATATAGCCACTAGAGCAAACACTATAAGCTGCTTCTTGTTAATACTTTGTTAGCAGTTCAAATGAGTAGTGGGATATTTAGTTGTTTTCTTTTACGGTACTGAATAAAGTTGACTGTAAGAAACAAAAAACCAAATCCATATTCATATCTGGAAAAATGCATACTTAATTAGGAATATTGGTAGCATTTAGAGAGGCAAATGAGGTGAAAGGGATGGGAATTGGTTTCAACATACATGCTTTTTGGACCTTATAAGTTTCTAGTTTTCTTCCACATATGTATAAATCCTTAAATTGAAATAAATAAACACCCGTACCTGAAAAATAAGATGGGAAGATATGGTTTAGAAAATTTCAGGAAATGGAAATAAAGTAAGATTTTAAAAAAAAAAAATTGAGATGAAATTCACAACATAAAATTAACCTTTTTAAATACAATTCAGTGGCATTTTGTACCTATACAATGTGTGTGACCGCCACATCTATGAAGTTCCTGAACATTTTCATCACCTCAAAAGACCATTACTCATTAAGCACTTAACTCTTCATTTCCTTTCCCATGCAGTGTATTTACTCTTTAACTGCATGGCATCTAAGTTCTTGGCATTTTTCTTTTTAATTAAAATTTTTTTATGTTTATATTTTATTGAGACAGAGAGAAACAGAGCATGAATGGGGAAGGGATGAAAGAGGGGGAGACACAGAATCTGAAGCAGGCTCCAGGCTCTGAGCTGTCAGCACAGAGCCCGACACGGGGCTTGAACCGACAAACCATGACATCATGCCCTGAGCTGAAGTCAGACGCTTAACCTACTGAGCCACCCATGCGTTCCATCTTTTTATGTTTAAAGTTCTCTTTTCCTGTCACTGTTTTCTGTTTCTGAGCCTCAGAGCTAAGGATGCAGGAGGGTATAGTGGAAAGAGAACTAGACAGAACAAGAATGGTAAGTTCTATTTCAAGCTCTGCTTCTGCCTAACTGTGATTTGGGGCAAGTAGTTCCCCATGTCTGAGCCTCATCTCCATGTGCAAAATAACGAATTGGACTAAATTGGATCTAAGATTTATGGATAGGAATTTTTTACTGTTACAAAAATCAAAACATAAAATTTACCATTTTAATCATTTTTTAAAGTTTATTCATTTAGTTTTGAGAGAGAGGGAGAGAATGATCAGGGGAGGAGCAGAGGGAGAGGGAGACAGAGAGAATCCCAAGCAGGCTTATACTCTGCTCTGAGCCTGATGCGGGGCTTGATCCCAAGACCCTGGGATGATAGTCTGAGCCAAAATCAAGAGTCAGATGCTTAACCAACTGAGCCATCTAGGTGCCACCTGCCACCCCCTCCATTTTAATCACTTTTAAGTGTACAGTTCAGTAATGTTAAGTACATTCACATTGCTGTACAGCCATTCTCCAACACTCTTCAAACCTGCAAAACTAAAACCCATTAAAATGACTCCCCATTACTCCAATCCCTGGCAACCACTGACTGCTTTCTGTCTCTGGTTTTATCTGATGATATTTTATATTAATGGACTCATAAAATAATGGGGTCTTTTGTGTTTGGCGTCTTTAACTTAGCATAATATTCTCAAGGTTCATGATGCAGTATGTATCAGATTTTATTCATTTTTATGACTATATAACATTTTGTTTCATGTATATACTACAAATTTGTTTATTCACTTGATCTGTTTCCACCTTTGGCTATTGTGAATAGTCCTGGTGTAAAGTGTGTGTAAGTTTTTGAGTAGATGTTTTTATTTCTTTTGGATGTATGTCTACAAGTAGAATTGCTGAGTGATGGTAATTCTGTATTTAACTTTTTAAGGAACCACCAAACTATTTTCCACAGCAGCTGAACTGTTTCACATTCCCACCAACAATGTATAAGAGTTTTAGTTTTGCCAGATCCTTGCCAGCACTTGATTTTTGTTTGTTTGTTTGTTTGTATGTATATATGTATGTATGTACGTACATATATATGTATGTATTTTCATAGCCATCCTACCAAGTGTGACATGGTATCTCATTATGGTTTTGAACATCTTGTCATATGCATGTTGGTTGTTTATCTTTGGACAAATGTCTATTCAAGTCCTTTGCCCATTAAAAAAAAATTTTTTTAGGGGTGCCTGGGTGGCTCAGTCGGTTAAGTGGCTGACTTGAGCTTAGGTCATGATCTCGTGGTTCGTGAGTTCGAGCCCCGTGTCAGGCTCTGTGCTGACAGCGCCTGCTTTAGACTCTATGTCTCCTTCTCTCTCTGCCCTTCCCCTGCTCACACTCTGTGTCTCAAAAATAAATAGACATTAAAAAAATAATTAAAAAAATAATTTTTTTTATTGTTGAGTTGTAAGAGTTCTTTATTCTCTAAGCTAAACCTTTCTCAGTATATGATTTACAAATATTGTCTCCCATTCTATAGGTTGTATTTTTACTTTCTTGATAATGTCCTCTGATACACAAAGTTAATGTAAATGAAGTCCAACTTACTTGTTTTTTTCTTGTTGTTTGTACTTTTGTTATTTTATCTAAGAATCTATTGCCAAAACCAAGGTCGTGCAGAGATTTGTCTCTGATCTATAGTTTTAAGTAGATTTTTGTGTGCGGTGGGATCCAACTTCATTCTATTGCATGGGGATGTCCAGTTTTCTAGCACCATTTGTTGAAGAGACTGTTCTTCCTTTATTGAATGGCCTTTGTTCTCCTGTCAAAAATCCTTGAATTATAGATTTACAGGTTTATTTCTGGACTCTTGATGTTATTCTTCTGGTCTACATATCTATCCCAATACCAGTATCACAATTTTGATAACTACAGCTTTTGTAATATGTTTTCAAATTTGGAAGTGTGAGTTCTCCAATTTTGTTCCACTTTTTCAAAACTGTTTTGTCTATTTGGAGTCCCTTGCAATTCCCTGTGAACTTGGGAATTGTTTTTCCATTTCTGCAAAAAAGCTGATAGAATTTTGATTGTCAAATATAGTTATAGATACATTGCATCTGTTAGGTCACTTTGGGTAGTATTGCCATTAATATTAAGTTTTCAAATCCATGAACATCAGAAATTTTTACATTTTATTTAGTTTTTCAGTTTTTTTCTAGTTTCCAATGTCTGAATCCTTCGCTTTCCTGATTAAATTTATACCGATGTATTTTATTCTTTTGGATGCTGTTACAAATGGAATTGTTTTCTTAAGTTCCTTTACAGGTTGCTAATTGTTGGTGTATAGAACAAAACTAATTTGTGCATGTTGATCTCTTGCACTCTTGCAACTTTGATGAATTCTGTCATTAACTCTAGTTGTGTGTGGGCGGGGGGAGAGTATGTGTGTTCATTCTTTGGGATTTTCTATATATAGGATGTTGGCATCTATAAATACAATTTTACTTCTTCCTTTCCAATTTGAATACTTTTATTTCTTTTTCTTGTTTAATTGCTCTGACTAGAATTTCTAGTACAATGTTGAGTAACAGTGGTTATCCTTGTCTTATTCCTCATCTTATGGGAAAGCTTTCAGTGTTTCACTGTTGGAAACTAGAAAAATGATACAAGCTTTGGGTTTTTCATAATTGTTCTTTGTCATGTTTTCTTGATTATTCCTTGGTATTTTTATCATAGAAAGGTATTGGATTTTGTCAAATGCTTTTTCTGCATCAGTTGAGATGATCATAGTTTTTTCCCACTTTGTTCTATTAATGAAGTATATCACATTGATTTTTTCTAAAATTGAGGGATACTTCCATTTCATGGATAAATTGCATGTGGGTAAATTCCATGAGGTCATGGTGTATAATCCTTTTATTGTGCTGTTGGATTCAGTTAGGTAACATTTTCTTGATGACTTTTGCATCTGTATTCATAAGAGATATTGGCATATAGTTTTCTTGTGGTGTCTTTGCTACCAGGACTGTACTAACCTCTTTGAATGACTTGAGAAGTGTTTCCTCCTTTTAAAACTTTTTTAAAAAGTTTGAGAAGGATTAGCCTTTTTCCTTTAAATATTTGGTAGAACTCAACAATGAAACCATATAGTCCTGGACTTTCTTTTGTTGGGAGGTTTCTTGCGGGAATGTTCCATGTGTTCTTTAGAAGAATATATATTCAGCTGTTGTTGGGTGTCATTGTTCCATCTATTTCTGTTATGTCTAGGTGGTTTATAGTGTTGTTCAAATGCTCTACTGCCTTAATGAATGATTTTCTGTTTAGATACTCTACCCATATTTGGAAGTGGGCTATTGAAATCTCCAACTGTTACTGTAGAACTGTGTACTCCTTTCAATTCTGTGTATATTTGCTTGACGTACTTTTTTAAATGTTAATTTTTTTTAATATTCTACTTATTTTTGAGAGAGAGAGTGAGAGAGTGAGCAGGGGAGGGTCAGAGAGAAGGAGATATAGAATCTGAAGGCAGGCTCCACGCTCTAAGCTAGCTGTCAGCACACACCCCAACACAGGGGTCAAACCCACGAACCATGAGATCATCACCTGAGCCGAAGTCAGATGCTCAAGCGAATGAGCCACCGAGGCACCCCTTGCTTGACGTATTTAGGACTTCTGTTTATGTATTATGTTTATAATTGTTATAATCTTCTTGAGAAATTGACCCTTTTATAAATATATAGTATTCTTTATCTCCTGTTATCAGTTTTTGATTTAGTCTGTTTTATCTAATTAATATTGCCACCTCGGGGCGCCTGGGTGGCTCAGTCAGTTAAGCCTCCGACTTCGGCTCAGGTCATGATCTCACATTCGTGGGTTCAAGCCCCGCATCGGGCTCTGTGCTGACAGCTCAGAGCCTAGAGCCTGGAGCCTGATTCTGTGTCTCCCTCTCTCTCTGCCCCTCCCCGCCCATGCTCTGTCTCTCTCTCTCTGTCTCAAAAATAAATAAAAAACGTTTAAAAAAATTAATATTGCCACCTCACTCTTTTACTATTTGCATAGAATATCTTTTTCTGTCCTTTCATTTTTTGAGTGGGTCTTTGAATCTAAAGAGAGTTTCTTCTCTTAAATACTGAGAACAAATTGAGAGTTGATGGGGTGGGGGAGAGGGGAAAAGGAGTGATGGGCATAGAGGAGGGCACTTGTTGGGATGAACACTGGGTGTTACATGGAAACCACTTGACAATAAACTATAAAAGCAAAGTAAATAAATAAGGTGAGTCTCTTGAGACAGCATGTAGTTAAATCATATGTCTCCATTTTGCCATCTCTGTCTTTTGATTAGAAAATTCAGTTCATTTATACTTGCAGTGATTAGTGATAAGGAAGCACGTTTGCTCATTTTTGGCATATTTTAATACCTTTTTTTGTTCCTTGTCTCTGTTGCTGCTTTTACTCATTGATTTTTTGTAGTGTACCATTTTAATACCCTTCTCATTTCCTTTGTATGTGTTTTTTAGATATTTTCTAGTGGTTATCTTAGGGATTACAGTTAACACTACAAATTTCTAAGAATCTAGTTTGAAATGTTATCAACTTAGTTTCAGTAGCTTCAAACTCTTTTCTCCTATACAGCTTTGCACCTCTTTTGTGTTTTTGTAGATTTTGCAAAGATGCAAATTGCATCTTCATACATTGTGTTCCCATTAATTCAGATTTATAACTAGTGATTTGTGTGTTTGCCTTTTAAAGCATGTAGGAAGTGAACAAAGGAGTTACAAGCCAAAAATACGTTAATACTGGTTTTTATATTTAGCGATGTATTTACCAGAGATTTTATTTCTTCCTAAAGCTTCAAGTTATTGCCCAGTGCCCTTTCGTTTCCTGTAGAGCAGGTGTTTTCACAACAGACTCCTTCAGCTTTTATTTATCTGGGCATGTCTTAATATTGCCTTCATTTTTGAAGGATACTTTTGCTAGATATAAAATTCCTGGTAGATGGTTGGAAAACCCCTTTCAGCACTTTAAATATGTCATTCCTCTGCCTTCTTGCCTTCATGGTTCTGCTGAGAAGTTGGCTGTTAATCTTGTTGAGAATCTCTTGATCATGATGAGTTGCTTCTCTCTTGCCTTTGATTTTCAGCAGTTTGAATGTAATATATCAGTGTGAATCTCTTTGTGTGTATCCTTCATGGAATTTGTTGAGCTTCTTAGGTATGTAGGATCATGTCTTTTATCAAATTTAGGAAGTGTGTGGCCATTATTTTATCAAATACTCTTTCTCCTTTCTTCGTATTTGGGGCTCCACTTAGACATGTTGATCAGCTTGGTGTTTTCTTTATTTTTCTTTTCTTTCTGCTCCTCAGACTACATCATTTTAATTGACATATTTTCAGGTTTGCGGCTTGCTTCTTCTACATGTTCTGTTGTTGAAACCTTTTAGTGAATTTTATTTCAGTTATTGTATTTTTCAGCAACAGAGCTTCTGTTTGGGTATTTTTATTTTTTTTATTTTTTATTTATTATTATTATTTTTTATTCATTTCTCAGAGACCAAGAGAGACAGCACAAGCAGGGGAGGGTCAGAGAGAGAGGGAGGTACAAAATCCGAAGCAGGCTCCAGGCTCTGAGCTGTCAGCACAGAGCCTGACGTGGGGCTCAAACCCACGAACCCCGAAATCATGACCTGAGCCAAAGCCAAACACTCAACCAACTGAGCCACCAAGGCGCCCCTGTTTAGGTCTTTTTAATCATGCCTTCATTGATATTCTCTGTAGATCTAAAATTTCCTGTACTCTAGTATTTGGCAGCCATTGTTCTTAGCATTTAGTCTTCCAATTTTGTGGGATGGATACCATAATTAACCCTATTTACCCATGAGTTGATTGTCAGTTTATATTAAATAATTCAGCATTGAGAAGCTAATTAGGAGCTGTGGTTATGAGGGGAGGACTTTTCAACTGCTGGGCTTTTCTTCAAGATGATTGGGCTGAGTCAGCCATAATGAAGGCCTTGGAGATTCTGTTATCAGGGAGAGCCTTTATTTATTTATTTATTTATTTATTTAGTCAGTCAGTCAGTCAGTCTTCTGCAGTGATGATACTTGGTTGTCACTTTTTTTCTTATTTGGTCATGGTGGTTCTTAAGTAATATCCCTAGCTTTAGCACCACTTCTCATTCTCACCATATTTAGCTTTTCTTGGTTTAGAAATGTTGTATGGGCAAATTGGATCTCTTCTTGTCCACATTCTTCCCTTTCAAATAGTGCTACAGTAATCATGTATTTACCTATGTCCTTATTTATTTCTGTAGAATAGGTTTCTAAAAATGAAAAGTGACTTAGAGTACAGTAAAACTTTGGATTGTGAGTAACTTGTTCTGCCAGTGTTCTGCAAGATGAACAAACATTTCTAATAAATTTTAACTTGATAAACGAGTGATGTCTTATAATACCAGTTGTATGTGGCAATTGATCACAACTGAGCCAGTGGTTCTTGAAATTCACTCTGATATATGAGTGCTTTGGATTATAAGCATATTTCCAGGACGAATTATATTCACAAACCAAAGTTTTACTGTATATGTGTAATTTTAAAGATTTTTATTTTTTAATTAAATATATATACATTGATTGAATTAAATGCAAAAAGAAAACTTAATAGTCTCCACCAGACGTGGAAGTGACTTGGTTATTAACATTGCCTGAAATGTATGCCCTATCAAAGGTTTTTAAATCCATAATGTTTAAGTTTTTTTAAACGTTTGTTTGGAAGAAAGAGAGAAAGAGACACAGCACAAGCAAGGGAGGGGTAGAGAGAGAGGGAGAAAGAATCCAAAACAGGCTCCAGGCTCCACACTGTCAGCACAGAGCCTGTAGTAGGACTCAAACTCACGAACTGCAAGATCATGACCTGAGCTGAAGTCAGACACTCAACCAACTGAGCCACCATGGCATTGCTAAAATCCAGTATGTTTAAAATTGGACTTCATGAAAATTAAAAATTTCTGTACATTGAAAGATATTATCAATAGAGTAAAAAGACAGTTCATAGAATGGGAGAAGGTATTTGCAAATCATCTAACTCAAAATGGATTAATATCTAGAATATACAGAGAATTATTAAAAGTCAACAACATTAAACACAACAAACCTATTCAAAAATGGGCAAAGGACCTGAATAGACATTTTACCAAAAAAGATATACAAATTGGCCCAGAAACACATGAAAAAGATGCTCACCATCACTAGTCATTAGGGAAACACAAAATCACAATGAGATACTATCTCATACATACCCATTAGAATGGCTAGTATCAAAAAGACAAGGAAAACAAGTGTTGGTAAGAACAGTGGAACCATATGCACTGTTGGTAGACATATAAATTGATACAGCAATTATGGAAAACAGTATGGGGGTTCCTCAAAAATTAAAAAAAGAACTACCATACGATCCAGCAATTTGACTTCTGGATATTTATCTGAAGAAAATGAAGACACTAATTTAAAAAGATACTGTACCCCGTGTTCATAACAGCTTGATTTACAGCAGCCAAGCCCTGGAAGTAACTTAAGTGTCCAACAATGGATGAATGGATAAAGAAGAGATGGTGTGTATATGTTTGTGTATATATGTATACAAAAATATATATACAAATATATATACAAACATACATATATACACAATAGATTATTATATTATTCATCCATAAAAAAGAAAATGTTTCCATTTGTAACAATGTGGATGAACTTGGAAGGCATTATGCTAAGTTAAAGAAGTCAGATAAGAAAAATACTGTATGATCTCACTCCTATGTGAAATCCAAAAAAATTAAAAATAAAACACCCAACAACAACAAAAACCGAACTCATAAATACAGAGAACAGATTGGTGATTGCTCCAGGTGCAGGGATGGGGGTGGGGTATGTGTAATGGGTGAGAGTAGTCAAAAGGTACAAACTTCTAGTTATAAAATAAGGAAGACTTGGGTTGTAATGTACGGCATAGTGACTATAGTTAATAATGCTGTATTATATATTTGAAAGTTGCCAAGAGAGTAAATCTTAAAGTTCTCATAAGAAAAAATATCTGTGATGATAGATGTTAACTAGACTTATTGTAGAAGATCATTTTGAAAATATACAAGTCCTTTTGAATCATTATGTTGACCATCTGAGATAAATATAATGTTATATGTCAGTAATCTCTACTACTTAATTATCATATGATCCAGCATTTCTACTTGTGGGTTCATACCCAGAAGAATGAAAGCAGGTCTCAAAAGAGACATTTTTCTAAAAGGTAGAAGCAGCCCAAGTGTCCGATAAGGAAAGAATGGATAAGCAAAATGTGGTATATAATAGTACAGGGGAATATTTTTCAGCCTTAAATGGGAAGGAAGTTCTAACACATGCTGTCGTGTGAGTGAACCTTGAGAGTGTTGTGTGAAGTGAAATAAGCCAGTCACAAAAAGTCACATACAAATAACTCTTTGATTTCACCCTATATGAGTTACCTAGAATAGTCAAATTCATATAAACAGAAAGTAGAGTGGTAGTTGCCAGAGCCCAAACGCAGGAGGTTTTGGGGAATTACTGTTTAATGGGTATAAAGTTTCAGTTTTTAACATGAAAAGAGTTCTGTAAATAGACGGTGGTGGTAATTTTCTAATAGTATGAATTACTTAGTATCACTGTAAAATGGTAAGTATTAGGGTGCCTGGGGTGGCTCAGGCAGTTAAGCGTCGGACTTCAGCTCAGGTCATGATCTTGCTGTTCTGTGAATCCCCCCCCCCACCGCTTCAACCTCTGTTCTGAAAGCTCAGAGCCTAGATTTGGCTTCAGATTCTGTGTCTCCCTCTCTCCCTGCCCCTCCCCCACTCACACTCTGTCTCTTTCTCTCAAAAAATAAACATTTTGTTTTTTAACTTTTTAAGTGTTTTATTTATTTTTAAGGGAGACAGAGATAGCGTGAGCAGTTGAGGGTCAGAGAGAGAGAGAGAGAGACATAGATTCCAAAGACAGGCTCTAGGCTCTGAGCTAGCTGTCAGCACAGAGCCTGATGCAGGGCTCGAACTGACAAATGGTGAGATCATGACCTGAGCTGAAGCCGGACATTCCACCGACTGAACCACGCAGGCGCCCCAAAAATAAACATTAAAACTTTTTTTTTTTAAAGATTTCATTCTCTGTCTCTCCCTCTGCCACCTCCCCCAATTGCACATGCACTCTCTCAAATTAAATAATTAATTAGTTAAATGGCAAGTATTATGTGCATTTTATCTTAACCAAAAAAAAGGGAAATCCACTGTGTTAAATTTTCTCAAAAAAAAAAAAAAGGTGGAACGATCAGTGTCTAACTCATGTTATGAAGACAGCATAACACTAATACCAAAACTTGATACATAGGAAAAGAAATTTTTTCTAATTTTTAAAAAATGTTTATTTATTTTTGAGAGACAGGGAGTGCATGGGAGAGGGCCAGAGAGAGGGAGACAGAGGATCCAAAGTGGAAAGCAGGCTCTGTGCTGACAGCAGAGAGCCAGATGCAGGGCTTATACTCAAAAACTATGAGATCATGACCTGAGCTGCAGTCAGCCCATTAACTGAATGAGCTACTGAGGCTCTCTTGAAAAAAAATTTTTTCAAGAGCAGTATCCTTCATGAAAATCAATACTTTACAGAATAATTGCAAATTGGATCCAGATATATCCAGATCAAAGAGGGTATCACAAAGTTGGTCTAACGTTAAATTAATTGGTGTTATTTACCACATTAACAGAATAAAGGAGAAAAGCCGTATCATTAAAAAAAATTTTTTTTAATGTTTTATTTATTTTTGAGAGTGAGAGAGAGCATGAGCAGGGGAGGATCAGAGAGAGAAGGAAACACAGAGTCTAAAGATAGGCTCCAGGCTCTGAGCTAGCTGTCAGCACAGAGCCCCAGGCGGGGCTTGAACCCATGAACGGTGAGATCATGACCTGAGCCGAAATCAGACACTTAAAACTGACTGAGCCACCCAGGCGCCTCTGATCATTTCAAAATATGTGGAAAAGTATTTCACAATTTAATATCTATTCGTGGCTAAAAACTCTTAGAATAGGGATAGTAGGGAACTTCCTCAAACTAAGAAACAACATCCACCAAAAAACCTATAGCTAAAGTCATACTTAACTATTTCCCCTAAGATGAGGAACAAAAGCAAAAACGCTTTTTAGGGGCCCCTGGGTGGCTCAGTCGGTTAAACGTCCAGCTTCGGCTCAGGTCATGATCTCACAGTTCGTGGGTTCGAGCCCCGCATCGGGCTCTGTGCTGACAGCTAGCTCAGAGCCTGGAGCTTGCTTCGGATTCTGTATCTCCCTCTCTCTCTCACCCTCCCCTGCTCATGCTGTCTCTCTCTCAAAAATAAATAAAACATTAGGGGGAAAAAATGCTTTTTAACCACTTACATTCATTATTGTTTTAGAGGCCCACCCATTGCAATAAGGCATAAATACAGGGAAAACTAGTATTAGAGACATAGAGATTGGAAAGGAAGAAATAATACCATTGCCCTTGATTGCAGATTATGTAATTGTTAACATAGAAAATTCCAGTGATTCTAAACAAATTTAATGAAGTTAATAGATACAAGGTTAAGATATAGTTACCTATTATATTTTATATACTGGATCATTTTATAAATGATAATGATACTTGATCATTTTATGAATGATACCAACTTAACTTATCCCCAAAATTTTAATAAAGAATTTTTCAGTTATACAGAAAAGTTGAAAGAACTACACAGTGAACACATATATATTCACTGCCTAAATTCTGTAGTTTAACTTGCTGTATTTACTTTACCACATATCTCCATCTGATCATTACCCTGTCTTAATTTTGTTCATTCCAAAATAAGTTGTAGTATCAGTAATGTTTTGTGTATAAACACATCCTGTATTTTTAGGCATTGTTTTTCTTACAGTGATATTTAAATATAGTGAAAAGTGTAATCATAATGGTTTGACAAAGGCATTCACTCATGCAATGAAAACTATTAAGGTATAGAACATTCTTTTTATTTTAGAAAATGCCCTTATGGCTCTTCCTAGACAGCCCTTCCTCACCCTCTAGAGGTAACTGATATCAATATTTGTTTCAACCATAAAACCAACTTTCACCATTGATTTTCTTTGATCACCTCATCCAAATGAAGTAGAATTTCATTTCAGTTCCTGTATTAGCTTTTTAGTTAAAACCTCCTTGTGTGGTTTTTGTTTTTAAAGGAGTCACTGTGGAGATTGTGTTTATATCTGTAACTTTTCACAATAAACTTTGGGTTGATACTGTACAGTTTCATGTAAAGGAACCTTACACTAAGAGATAAAGTTTCAGTTATCCCTAATATTTGTTTTTTATGCTGTAATTTTTATGTATGCTACATTAAATACAGTGTTATAAGTTGTCCTTTAATAGGCCATACATATTTTAAAGATGACCTGAGGCTAATGTAATCTTTTATATCTTCATACTTTTCCTGAATATTTTAGAGAAATGTTTTCAGAAAAAAAGCCAATCCACAAACTTTATCTTTCCTGCCGTGAGTAGCACCAGAAATTTCTGTTCCATTCTTTTAGCATTAGCTGGGCTTCTTGGAATCTGCCTTTCCACATATACATATTTCAGAGGTCAGCCAGAGATTTGGGCAGAGTGAATATGCAGGATTTTGGGGCTTTTCTTCTGGGATTTCCCTCCTTTACTTTCTAGATCTCTGCTGTCCTCTGGATCTCTCTGTAGTGATGAAAATGTTCTATATCTGTACTGTCCAAATGGTAACCACTTGACACATGTGGCTGTTTGAGCAATTGAAATGTGGTTAGTGCTGCTGGAAAATAGGATTTTTAATTTTAATTAATTTATATTTAAATATATTCACATTTAGTGAATACTATATTGAGCAGACTATCATGGAAAGTTCTGTTGGACAGCACTGTTCTAGCTGCTGTGGTCATCTTGAACTCTGTCCTCCCATTTCTCACCTAATAAGGCTATAGGCTTCTATTTAGATTTGAGCTGACCTACAGAGTCAGGCTGGAGCCTTTCCTCAACTGAGAAGATTTAGAGAATAGGAAGCTCAAGCAGTGCTTTCTTTTTTCCCTAATGTGAACTCCCTTCCAATTTCAATTGCTCTCCAGAGCCTTAAAGTAGTTGTTTCTTGTATTTTTACTACAGTTTATATCTGTGTTTAATAAGAATTATTCCACCATTTACCAGAAGTCAAACTCTACCCCTTAACTTCTATTTTTTATTTGTATTTCTGTTATTTTTCTACCTCTTAACTTTGAAGTTATTTTAGTAGTGACTCAATTTGAAGGAATTCATTTTTTGTGCATTATTAGAATTCATTTACCAACCACTTATTATCATCCTTTCCCCTTTAACTTTGCTAAAAGTATCGCTAACCTTTAAGGTTACTGAATCATAATATCATAAACTTGATATTCCCATCTCAGATATGCTAGAATTTAATGGAATTCTTCAAAGCAGTTACTTCATATCATCGATAACCTGTTTGGTATACTTTGCCTTTTCTAGGTATCTGAAAAGGTTTAAGGTGATGAAGATCAAAGTTCTAAGAAGCTGGTGCCGTCAGATCCTAAAAGGACTTCAGTTTCTTCATACTCGAACCCCACCTATTATTCACCGAGATCTTAAGTGTGACAACATCTTTATCACTGGCCCTACAGGCTCAGTCAAGATTGGAGACCTAGGTCTGGCAACCCTGAAGCGGGCTTCTTTTGCCAAGAGTGTGATAGGTATGTTTCAGGTGTACCTTGCATGCTAGCTGGGTTTCTGATATTCCTTTTATTTAGAAACCTGACCCTCTCAGAGTGTTTATTATGTGAAATAAACCATCAGAAATTCATACCTTGAACTCAGAAAGTGATCAGTTCTACTTACGAAATGTGGAGTTCTCTATATGCTTCTAGAATCATCTTCAAGACCAATGATGTTTTGTAAAATTATGTGACATGAACTTTGTTGACAAAACCTTATTTAACTACCAATCTTATTGGGTTTTCCTGTTGATACTTAGTATTATATACTTATTTATATAATAAATATAGAGTTACTTTCCTATAAAAGATACTGAATTTATATGTAGTTTAGTTTCTAAAAAAAGTATTAGATACATATTATTATTCAAAAGTATCTACCTGTTAAGACTTTATTTTTAAATGGGAAAATAAGTGTTTATTATGAAAGCTTAATTTTCTCAAATTTTTTCTTATAGGTAGCCTCAGTATCTATCTGAAATAGGGCTTTTTTTCAACCTTAGTAGTATTTGGGCTTGGATAGTTCCTTATTGTAAGGGCTTTCTAGTGCATTGTAAGATTATTTAAATGATGTCAGGAGCACACCGCCTTTCAGCTCATGCCTCCCCCCCAGCCAGTTGTTAACACCAAAAATGTCTCTGGACATTGCAAAATGTCCCCTGGTAACAAAATCACCTCCTTGTTGAGAATCACTGATCTTAAAGAACAAGGCTGTCCTTTCAGATTTTCAACTATATGTTAGAGAGTTGCAGCTGGAAAAATAATTTAATGCTTGTTTGCTTATTATTTTGATAAGCTTTCACTCTTTGAAGAGGACATGACATTTTGAACACTTGAAATCACATACACTTTATTCTCTCTCTCAAAGGTGGCAACAACAAGGAAACCATTAATTTTTAAGTGGGCTAGAACTTTATTCATAAGAAAACCGTATAACACCAGTAATGTATACATTCTTTTAAAAAATAGTATTCTATTTAGGGGGGTACCCAGGTGGTTCAGTCAGTTAAGCATCTGACTTCAGCTCAGGTCATGATCTCACAGTTCATGAGTTCCAGCCCCACATCTGGCTCTGTGCCTACAGCTCAGAGCCTGGAGCCTGCTTCAGATTCTGTGTCTCCCCACTCGTACTCTGTCTCCTCTTACTCTCTTTCTCTCAAAAATAAACATAAAAAATTATTATTAAAAAACAGATTAACAATAAGAATTGGAAAAGAGTTACTTAAAGCTGAATTTCCTTTTGGCCTTGTTACAGGAAAAGGAAACATTTCTTTGATACTTTTTAGCACCTTAAAAATCTCAGACCTAGGAGAGGGTTGGGTTTTTTTTTCTTTCCTTTTTTGCTTAAATCATCGTGTGCAAGCCTGTTCTTGGAAATATCCTATAATTTGAGGTATTCAGAATTAATTTCTTTGGAAACATTAGAAAACTTGGTCTATGGAATCACACATAACTCAGTCTGTATTTCAGTTCTCTATTTGTTTGTATTTGGTTTTTGTCTGCAAGATGTCCCTCACTATATTTCTTGTATCTGCATTAGGCTTATTTGTATACTGCATGTGGTATGGTAAGTATGTGAAGAAAGGGGCTCTGGTGAGTGGCCTTTATAGACCATTACACTTTATTTTATTCTTTTAAAAAACATTGAATATTGGATTTTTCACTGCAAGGTCTCCTTTATTATATAATTTTTTTAGTGTTTTATTTATTTTTTAGAGAGAAAGACCACGTGAACAGGGGAGGGTCAAAGAGAGGGAGACACAGAATCTGAAGACAGGCTCCAGGATCTGAGTTAGCTGTTAGCACAGAGCCTGACGTGGGGCGCGAACCCACGAACCATGAGATGATTACCTGAGCCGAAGTTGGATGCTTCACCGACTGAGCCACCCAGGCGTCCTTGCAATGTCTCCTTAAAAGTGAAACTGATCAGGTGGAATGTTAGTGGCAAAAAATCTAGCCATAAATATTATCCTTGCAGCTACCATACAGTAGGGGGCAGACAAGTATTTTGATCTTTTTTTAACCTATCTTGTCTTACTGGTAGATACCATTATATGTTTATTTCTTGCTAGTCTCTTACCTTTTTCTTCCGTTTGTTTTCATGATGAGTTATATCAATTTATCTCATATCCAAGTCTCTATTTTTACATTATTATATATCAGGAATCCATTTAGAACAGTAAATAGACACTTGACCCTGTTCCAGCTTCTTTTATGAAGGCCATGCAGCAGATGTATAAGATATTTGGTGGGACAGACTGTTTCTTCCTCCTCCCTGTTCCTGCCACTCTGCTGTCTCTCCCCGTCCCTCCTCCCCTCCCCTCTTCCTTTTCCTTCCCTCTTCCCCCTTCTTCCCTTCCTTTCCCTTCCCTTCCCTTCCTTCCCCTTTCTTCTGTCTTCACAGGTCAACCCCATCTGCTTCACAGGTCAACTCACCTCCAGGTGAGTAACATCTGTAGTTTCTGCTCACATTAAGTCTGAATTGTTCTTTTAATTTAAGGTACCCCAGAGTTCATGGCCCCTGAGATGTATGAGGAAAAATATGATGAATCTGTTGATGTTTATGCTTTTGGGATGTGCATGCTTGAGATGGCCACATCTGAATACCCTTACTCAGAGTGCCAAAATGCTGCGCAGATCTACCGTCGAGTGACCAGTGTAAGTCTTCTCCTAAATGATTAATGAGCTTAAGTCACATCTAAAAAGGAATGCCAAGCTGGATAACATCCAACCATGCAAAAGGGAACAATGGTAGAAAGCACACTCAGTTGTTGGGAGAAGAGGGATTTGAAGGATTTTATTTTGCTGATTTAGTGAAAGCAAAAAGAAAAATCAAAGAGTACCAGTATATTCTGGATACTCCTTGTATTCATTTAAACCTCTGTTTTGAGATATATTATGTTTAAAAGATACTGTCATTACTAGTTTTCAAACCCCTGTTTATTCATCTAAGTTCTCATTCCTTCCGACCATAAAAGGTTTTATCTGAGTTAAAAAGTAGTGCTCTTAACTGTTGCTTTGTTCACAGACTTTTCCTTAAATGTTTTAAAATTGATTTATGAATTTATTAAATCATAAGTACCACAGGTTTTAAGGCCTAACAGTAATTTCTGGATTATCTAATGCCCTAACCTATTAAAATATTTCCCCAGTTCTATCAGCTTACAGTCAGTGTTCAAAATAGGGTCCATCAAGGTCCACGGAAAATATTTTACTATTATGTCTCTCTTTTTTTAAATATTTTTATTATTTATTTCTGAGAGAGAGAGGGCAGGGGAGGGCCAAAGATAGAGACACAGAATCTGAAGCAGACTCCAAACTGTCAGCACAGAGCCCAGTGTGGGGCTTGAACCCACAAACCATAAGATTGTGACCCAAGTCAAAGTCAGATGCTCAACCAACTGAGCCACTCAGATGCCCCTGTTATGTCTCTTAATCTACAACTATTTTATCCCCTACTTTCTTTTTCTCAGGCTGGGTGAGGGCAAGAGAAATGTGGTAAATGTAGTTAGTTTAGCCTTTAGATAATTCTGATTAAGTATCCTGATCACTATTCTACGGTTTTGCCCTTAGAAAGTTCATCTGCTTTGCCTCTTAGGTAGGTCCATCTATGAATTCCAGTTTCTAGTCTTTTATGATTATTCCTCTTTCCTCCATCATTGCCTAATAATTTACATCATCCCTTTCTCCTTTGAGGGTAAGATGGACTATTTACTGGGTGGTTTCCCCCTGTATTTTATTTACAATTCTTGAAACCTCAGGAAGTATTTGATTTCTTGTTTTTTACTCACTACTTCCTATTTATCAGGTTCTTGGTTCAAAATAACCCTTAAGATATAAATGCCTTCTTCATTCCCATTGTCAAACTCTGATATACCTTTACTTCAGAAACCTTACACTATCATCCCAAAGTAGTTATCATTATGAATTTGATTTTCTGCTTCACTTGAACTAGTTGAACTTTCTTGCTCTTTCTTTTTGGTACAAGGAACTAACAGGATACCATTTTGCTTGTGAAAGCATGTAGAAATTCTTATTATTTTCTTTACTATTCCTCACTTTAAACACCTTTTTTAAAATCAGGCCAGTTCTCTTTTTATTTTCCTGTACATATGCTCTATCCTTCCCTTTTTTTTCCTGTCCATTTGTACATACTATTTACCTTCTGTACATGCTCTTCTGCTATCCACTCAGTTCTTATTTCATATTTAATAGACTTCCCTGACAAATTCTTTTCTGATGAGCCTTTCTGCATAATGATTTTTGCCTTCTCTGAGCTGAGCTTCTCTACTGATCAGAATCATAGTTTTATTTGTAATTGATTATTTTACTTCTGAGTTCAAAAATTGAATTAAAGTAAAGCATTTAAAATGGTGTTTAGTGTTATATATAAGTACTTGCTATTTATTTTTATTGCTTTATATTATTCTTTAAAACTTGTAATCTTATCTCTGCAAAGTATTTGTTTATTCTTATCTTTAGTACTTTTTAGTATCTTTTAGTATCCCATGTATAAGTCTCAAATGCAAATAATATGTGACATTTTCTGAATCCCTGCTAAATGCCAAGTCCAGAGTAGTTAAAGGTGAATAGCTTACATATTCCCTGTCTTCAGAAAACTAGCTCTGATATAAAAGATCAGTGTGTAAGCAAACAGTTGTAATTACAGTATGATGATAATAGCTTATTGGCTGTGTGTAGGTCTTTTTTTTTCTTTCGGAAAAATGCCTATTCAGATCCTTTGCTCGTTTTTTTTTTTAACGTTTATCTATTTTTGAGAGAGGGCGTGGGGAGGGGCAGAGAGAGAGGGAGACATAGAATCGAAAGCACGCTCCAGGCTATGAGCTGTCAGCACAGAGTATGATGCAGGGCTCAAGGTCACGGACTGTGAGATCATGACCTGAGCCAAAGTCGGACGCTCAACTGACGGAGCCACCTAGGTTCCCCTTTTGCTCATTTTTTCAATTCAGTTATTTGTCATTTATTATTGAGTTGTACAACTTTGTGTATTCTAAAAAGAAGTCTTTTTTGAGATAGATGATTTTTAATTGTTTTCTCCCATTCTGTCAGTGTCTTTTCTTAATAGTGTCACTATTGTACTAGCACCCTTTGAGATACAAAAGCTTTTCATTTTGATGAAATCTGGTTTATGTATTTTACCTTTCGTTTTGCTCATGCTTTTGATGTCATACCTGAGAATACATTGCCAAGTCTCAAGTCATGAACATTTAGTGTTTTCTTTGGGGAATTTTATAGTTTTAGTTCTCACAATGAAATTAGATCTTTAATTCATTTTGAGTTTGTTTTTGTATTTGGTGGTGTGAGGGAAGGGTTTTAACTTGGTTCATGTGCTTGTGACAACTATCCAGTTGTCCCAGCATCATTTGTTGAAAAAACTATTCCTTCTCTATTGAATGGTTTCACCCTTGCTGAAAATCAGTTGACCATAGGCACATGGGTTTATTTCCGGACTCTCGGTTCTCCCTGTATCATTATGTCTTGATTACCATTGCTTTGTAGTAGTAAGTAGTAAGCTTTGAATTGGGAAGTGTGAGTCCTTCTATTTATTCTACAAGTTTTAGCTCTTGGCCTTTTGTAACTCTGTATAAATTTTAGAATCAGCTTGTCAACTTTTACAATTCAGCTGGGATCCTGATACATATACAGTTGAATGTATAGATAAATTTGGAGAGTATTGCATCTTAACCATATTGAGTTTCTGGTTCATGAACATCGGATGTTTTTTCATTTACTTATGTCTTTTGTAACTTTTTTCAGTGGTGTTTTATAGTGTTCAGAGTATAAGCCTTATATTTTATGAAGTTTTTTCTTTTAAAATTTTTTATGTCTTTATTTTATTTTGAGAGAGAGAGAGAGAGAGACAGAGTGTGAGCAGGGGAGGGGCAGAGAGAGAGGGAGACACAGAATCTGAAGCAGGCTTCAGGCTCTGAGCTGTCAGCACAGAGCCCAATGCAGGGCTTGAACCCACAGACCTTGAGATCATGACCTGAGCCGAAGTCGGATGCTTAACTAACTAGCTACCCAGGTGCCCCAAGTTTATTCTTGAGTAATATATGTGGGAGGGTGCTATTTATATACATGAAATTGAATTCTTTAATTTTTGATTATTCATTACAAATACTATTATTGGTTTTTGCATATTGATTTTGAATCTAACAAACTTCCTGAATTTATTAATTCTAATAGTTTTTTAGTAGATTCCTTAGGATTGTCTATATATAAGATCATTTAATCTGCCCATATAGCTCTTAAAAAACACAAGGCTAGGCAAGTGTGAGTGTATGCTTTATTTCTAAGAAAGAAAAGGCTGACTCTTAGTTAAATGAACAGAATTTCAGGATAATGTTGATGAAACAAAAGACTAGGTAATAGTTGGCTTCTGGGAATTTTCTAATGAGAAAAAAGAGACCTGTCTCTCGATAGGTCAGATTCCATTCCTGTTGTATTTATGCAGTGTGTGTATGTGAGAAGATGAACACATAATTCTCAACTCTTTCAATGAAATAACCAATAAGAGTTTATTTTTTAAAAATTAACTATAGGGATAATAAATAAAATTTCATAAGTAAATTACTTTTATGTTTTAACTTTTCCTAAGGGTAAATTGCCCTTTAAGTTGGCTTAGATTTTATTTCCTTTCATTAACTCTCCTGATTTTGCTAGATATGACAGAATGCCTGGCAGATTTAAATACTGAGTTAAAACAAATCTGAACCACCCAATTGTTTTGATAGGTCTTGTACAGATCCTTGTTTGAATTCAAATATGTGAATTTAATCATTTATTTTATTACATCTAATATTACATTAAGGTTACCTCACCAGATCTACTCATATTAGTTTTTTAAACCTATTTTCTTTTCTTTTTTTAAGTTTATTTATTTATTTATTTTGCATGTGTGTAGGGGAAGGCCACAGAGAGCGGGGGAGAGAGCAGGCTCCACTCAGTGCAGGGCTCAACTTGGGACTCAAACTCACCAAACCATGAGATCATGACCTGAGCCAAAGTCAAGAGTCAGATGGTTAACCAACTGAGCCACCCAGGTTTTCAAGGAAGAGTTGAGAGTTGGGGTATAAGGAGACATAGGAAACTGTATATACCTGAAATGTAAGGTGGTTCACCAAGTATTTGATAGTTTTCAGGGGCTATTATAACAAAACACCACAAACTAGGTGATTTTTAAATAAATCAGAAATTTATTGTCTCACAATTTTGAGACCAGAAGTCCAAAATCAAGGTTTTAGCAAAGTCATGCTCTCTTTGAAACATGGAGGAGAAAACTTTTCATTGCCTCGTACTTTTCATGGTTTGCCAGCAATCCTTGGTAGTCCTTGGCTTGCATCTGCAGCATTTCAGTCTCTCTCACATGGTGTTCTCCCCTCATCTGTCTGTGTCTCCTTTTCTTATAAAGACACCAGTCAGATTGTATTAAGGGCCCATCCAACTCCAGGATGACCTCATCTTAACTAATTACAGTTGTACTGATCCTATTTTCTTTCCTTCTTTTTTTTTTTTTTAAAGTTTATTTATTTTGAGAGACAGAGAAAGCTCTAGTCAGGGAGGGACAGTGAAAGAGGGGGGTGGGAAAAAGAGAGAATATCAGGTAGGCTCCACTCCCTCAGCACAAAGTCTGGCAGCGGGGCTCAAACCCATGAAAAGAGAGAGCAAGCAAGCAGAGGAAGAGGGACAGAGGGAGAGCAAGAATCTTAAGCAGGCTCCACACTTAGCACAGAACCTGATGTGGCACTCGATCCCAAGACCCCGAGATCATGACATGAGCTGAAATCAAGAATTGGATACTCAACCATCTGAGCCACTTAGGCACCCCAGAATTTAAACATATCTTTTGAGAGGGGACAGTTCAACCTTTAATAGTTTATGGATTCATCCAACAAATATTTAGGTCTGCTTTCTTTGTTCCAGACTTTTTTCTGGATAAGTAGAACTTATCTCTTAACTTATTAGGGGAAGGGGAAGCAACAGTTAAACCCAGACAGTTCATTACCATATGGTATAAAAAGAATTACTCAAGGGATAGGTTCTTAATGTAAGCATATAGGAGTGGTGCCTAATTGAGTTTGGACAGGTTGGGGAAATACTTAAAAAGGGAAAAACTAAGATAGTGTTACATGTGAGAAAACTATATATTTGTAGGTCTGTAGAGTTTGGAAGCAGGAAAAGAAAGAAACAAAGGACAGTAAGAGGAAAAGAGAGTTTATACTATACTCCAGCATTCAAGGAACCATTGCAGCACTTTACAACTGGGTAGTTGTAATAGGATCAGACTTAAATTTTGGTTAAAAAAAAATTATTCTGGCTCCAGAGTACAGAATGGATTTATGAAGACCAAAAGATGAAAACCCTATCAAGAGACTGTTGCAGTAATCTGAAGGAATGACTAATAGATTAGGATTTGCAGTAGAGATAGAGTGAATGGATGAGAGGTTTATTTTCTTTATGAATTAGAATTCAGTTAAGCTAAGTTGTTCTCTTTGACTTACCATTTATGAAAATAAATATCCACTGTAAATATATGTCCTCTTAAAATAAGATGGATCTTGATCATTAAACTTGATTATGAGGTTAAATATATAATGTTAAATTTTCAGACTATAAAATTTATAATTTGTATATGGAATCGTTTATATATTTTGTTTACTAACTTGCCATATATTAACTTTTCTTCATTCCATCATACTCTAAACCAGGGATTAGATGGGCCAGATATAGCTTGTTGTACAATGTACAACTCATGACTGAGAACAGTTTCTTCATCTTAAGTGATTGGGGGGGGGAGTTAAAAGAAGAAAAATATGTCATGTGAACATTTCTGCATCCATAAATAAAGTAATAAAGCATAACCACACTTGTTCTGTATTATATTTGTTTTCACACATTACAATGTAGAGTGAGTAGCTGGAATAGAATGTGTGTTCCAAAAAGCTTAAAATATGTACTCGTTGGGCTCTTAACAGAAAAAGTTGTTGAGGAGCACCTGGGTGGCTCAGTCAGTTAAGCCTCTGACTTCAGCTCAGGTTATAATCTCACTGTTACTCAGTTTTGAGTTTGAGTTTGAGTTCAAGCCCTGTGTCAGGCTCTGTGCTGACAGCTCAGAGCCTGGAGACTGTTACGGATTCTGTGTCTCCCTCCCCCACTGACATTCTGTTTCTCTCAAAAATAAACACTTAAAAAATGTTTTTAAAGAAAAAAGAAAAGAAAAAGTTGTTGACTCCTATTGTAAACACATGTCACCAGAACTTAAAAACATTCTCCACTGACACGTTCTGCAAAAGTAATAATGTTCCTCTGTTAGAATGCTATTCACCTCTGTACCTAGAGCAGACACAACAATCTCCATACAAGCAAGCCGCTGCTTAAATTATTAACTATAAAAAATGAGTAGTCTTTTATCTCAGTCAGAAGTGGAACTATGGGTTGCCTGGGTGGCTCAGTCTTAAGTGTCTGACTCTTAACTTTGGCTCAGGTCATGATCTCACAGTTTGGGAGTTCGATCCCCATTTTTTCAGTGGCCGTACTTTTTGGTATTGGCCTAAGAAATAACATCTTAAACCCAGTATTACTGCTTGAGGTGATCATTCTGAATTTTAAACACCAGGGTTTATGAACCAATAACTTTTATTTACCTTACTGAATGTTTTGATACCAAACAGACTAGATATGAAATACACATTAGATAGCCATATATTTAAACATTCTCTGCTGTCTTTCAGCCATAACAGTCTCCTTTGTTGGTCTTGGGATATTTCTATTTTTAAATGGGGATAAATTTTGTTATGAACGAGCAGACCATGCCTCTGTTTTTTGTAGGCTGCTGTTAGAGACACTGATAGGAATTGACTGGGCTGTCTCCATTCTTTAGTGATAAGTGTCTCTGATTCATTTGCTAATTCACTTCCTTATTATTTCTCTTATTTCCCTAAAGGTTGATATTGAAAATGTTTTAAAGGATGATGGAATTTTAGGGTATTTTAAATATAAAATGAAGTATAAAAATAACTGCTATTTATAGAAACCAAGTTATAAATTTTATGGTAGAGTACCAGTTTTTTTTAATGTAAGTTTTATAGGTGGCCAGTATTAAATTTTATCCTTGTTCTGTACCTAACCCAGCAAATGTGGTTAACTGATTAAAAATAATGACTGTGTAGGATGAGTAGATGAAAAAATTGCTAAACACTGTTGATTTAAAAAGTTGCTCAGCACTAAAACCAGTGTTTTAGAGTTAAATGGCTTTAGATTATTAGGCACAGTACTGCCATATGATCAGATAAAAATTTATATAAGCAATTATTTCATAAAATTAAAAAAATTAATTTGATTTTAAGAAAGACATTTGAGACGCTAAAAAAACAAATGTATCTTTATTTGCAGATGCAGACTCCCCTTCTCAAATGAGAGAAGCCTTTCATGTTAATTTAATAGAACCTAGAAAGACCAATATCACTTTCTGCATTCTTCATACCTACCCTGTTTTTATTTTTTCCCTTTTTGTAAGATAAAATTCACATACCATAAAAGTTCATTTTAAGGTGTACAATTCAGTTTTTTAAATATATTCATACTGAACCTTTCCATCACCCCAAAAAGAAATCCCATATCCATTAACATTCACACTCCACTCCCACTTCCAATGAGTCCCTGGCAACGACTCATCCATCTACTTTATGTCTTTCTGTATTTGATTTGCCTGTTGTGGACATTTAATACAAATGAAATCATATAATATATGACCATTGTGTTATGCTTCGTTTTTCTGTTTTGCCTTTTGTGTTATGCATTGACTTAGCATAATGTTCTGAAGGTTTATCCGTGTTGTAGCATGTGTTAGCATTTCGTTCTTTTTACGGCTGAATAATAATCCATTATATGGTTGGATATACCACATTTGTTTCCCTTTAGTTCTATAGTTTCTTCCTCCTTCTCTTGTTAAACTGTTTGAATCTATAGCCACCCTCCCTTCTGGAGAGGGACTGCAGAACAGAAAGGATGAAATATATATTATCTTAAAAAATACTGTCCTAGAGCTTGATTTATCAAATCTTTGTACATACTGTATTCATACCATCGTATATGGCACATTGTAGGCACTTAGTAATAGTTTGAATAAGTGATTTAATTAATTAAAGGAATCCCAGATATAGTCAGTTAGACACTATGTAAGTTTGGGAGGTTGAATTAACCTTGCAAAACACGAATGAAACTTAAGGTCATCTTTGAAATATTAACAAAGCTATCCTAAAATGAAATTGAATAATAGCAAGTAGAAACTGATAACACTGATAGAAATATGTTTTCTATGATGGGTAAAACTATTTGGTTCCAAAAGAGCAGAAAACAAAATCTTTAAAAGTAGTCAAAATTTCAGGACAAGAAGTACATTAGAAAAAGTCATCTATATATGTATTTTTCATCAATTATCAAATCTCATAGTTGAAATTTCTAAACAACTATTTTATAAGTAATTTTTTCCATTATGAGGCTAGGTCTGTATTTTGTTGAAGTGTTTCACTATAATTTTTACCCTATAATCACTCTCACTTTATTATTTATTTAATATTATTATTGTTTATTATTTATAGGGAATATTATTTATAGGAAAACCAAATCATAAGTTCACTTGCTAGTACCTTAGACATTTCAGGACAATTCATGATTCAGGAGTCCTTTCTCATTGAGACCCATTATTTTCAGTTTTCGAACTATAGGTTTCTCTCACAAACTGAGCATTCCTTAGAAATCTTTTGTAAACAGAAAAGGAATAAAAGTGAAGGAGTAATTATTATTAATGTACATTCATATTAAGGTTTCTGAGTATTCTCAGACTCCAAAAAAAACTTTTAGGCTTTTCTAATACCGTAGGATATATCTTGCTAACAGATGCCTAAAATAAGATAAAACACAGATGTTCACAGGCACAATTTAAAGTTATGGTGTCTAGGGGCGCCTGGGTGGCTCAGTCGGTTGAGCGGCTGGCTTAAGCTCAGGTCATGATCTCACAGTTCGTGGGTTGGAGCCCCACATCAGGCTCTGTCCTGACAGCTAGCTCAGAGCCTGCAGCCTGCTTCAGAATCTGTATCTCCCTGTCTCTCTGACCCTCCCCTGCTCATACTGTCTCTCTCTGTCTCTCAAAAATAAAAAACATTTAAAAAGTTTTATCAATAAAGTTATGGTGTCTTGCTGCTAAATGTAGCTCCCAGGGGAAGGAGCTCAGCATTGCCATCTTGCTATGATGGCTTACTGCAAAACAAACCCTGAACTCTACTTTTGCTTTTTTTTAAAAGCAAAAATCCTTTTTGGATTTCTTTTGGTTGGTGAAAATAGGTAGTAATGTAGGTCTTTCATAAAAGCAAAGTGGCGTGGGGTGGCTCAGTCATTTGGGCATCTGACTCTTGATTTCAGCTCAGATCATGATCTCATGTTTGGTGAGTTCAAGCCCTGTGTCCAGCTTAGGGCTGAGTGTAGAGCCTACTAGTGATTCTCTCTCTTTCTCTGCCCCTCTTTTGCTCATGCTCTTTCTCTCTCTAAAAAACTAAAAAAAGGAAGAAAAAAAAAAAGCAAAGTGGTGTGATGCAAACTCTCAAAAAGTGGGGAATTACCTATTCCTTTGACCTTCTTGAGGGAAGGGACCTATATGCCTAACTGGAAAAGGGATGTGCTCTGCAGTTGTTTCCCTGATGTAGAAGAGACTAAATAGGAAGAAAAACCATAATTGAAGATAAAGAACTTGATAAAGCTATAAGACATTGCAAAAGTCTGGTAGACGTTTGAGATTCTGTCCATTAAGATATTTTGAGAGGAGATTAAGATAGCAGCTACCAGACCTGAATGATTTAACTCATTGGCTGTCAGACTCTGTTTATCAGAGTTTTTTTCCAAAACTAATTTTAAAGATTTAGTGAAAAGACATCATTTTTACATTTTTGCAACCGTCCTTAATGTCTGGTCAGCAAGAAGACACCTGGGTTCTCAGCTGTATGAAATCTGTAGCAGTATTTTTTTTTTAATTGAAATGTCATTGGATAAGAGGTGCTTTGCATGTCCCCTGAAAGAGTTTTGAATACTACACTTTAAGAGTCTCTAATTAAATCTTTGCCATGCAAAGCGTAGTCCCCTGACCAGCAGAATTGCATCCCAGGGCACTTGTTAAAAATGTAAAATTTTCACCTCATCCCAGACAGATCAAATCAAAACCTGCGTTTTATAAGATCCAACAGTGATTTCTGTGTATGTTAAAGTTTGAGAAGTGTGAGCTAGAACAGTGATCACCTGAGGTCTCTTCCAGTTCTATGTAGCATAGAATAAAAGATAATCCCAAAATGTTATTTGAAAATAATTATTCCAGCATTCATGAAACTTTTTTACTAGCATTAAAAGTAACCAGACTGATTTAGAGACTGTATCCTATTTAATTGCATTTTTTTCTGGCTTATTTAGGAATTGCTTTTTTACTTTTTTATTTTATTTCTTTAGAGAGAGCATGCGAGTTGGGGAGAGGGCCGCAGGAAGGGAGGGAGGGAGAGAGAGAGAGAGGGAGAGGGAATCTCAAGCAGGCTCCACACTCAGTGCAGAGCCCACTATGGGGCTCCATCCACAATCCTAGGATCGTGACCTGAGCCAAAATCAAGAGTCAAACACTCCACAGTTGAACCACCCAGGTTAGTTCCTAGGGATACTGCAGGCATTCACTTATGCCTCTCAGTAGTGAAAATTTAGCTCTGTGTTATCTACAGTCCCTTATTCTGTCCTGTCAGTCATTATATTTCTTATCTGGGAAAAACTGTCTTGATTTCACCAACCTCCATGTGCGCCTTCTGGCTTCCAATGAAGAAAGAATAACATTGGGCATGTCCTTTTTTAGTTTTCTAAAGTTTTTCTCATGTTTTGAGTGCTGAGATAAATGTGAGGATTAAGTAAATACCTAGATTATACGATGATTTATATAATTATATAAGCAGTAATGATAACTCTTGTGTTGAAATGCACCTTGGCTGTTAAGTCTGCTTTGTATATAAATTTAACTACTTTTTTAAGCTTTAACAAAAAATTTTTTTTAATGTTTTATTTAGTTTTTTGATACAGAGAGAGACAGAGCATGAGAGGGGGAGGGTCAGAGAGAGAAGGAGACACAGAACCAGAAGCAGGCTCCAGGCTCTGAGCTAGCTGTCAGCACAGAGCCTGATGCGGGGCTCAAACCCACGAATGTGAGATCTGACCTGAGCCGAAGTTGGAGGCTTAACCGACTAAGCCACCCAGGTGCCCCAAATTTAACTACTTTTTAAAATGTGTATTAGGCATCAGTGCCTAACTATTGCACATTTATTAAGGAAGCATGCTTGGTTATCTATGGAGAGATCATAGGGCTCCCTGAGGCAAATCCCCCACCACCCCCACCAATCCCTTACTACCACCACCACCTGCCAGTGTGCCTCCCACTCCATATTTCTGGTTTCCAGCACAGATCTACTATGTATATCTTAGTAGTAATCAGTAAACATTGAAATACTAATTACAGTAAAGTAGATGGATTTCATAGACATAAAGAGGTAGGGGATTTTGATCTTAAGAGGGTCAAAGACAATGTTCCTGTAAAAGTTGTTTAAGCTGAGAACTTTATTGGCCTATTGTAACAGGTGGTAAAGCAAATTTTGTACGAATTATCAGTAGCTTCAGCCCCTTGACACTCTTTACCAGGAATATTTTAGGATTTTTGAAAGAAGGTCATGCCAGTATCATTCTCTCTTCTATGTTCCCATCATACTGTACCTCTCTTTTATTAATATAATAATTATTATATTGATATTAACTATTGTCTCCTCTCCCCCGTTTCGCTCACTGAGCCCCTCAAGGACAGGTTTCTTTTTTTCCTCTTGCAGAGCAATTCACTCTTACATGTCTGGCCCTGCAGGGGTGCGCCATCATACAAGTAATGGGTGACAGCAGTGTAAATATTAATAAATAGTACATCCTTTGTGCCAGGCATTGCATTAAACACTCTTCATATGTTACATAATTCTTCCAACTGGGGTTGGAAAAGAGTAATGTAGATCTGAGGCCCAGGAAGTCTAGCCCAAGATTACATATTTAGAAAATAACAGAGCATTTTGTTATTTTTGTTATTATCTGATCCCAGATCCCCTGCTTATGTTAAGATGCTGCATCAAATCCATAAATGTCAGTTATAGTGTCAATCTGTGACCCAAAGGTATTTAAACTTGTGTGTGTAAGTGCTGATGTGGAAGGGGTAAATATAGACTATGGTTTAATAATTACATTCTACAGTGCACCGATAATAAATTGTTATATGTCATTGTTCTAATCATGCAATTTATTCAGGTCTGTACTTGAAATATTACTTGCTCAGAGAACCTTTCCCTAAAATATTTTTCAGTGTGCACACATTTTACTTCTATCCCTTGATAGTTTTATTTTTCTTCATGGCTTTTGTCACAGCCTTCCAGTATTCATCTAAAGCCTCAATTAGTATCCAAATTCTATGGATTGGAGATTTTCACTTGTTCTTTGCTGTATTTGCAGTGTTTAGAGACTGGCAAGTCATAGACACTCAATATTTGTGAAATAAACGCACAAATACAGAACTATAGAGAGAGACACCCAATTTTACATTGCCTATGGAGGAACTGGGCTCTGGAGTTGGGTCTGCTTGAGTTTAAATCCCAGCAATGTCATTTCCTAGTTGTGATACCGTGGGCAAGTTATTTAATTTGTCTGAATCTAAAGCTTATGAGGACTAAATGAGTAATGCATGTAGAACATAACAAAGTGCCTGACATGCAGTTATCAATCAGTACGTAGTAGCTATTGTAGTTATTAACATCAGTATTATGTGCTTAGTAGTGAAATAAGTTCTCCCTTGTTCCGTTCTTTATCCAGTGACATTTAGTAAATCATAGTTATAAAATGTGTTTAATG
Source organism: Suricata suricatta (assembly GCF_006229205.1). Lineage (NCBI taxonomy): Eukaryota > Metazoa > Chordata > Mammalia > Carnivora > Herpestidae > Suricata > Suricata suricatta. The sequence continues at coordinate 102,182,185 of NC_043709.1, forward strand.
GGGGCGCCTGGGTGGCTCAGTTGGTTGAGCGTCTGGCTTCGGCTCAGGTCATCATCTCATGGTTTGTGGGTTCGAGCCCTGCGTCAGGCTCTGTGTGCACAGCTCGGAGCCTGGAGCCTGCTTCAGATTCTATGTCTCCCTCTCTTTCTGACCCTCCCCTGCTCACGCTATCTCTCTCTGTCTCTCAAAAATAAACAAAAAACGAAGTTTTTAAAAATGTGTTCAGTGAACTTAAAGTCAAGTTGTAGAGTGAATGAGCTAACATTTATTTGTAATTTTGTTTCTTGCTAATAACCTTGAAAGTGCTTTACATATACTATCTTATCTTTATTCTGTTAAGTAGATAATGTCTTCATTTCACAGATAAGAAAATAGAATCTGAGGTTAAGCATTTTGTCCCACAGACATGCAGAAAAAATAATATAATACTACTACTACTACTACTACTAATAATAATAATGGTGGTGGTGGTGTCAGAAATCAGGTATCACCAATATGACATTAATACAGACCTTAAGATTTTTTTCTTTACTTGTTTAACTTTTTTATTTTTTTAGATCTCAAGGGAAAAACATCTGAGAGTAAGGAAATTAGGGTACATGGACAGCCTAAGACTGGTATAGCAGGTTGTAGCCCTGTACAGAGAGGTTCATGATACCTGTTTAAAGGAGAAAAACTTCAGTTATCTTGAAAATCTGCCATTAGTAATGAGAAAATCCACCATTGGTAATGAGAAAATCCAAATACGAGTAGTAATGTACTTAGCACAATTTTTGTCTGCTATTTAAAAGAATAGAAACCACAGTAAGCAATGGCATCAGTTTTTTTATATGAAAGATAGTGCACTTGAAGTTGGAGTCATTCACAAGCTTTCATGAATCCAGAGAGTAATGAGCCTTGGGGAATCATGAGGTAAACTAATTTCCTTTGATAGAGTTAGTAGATTTGGTAGGAAGTTTGAAGAGGTTTGTTTTCCAATGGGATCATAAGGTATGTTCAAATTCCTGTAAGCTAATGGTTCATACCAATAAGAATCTGGCTGAATCCAGCCTCATAACAACCAAGTTAGAAATAATGGGGATTTTTAATTACTTTGTTTGTGTAATTTGACTTTGTCACTGATTCCATTAGCCATTGGATTGCAGGGTTTGAACATTCTGTCTGGGAAAAACAGAATTAAAGCAGTTAGGGTGAAATTCCTTTTACTTTTTTATATAACAGATTGTAATTCACCCCACGTTTTTTGTTTTTTTTTACTGAAACAAGTGATTCCTGATTAGTGTTTGAGAAGTTGAGGAAAACTGTGTTTTTCTTTAGTAAAGATAGAATTTTTATGCTAATCCAGAGATCTAAACCCACTGGAGTTAGCCAAAACAAGTCATTTATAAATTTTATTTGTGTTTTCATACAGTAAATTTGGATTCTTCATGTAAAAGAAAACTGTGTGTATCATGGGCTATATCTTGGGGACATTTTGCATGATTTTCAGAGGCATTCCATTCTGTGATTTGATTAAGATTTAAAGGTTCTTAATCAGATTGTTAATCTTAAGCCAAAGAGTTCTGAGTATCATTCTTAATGTTTTAGGTACTAAGAAACTTGGGAAATCCAGTCATTTCAGAATTTCTTTAAAAAGCTTGGGTTTTTTAATATTTGCTGAATGTTGCTCTGTGATTCACAAGGCATTAGACTATAGAAGAAAAACTGGTAGGATATAGAACAATAATTTCTATATTTAAGTATGTTATAACAATATTGAGTTTCTTGGTATCTTATAAATAACTTACATGCGAAAAGATATATAGATAATTTGTAATTGCTACCTTTCCGTTATATATGATTTGTGGTATACTTTGAAAGAAATGTAGAACTCAGTTGGCTATAAAAAGCAGGGAATAGTAAGAGTATTCTTATTAGTGAAAATATGTACTAAGTAACCAGTGTGACTGGACTTATTTTGGGGAGATAAGAGTAGAGAAGAAGGTGGAAGTTGGATTGTGAGGTCTTTTCACACCAGAATAAGAAAATTAAAAAGACTGTAACGTGGACTAGAAGTAACATTGAACTAGGCATTGTGGATCTGGATTCTAGATTTCGCTTTACCATTGACCAGGCCCTTACCCACAGAAACCGATTGTTTGATTCTAGGTGCTAAAGACGATGCAGTGTCTAATAAGGACTACAGTACACTAGACTAGATACTTGATAATGCCAATTAAATTAATGAATTGATTCTAGCTTCGATATGGCATTAATCTCTCTGGGCCAAAACGGTCTCATTTGAATAAGGAGGACCTCTCAGCTTCTTTCTAGATCTGTGATCCTATGGCAGTCCTGTAGATGTGGAGAACTATTAACCATTTTTGAGTAGTGTTATGTGAGTTAAATGATGTCAAGTGACTGGAAAGGGCTAAATGTCAGATGATTAAATGAAGCCAGGTGGTTCAGCTGACCACAATATAAAATACAAATTGGAGATGGAGAGAATGGAAACAATGAAATCCGTCTGAAATTGGTTACGTTTAAAGAGGTGAGTTGTTAATAATTTGGACTTTGGTGGTCACAGTTGTTACGCAAAAGAAGCAGTGATTTTGAGTGGTAACAAAGAAAGTAGCAAAAATTTTATTTTGCCTGACCAGAGATCTTTGTTGGAAGGACAGTAGGAATACCAGTAACAGAAGTGTTTACCAGTTGCTTTAAACATTTATCTTTGTTTAACTTGCTCATAGAGAATAATAGTACTTAAGTGTTTTGGGAGAAGAAGCATCCAAGAATGACTAAGTTTTCTATTCTGGGCATGGAAATAGTGATGATATCATTGAAAGAAATGAGAAAATTTAGAAAAAACAATGACTTTAAGAGAAAGCAGAATTAGAGCTTAGATGTAAACTGTTGTGTGTATGTGAATGGTATTTTTACTGTATATGTTGAAAACTCTTATTTTGATATATAGAAAAGACTGGTCTAGGTATTTGTGCCTACATTATTCTTCTGTCCAAAAAAAGTGATCTCATTTTGGTTTTGTGTGTTGCCCAGCAGAGTTTTAAAACCCAGGTAACAAGTCACCTGTTTTCTAGCTCTTTCATTTTCATTTAGCTAGCATAATCCTAAGCAAGCTTACTCTCAAACATTTAAGTTAAAGGTAATGCTGGACCACATTACTGTATGTCTAATACCTGACATTTTAGATTGCCTACTCAGTGAAGAATTGTGTTGAGCCAAAGATCAGTAGCAACTACTACTTTGAACTAGCTTGTTAGAATAGCCATTTCTAGCCTTTAGAGTAGTATTCCTGCCGAAGAGCTTCGAAGCCCTTATGTTACTGTTGTTGAGTAATTGAAGCCTTAATACCCAGTCTTGATGGGGATTCCATCATACTAAATTATAAGGGATAGGACTTTTTCTTGTTACCCATTATAACAGTGCAATGAACAGTGCTTTTTCTACCATGTTTGTTAGAGCCATGAAGAAAAACCTTTCCTTAATCACTAAAGTCAAAGTAGTAGTTCTGTGGTCTATGAGATCTTCCCGGAAAATGGGAATATCTTTAGGTGTATATGCATATTGAAGCTTTTAATAAAAGGGAAGGGAGAAGAGTACATTCTTACCATTTCTATGTACTAATTCACAGCCTTTTTTTTTTTTTTAATGTACCACAAGAGAGGAGTACAGCTTTAATATCACCTTTTTTTAAATGAGCTAAACTAGGGGCACCTGAGTAGCTTAGTTGGTTAAGCGTCTGACTACAGCTCAGGTCATGATCTCACAGTATGTGGGTTCAGGCCCCAGATCAGGCTCTGTGCTGACTGCTAGCTCAGATCCTGGAGCCTGTCTTCAGATTCTGTGTCTCTCTCTCTCTCTCTGACCCTCCCCTGCTTACGCTGTCTCTGTCTCTCAAAAATAAATAAAAAACATAAAAAAATAAAATAAAAATCAGCTAAACTATTATTATCCACAGTTTTCAAGTGAGTTTAAGGGATGTGGTCCAGGTCCCACACACAAACCTGGTATATGAGAAGTTGATCTGAGAACCTAACCCCAGTATCATGATTTCCTTCAACAGTGTTCTTTTGGCTACACATTCAGAGTTTATGTTTTGGTTGTTGAACTCAATCCCCATTTTCTTTTTAAAGAATAGTTCCAACATGATGAGGGGTGAGGGTGTGTTTAGATAAATAGATTTCTAGTGTGGGTTTTGATGTCAAGGAGGCAGAACCTGTGGACATAATGGGTGGAGCTTTGAGCAAGTAAAAATCTCATTTTGCTTGCCCTAGGATCTGTTGCTTTTAGAGGAGAAGCAGGAGGTGGTGCAGAGGCAAAACAATTTCCCTGCTGTTCAGCCTGTAGGTTTGTTTAAAGGGCCTATCTAGAATAGTAGATTATTGGCCAAGCAGAGCAAACTGAGAATTGGAGAGTCTGAGAGTTGGAGAAGCATGGCTCTTGTTAACCAAGAAACTATGCTTCAGTCTGACTTTGATGTCTGCCTTGATTATGCTGTAGGCTAATTTATTCTGTTAATTTACGTCTTACCAACTTCCCCTCCTTTCCTCTAACTGTAACAAGTCTATTTTGCTCTTTGTGATGGATTTTACAAAGAAAGACCTTTGCTCAGTGTTTGTCATCGTAAATTCTCATTGTTGCTGCTGCCCTCAAAAGGATTGTGTAAATGAGGTGGGTAAAAATTTCTAATAAATACAAAAGGTATATTGTAGCCGTTTGTTGATATTTGAAGCAAGTATCAGTTAAGGTACTGAAATTGTTTACTTTAGAATGCTTTCTTAAAATACTCGAGATTTTGTGGTTTTGTTAATTTACTCTACATTTTGTATGAGGAAGGAAGAGGCTTTTCTCAATTCTGAATGGTTAGGAAAAGTTTTACTTTTATGAAAGGATTCATAAATGTTACCTGAACACATTTGAAACTTAAGCTTTTAAGAAGCAAATGCTGGTAGTTTTTAAGTGCTGGAATATTGAAGCAGAGAATACCATATTACTCACTTTTATTTTTTCAGCAGATTAGTTAGCAAACCATAAGTATGTAGAATTCGAAGAAAAACTGAATCTATAAAATGCATATATTATGTGATTTCCATTTTTCTTAGTTAAAATCAACAAACATTTATATCAACTCCTGATGTACCTTGGAGGGAGTCATGGTGGTTGTTTTTTTTTTTTTTCTTTTTCTGGCTCTAAAATTACACAAAAGTGGCCTTTGTTTTTGTTTTAAGAAAATACATAATTTTTCTAAAACCCAGAAGTATCTTAAATTAGATATTCAAGAAGATGTTCAAGAAGTGCTTTTGTTTAATACAGGGAAACATAGTACCTCTCCCACGTCAAAAAAACATAACATGGCACTGTTGCCTCAGAGAGATTCCTGTGAGTTACAAAAGTAAGCAAGAATATTTTAGAGACAGTGGGTTGCTGGCTGTAGAAGAATGGAGTAAGAGTGTGTCTCCTTGGGGCGCCTGGGTGGCTCAGTCGGTTAAGCCTCCGACTTCAGCTCAGGTCAGATCTCACGTTCGTGGGTTCGAGCCCCGCGTCAGGCGCTGTGCTGACAGCTAGCTCAGAGCCAGGAGCCTGCTTCTGGTTCTGTGTCTCCGTCTCTCTCTGCCCCTCCCCCTCTCATGCTCTGTCTCTCTCTGTATCAAAAATAAATA
>NC_043709.1:102187944-102367944 GCF_006229205.1 Suricata suricatta
AGTCGGTTAAGCCTCCGACTTCAGCTCAGGTCAGATCTCACGTTCGTGGGTTCGAGCCCCGCGTCAGGCGCTGTGCTGACAGCTAGCTCAGAGCCAGGAGCCTGCTTCTGGTTCTGTGTCTCCGTCTCTCTCTGCCCCTCCCCCTCTCATGCTCTGTCTCTCTCTGTATCAAAAATAAATAAAACATTAAAAAAAAATTTTTTTTTAAAAAGAGTGTGTCTCCTTAACCAAATGTTTCTTATGTATAAAATATTAGCCCAATTTATCTGCCTTAGTACTCTTTTTTTTTCTGTTTTACATTTTTAAACCTCATTCAGAAGAGGTGAGCAAAACTTTGCCTATACTGTTCAGAACAGGACTAGAATAGTACTTAGGGCTAAATCAGGGAATAAAGAAAAGGGATGACATTAGGAGAATTTTAAAGGCTCTAAATTGATTGTTTTTGTTGAAGTATATAAACTATGGAGGGGAAAAGATGAAATCTTATCAGAATATTTTTTCATCATTATTTTGTTCTATATAGTGCTTAAAACCATGTTTTAGGATAATCTAGACCATTTTTTTAAATTTAAAAAAGTATCAGTTACCAAAAATATTTAAAATACATTGAGTTCTTTTTCTTAAGAAGCCTGTAAGTATGATAAATGTGTCAAAACCTGTGCTTGTTTATTTCAAACAACTTTCTTTTTTATTTTCCAGGTAACTTTTCTGTAGGTCACTTTCAGAGTTAGTGAGGTTTTATGCTCATTTTATATTTTGTGGGGTCGTTTTCAATATACAGTCCCCATATATTCTTCTCAAATGATTCAGAACACTTCTGCTAGATGTTTTGATAATCCTGGCTTCTTGATGGTAGCTAACTGGTAGCTGAAATCTCTTCTTTTTCATTATCTAAGTGGGTAATAGTAAGCTGCATTAATCTTCTAAAACCAGCTGCTGGACTGGTAAGGTATGTCTCAGTTTTATTGGTTACCTTGGCACCTGCAACACATTTTTTAAGTTGGCAATGGCAATCAGATTACCAGTTATATAGCACGGTTATGGAATTTTCTGTATTTGAATCTTGAATAGGTTGAGAAAGCAGCTTAACTTAATAAATTGAGGTGTTATATTAGGCGCAGTTGCTGATTTTGCCAGTATGACTTTCTATAGCTCATTTGTTCAACTAATATTTCTATTTATAAATGGGAATTCCTATTTGTAAAGTAGTAAATGTTTACATGGGTAGGATTAACAAAGAGGGTTATTTATTTTTAAGAATAACAAAGGATGAACGTAGGTTCACTGTACATCTTGGTGATTATTTTTCAAGAGAATTCCTTGCTTCCTTTTGACCCTAAGCTTTATTATCTTTGCTGATTGCCTCTGAATTCAAAAGGGACCTTAGGTCAGCAAACTTAGTAATTCAAAGAGCTTTCATTCTAGATACCACATTTGATTCTAGCTGCCATGAATTTAGGTTGGCAAGTTGGACAGACATTATCCCCATTTGTCAAACAAGGAGTCTGAAATCATCTTTCCAATATGCCTGTGCTAAATTGGAACAGAACTTTAATCAATATATGTGTGCTTTATTAATATGTCGAGTTTTTACTGCCAGAAGGCCAAGGTATCTTCCCTGAAAATAATACATGTTTATGGAAGAAGAAGCATTTTTCCTAATTATATCTGTATTGTTTTTGGCCGGTTTCCTGTAATATTTGAATTGACCTTACATGCAAAGTCCAAGTATGTATTAGTGTCTAGTTTTACCAAAGAACATTCTTTTAGATATTTTCTGCTGATAGTAAATGTTCTACAAACTTAATATACAGCATTTTAGATTGTTCTTCCCATTATATTTATAAATAACATCTTTAAGGTTTGCTTTTGTAGTTTTACATGTTTGTTGTAGAACATTAAAAACAAATATAAAACAAAATCTCTAGTGTTTCAACTACCAGAGAACTTTCAGAGTGCATCATCCTTTTTTTATTCTTAAAACAGTTCCTATTTTCTAAAGCCCTTTAGTTTGAGTGAGATACCATACCAGCTTGCTCAGTTAAAGCAACCTTTTGCTTCAGCAGCATTATTTTTCTTGTTCTTATTAGAATTACTATATGAAGGCAAAGACCAGTTGGGAAAACTTAGCTGGATTTGAAAATAAGAAAATTAAGGAAAATAGAATAGTGATCTTTGTAGTCATTTCTTAGAAATGAACCTTTTAGGGGCGCCTGGGTGGCTCAGTCGGTTAAGCCTCCGGCTTCAGCCTACGTCAGATCTCACGTTCGTGGGTTCGAGCCCCACATCAGGCTCGGTGCTGACAGCTAGCTCAGAGCCTGGAGCCTGTTTCAGATTCTGTGTCTCCTTCTCTCTCTGCCCCTCCCCCTCTCATGCTCTGTCTCTCTCTGTATCAAAACTAAATAAAACATTAAAAAAAATTTTTTTAAAGAAATGAACCTTTTAAATACATGGGTTTAACTTTAAGTTCAGCCGTAATTACTGACCTTGCTGTGGAAAGTTAGCCTTTAGAGGTAGAATCCTCCAAATCAGGAGTTTTGAATAATGCAGTTGAGTAATTGATGAGAATTAGAGTTAATCCTTTGATGCATTTCATTATAATCCATGCATTTCTGTGATTGTCAAATTATTTTCACTAATTTTATTTTAATCGATTTTGTCACTAAGACTATAGATGATCAAAATTTATATACTATAGTCTAACTTTTCTAGTACCTCTCCCTTATTTCCTATTCCCTGTGTTTTATGTGTTTAAGTGCCACTTGGCCAGTATATCAGTGCAGCTACTTAAATCCATATGGTTACGTAGATGAGGTGGGAATAGAAAATGAGGTGATTTTCTCTGTATCACCTCTCAGAAGTATTTTGTTATTCTTATATCTTATGTGTATTTTCCTCACATTGCTGAAATTTTTATTTGCAAAGAATTTACATTTTTATAAAGATTCTAAAATACCATATTAATATTACATATAATCATACTGAATTTTCTTCTGAAATTAATTAGAAATCTTATCTTTTATATGGATCTGAAAAGTCACTTTTCATTTTATGTTTCATATGTGCCAGACAATTTGCTCTTCTGTTATGCCAAACCAATCCAAATCCTTAATTGCTATACTCACTGAGTTTGTTACAGAGTACTATGATAATAGAATACCTGCCAAACTAAGCATGTGAATTCATGCCCATTCGTGGATTCACTGTTCAAAGTAGTTAAATACTGTGTTGATTAATGTATTAGGGAACAAGGCTGAACAAAAGATCTAACCAGTTAGAACATTTGACCTTCTTTTTAGCCAATAACTTCCTTTACCCGAAACACAGCTGAAGATGTTGACAACAGCCTGAATTTTCCCCTAGCCACATATAGAGGCCATGGAAGTAAGAAACCCCACTGTCTAACTATTCTTGTTTTCTTGTGGGAGCTAAATTGCCACTACTCAGCTCTGACCCTGCAATGGACCAGATCCTGCAGGCAAATCAGAAAAAAGCCAGGATGGTAAGAAGGCAATCTAATAGAAGCTTAAGAGGCAATCAAAATGAAAGTTCAAAGACTGTGGCTTTATTAATGTGTTTCTGTTGCTATTTTTATGTTTCTCAGGGAGTGAAGCCTGCCAGTTTTGACAAAGTAGCAATTCCTGAAGTAAAGGAAATTATTGAAGGATGCATAAGGCAAAACAAAGATGAAAGGTAAGTTGCTACTTTTGACTTAGGTATTGATTAAAATGTAATAATATGTCTGAATACAATACTCAGTCTAAAGTGTATTTAATATTTCACTTGTTATTTGTTTCTCTATTTATGTCATGGTATATCTTTAAAATTAGAGTTCTGAGGGTGCCTGGCTGGCTCAGTTGGTAGAGCATGTAACTTTTGATCTCAGGGTTGTGAGTTCAAGCCCCACATTGGGTATAAAGATTACTTAAAAAAACTAAAAATTAAAAATAATCTTTTAAAAGTAAACTTCTTTCCATTTAAGGTAGTATTGAGATTTGATATACTGAAATGTTATGGAAATGTGGTGTGGTAGGGTTTAAGTGAACCAGAAACTAGCTACTACATTCAGTTACAACTACTTACCTCAAGTGTCAGCATGATTTATAAAACTCAGTGGGGTTCAATCTCTTTCTAACCATTGAATTCTAAAAGGTGAAATAAAATCTTGGCTCTTGGAAATCAGCTCAACTATACAGGTCTTGATTTGCTGTCATTATGCCAAAATTGAAGAGCAAAACATCAAAATTCCTTTCAGTAAAAAGAGACAAGTTCGCCCAAAGCTTAGGAGGAGATCTGGCTTAGTCATTTGTACTAACAGGACTTTTCTCAGAGGAGTGGCAAGTATCTGATCTGTCATGTAGCTGATTCATCACCCATTAGGCATGGCAAAGATCCAGTGTCTATGAAAAATAATCTACCCTCACCATCCCCCCTCACCTTCCAAAAAAGAAAAAGTAGACCAGCCAGTGTAAATATAAATTGTAAGTTGAGCACAATCTATCTCCTGAAGAATGAGAACAATCAGGTATATCATCCAAACTAAAGAATTCAGTATCTTCACTTCTCTAGTCTCATTCTTTTTTGATAACTTTGTTATTTGGAAGAGTTTAACATCATGATCTTTAAGGCTATTCAGTAGAAGTTTAGTTTGGGTTTCTAATTTCATATAGTGTTAGGAAAGGAGATTCCTTAATCTTCTAAGAACTTTTTTTTTTTTTTTTACTATAAACAAAAGAGTATTTCTTTCCAGTCTTAGAACATATGATAGTTTCTTTTCTGAATAATATAGTTTACTAGATTACTGGTATTTTGAAACCATTTATCCAAAGAAGATTATTCCACAATCATACTTCTTGCCTAGTACACAAACTGTTGAACAAGGAATTGAATTTATTGGGGTAAAGTTGTAGTAGAAGGTAAAGAACTAGATATCAAAAACCCTATTTTCAAATTTTGATTCAACCATTTAAGCCTTCTAACTATGAGCAAAATTTTCATCCTCTCTGAGCCTGCATTTCCTAATAATTCATTGAATGTTGGTGAAAGATTAGATGGGACCACATAAGAGGAATTTTTGTTAACTATAAATTCTACATAAACTATGTGGTATTTTTAAGCTATGATATTCTGTGTATTACTTGCTCTTATTAATGCATCGTTAACTAATATGAGATTAGGTCTCTTAAAAAATATCACTTAGAGCTCTTATTTATAAATGAGATTGTTCTCATGTTCTGTAACTTGAGATCAAAACTATAATCACTATTTACATGGAGCAGTGTAGAAATGAGTTATAAAATCTCCTTTGCTTTTTTTAATAGTCCTTTTTTATTATTCCAAATATAACAGTAATCAGCCACACTTGAAAATTGTTTTAAATCTAATAACATTTTGTTTTATTTTTGTTTCACCTCCCTCTCTTTGGTAGATATTCTATCAAAGACCTTTTGAACCACGCCTTCTTCCAGGAGGAAACAGGGGTACGGGTAGAATTAGCAGAAGAAGATGATGGAGAAAAGATAGCCATTAAATTATGGCTTCGTATTGAAGATATTAAGAAATTAAAGGGAAAATACAAAGACAATGAAGCTATTGAGTTTTCCTTTGACTTGGAAAGAGATGTGCCAGAAGATGTTGCTCAAGAAATGGTAAATTAGCACTGATCTGCCATTTAAAAATTGATGTAGATTTATATTGGTATTATTGAGCAAAAAAGCAGTATGGATGACAGATGTCATTGATACAAAACTGTATTGATTAATGGCCCCAAAGTTATTTTTATTTGAGGAAAATTAATAGGTAGAGATATAAGGATGGATGGATGGATGGATCTAAAATGTATCCTGAAGTAATTTGAAAGTCTGTAAGGTTGAATGACTCAATCTACATAAACCTAGTGAGTTAGAATGGCAGTTTATATTTTCTAAATATCTAAATATTGATCAATTATTTGGATCAACTCTATACATATATCATGAATTGTTTTTCCAGAGGGAGTTTTCAGAATTAGTTATTAGTAGACAGCCTTTGATCAGTCATCTTTTGATCTCTCTCTCTGCCCCTCCCCTGCTCCCTCTCTCAAAAATAAATAAATGTTAAACATTTTTGAAAAAAATGAACCAGATTATATTAAAAAAATACAACTTTTCAGAAAAGAAACACTTCACCAATTTTAAGGTTGCCATAGTACCTAAAAGTGCAGATTAAAAGTACTTTTAGAATATCTCTACTAGAATTTATAAGAACCATTCAGTAGAAGGGGTCAGATATGAAAGAGATCCTTATTTTAAATGTTAGTTTTTTATACCAGTAGAGATTTGTGTTTTTGTTGTTTGTCTGTTTGTTTTTTAACTTGCATGTATTTACCACAGTTGTTTCATCTGGTTAAGTTGTCGCCTAGTGAAGCGAAGTTAAAAACAACACAGATTGATATTAATAGTTAAATGTGAGCAGGAAACAGAGTGACTAGAATAAAATGAGCCTTATTTGGTTTAAAACCTTTGGTTTTAGGTTCCCCATTGCTTTATTGTTGTTAGGAGTGAAAGTACACCTACCCTGAAAGTTTCTACAAAGATGTTGGCTTCCAGTCCATTAGTATCTACAAAAATGGTGGAGAAATGCATAATACAGACCAGTAATTTCAGTTTGGTTAAGACCAGTCCTTAGAGAGGTCTTTCTTCCCCCCTTTTCTTACTTTTTCCCCCCCAAATGGCTTTTAAAAAATATATTTGTTTTCTTTTGATATTGTACTGCTTCCTAATGCACTCTTTTATCCTATAGGTAGAGTCTGGGTATGTCTGTGAAGGTGATCACAAGACCATGGCAAAAGCCATCAAAGATAGAGTGTCATTAATTAAGAGAAAACGAGAACAGCGGCAGTTGGTGCGGGAGGAGCAAGAAAAAAGAAAGCAGGAAGAGATCAGTCAGAAACACCAGGTAGAACAACAATCAAGTACTTCCCAGGCAGGAGTTAAGCAGATCCCATCTGCTAGTACTGGCATGCCTCCTGCTTCTACCACATCAGCTTCAGTTTCTACACAAGTAGAACCTGAAGAACCTGAGGCAGATCAACATCAACAACTGCAGTACCAACAAACTAGTATATCTGTGTTGTGTAAGTATTTTGGGAAGTGGACAAGTATGCTAAGGATACTCCTAATTGATTTTTCATCTTCTTATTCATCATTTTTCACTGGCCTCTTGGTTTGAATCATAAATCCAGTATATAATAAGAAATTTGAAGTGATTACCGTCTGCCTTTTCTCTCTATTCTGTCATCCACCACTAACAGACTAGGACAGGACAGTAAGGAAATGGGATTAGGATATAAAATAATTTTATAGTTTCCAACATCTTGGAAGTTCTAGTTTGTAGACTTTTTACAGTTCGTTACTACTTTTTACAGTTCCTTAAAATAAAATGGAATTATGAAACTAATTATTAACACTGTATGCAAACTAACTGGGACTTAAATTAAAACTTAAAAAAAAAACTTACATCTGTAAAAATAAATTAATAAAATGAAATAACTAATAATGAATAATGAACAAGTTTATCTTAGCTATTTGTAAATGAATCCATTAATCTGGTTCAGCTTTTTTTTTTTTTTTTTTAGCAAAGCTGAAGAACATATAGACTAGAAACTAATGCAGCTCTTAGTTTTTGTTTGAACTACCTGCTTAATACTAAAATGCACTGCTCTCCAAGTTAAGAATTTGAAAGCTACATCAAACCTGTGGCTAATAGCATTCCATTTTAGTTCCCTTATTTTTCAGGTAATAATATTTTATGACAGCCATGAAATTTCTTTTTTAAAGACATTAAAACATTTTTCCATATGGATCCTTCATGTTTTTAAGCATAGAAATCTACTTAGTAAAGTAACTAGTATTTGTTTTTTATTTAGTTCAGGTCTTTACAAAGAAAAAAACTAACCCTAGAGTCATGGGTTTGTGATGGGAAAATATAAACCTCCTTTTCGTGATGTGTCTCTCTGTGTTTCTTGGCAATTTATTTCTCCTTCAGCTGACGGGACGGTTGACAGTGGTCAAGGATCTTCTGTCTTCACAGACTCTCGAGTGAGCAGCCAACAGACAGTTTCATATGGGTCCCAGCATGATCAGGCACATTCTGCTGGCACAACCCCAGGGCATACAGCGTCTGTTGTCCAAGCACAGTCTCAGCCTCATGGGGTATATCCCCCCTCAAGTATGGTAAGTAACTGCCTGTAATGAGGGCTGATAGATGTAATGTGTTAATTTCAGATGCTTTCTACTATCCAAGTAATAGCATGAGTCTGAAGTAGATAATATAAATGGTATATTTGTAAAGCAAATAGGTTTATTAGAGTAATAATAGAGTAGTAATTCAGTTAGGCTAGAACATAAACAATGTATGAGAATTCGCTGAACTTCCTGGGTGAAGAAACTATGTACAAGATTTAGACTAATCTGTATTTGATTAAAGATCATGCCCTCATTAGCACTTTAGAGTTGAAGCTGTTCAAATCAGCATAAGTTGGACATACAAATATTTCGAGGGTTGGGTGTGTGGAGTGTTTTTCAAAAGCTTACTTAAAAGAATTACTAAGCATTTTTTGTAAGATTTCTTAACTGTATAAAACACAGGTAAGACATTCAAACCATTATAGAATGCTGCATGTGAGTACTTTAGAGTGAAAAAATCCTTTATTTGTATGACCATTTAATTTAGCGCTTGTTTAGTTAACCATCAGTTGCTATGCGTGTTCCTGCCTTAAAGTCTGTGTTGGACACAAATTCCTTCCCCAGTATATGTTCATTTGCTTTTTTCTCTTTATTTGGTATGGTTTTATTACAGACTTATTTTCAGAATCAACTTATGGAGATTATTTTCTGAAATATTTTATGCATTTATATGTAAACACAGACATACACTGCCCCATGTTTTACATTAGCCATTCTTGCTTTTCATATAGAAAATGTTAAAATAGATGATCAGGTAATACCCCATTTCTTTTGTAGACCCTCTGTGAAGTCCTGAGTGGTAAAGTACATTATCTGCCTCAGGAAGGAATTGGGGAATAACTGGTCGCTGTATAGACTTGTTTAGTGAGATCTTTAGACATATTTTTCCCCTCTTTCTCAGAAAGCTTTTAAATCTGAATTTTGTGGAACTTTTGCTCTACATTAAATGAAAATCTTTCTCTGTTAAGGTACTTCTGTTTGCTCTGCTCTTTTGTCCTACAGCTTGGAATAAAAGATGTTTGTATGTTTCAGAGTCCATTCATGAGTTGGCTAGGTCTCAAGATGAATGGCCACAGTAATGCAGAGAAAACTACTAATACACTAATGTTTTCTACTTTTCTGACCTTTAAAATAAGTAGGTAGGGTAGGAAAAGTTACAAAGATCTATATAGATGTATTTCCGTGTTCTAACAAATGCTATTTGTCAGCATTTCTTGTACGTTTCTACTTTTGTGGATCATCATAACTAGATTCTTTTTTGACTGTTTTTAATGTCCTTGCTTCCCTCATCACAGGGTAATGAACATTAGGTGTCTTTATTTTTGAAAAGGAAATAGAATGATCATTTATGAAGATTTTAAATATTTGAGCTACATAGTTACGTTTATTTATTGATACCCTAAAAAGCAGACTGTTAATGAAAGTCTTGCCTTTTAATGACAGTATTCTGTGGAGGTATCATGAAGGGTCGTCAAATATTGAGAATTTTTTTTTAATCCTATGATTATTTTTCTTTCTTATTGCAGAACGAATTTACTGTGGCTTACAATAATATATCACTTATATGTGGAATAAAAAAATTAGAATAAAAGAGAAACAAGGGTGGAGAAGAATAGAACCAGGAATAAACTAAGTATGATAAGTATGATAATGCTTAAGTACTTGCTACTGGTAGGCCACAAATTTGGTTCAAAGGATTCTATGCAACCAGTTTCAGAAAAGAAAATGCAGTCAGTTATGCAGTTCACAATATCTAAAGGGAAATGACCAACTTGCTCAGGACAACCTTAACAGTGTTAGGTATACTGCTTTTTAGCTATATTAAAATTTTTATGTTGAGGTGCCTCAAACTTTATAACCCTAAGCTGAATCTCCAATATTCTAGAAAATTATTAAAGTTTTACTCTTCAGAGATTGACCTTTAAGGTATTTTTCCATTGACTACTTTAGTAAAACTACAGAATGTGTCTGTCACGATTACCTCTAGGAAGCTAATGCTTTTCCTATTAGAAAATGACTTTTTACCCTTTACAGATAAAGATAAGACATGTAATAAATAAAATACTCCGAGCCAACAATTTTTTTAGTCTGATGCCTTCTAAAATAGAATCGAGAAACCTTCTCTGAGATTTCCAGAGTTCCTGCAAAGTAATCCAGTCTTTTTTTTTTTTAATGTTTTAAATGTCTTTTAATTTATTTTTGAGAGACAGAGAGAGACAGTGCGAGCAGGGGAGGGTCAGAGAGAGGGAGACACAGAATCTGAAGCAGGCTCCAGACTCTGAGCTAGCTGTCAGCACAGAGCCTGACATGGGGCTCGAACTCACGAACTGTGAGATCATGACCTGAGTCGAAGCTGGACACCCAACCCACTGAGCCACCCAGGTGCCCCGTAATCCAGTCTTAAAGTCTTCTACACATTATAATGTACATTAAAACTAATAGAATTCATTTTTTCTTAATCTTAGTAAGTTTGCAGAAAACTGTAAGCGAGTATTCATTGTATTCCCTGTCTGTTCTACTACCTCAGTCAGTTGGCTCTTATTCATACATTCATAACAATTGATGTAATTTCAGAATATTTAGGAAGATAATTGATCATTATCGTGGTTGTTCACAAAAAACCTGTACTTGGCCAACAGTGTAGAGAGCATAGTTGTGGTCTTCCAGGTGTGCTTTGTGGAATTATACCCCTCCTTGAAAAAACTGAATTTGTGGGATTGGGGGAGGATGGACACTTCTTTAGGTCAGCTATGCCCTATTATCATTGTACGTTTGATTATTTTATTTTCAAAGTACTGTGTTTTTCATGTGTGTGTTTGTTTTCTGTTTAGCCTCGTCGTGGCCGTAGCATGTCGGTTTGTGTTCCCCATCTTTCTGCTGTTCCCTCTCTGTCCCGCATCTCTCCCAGTGCTCCTTCCACCCCACCACCAGTGCTGTCTGCACCTCTTTCTCCTTCCCTCCTTCGGATTGCCCCTGAGGAAACTTTTGCCGAAAAGCTTTCTAAAGCATTGGAGAGTGTCCTGCCTATGCACTCTGCCTCTCAGCGCAAGCACCGACGCTCCAGCCTGCCTTCCCTCTTTGTCAGTACTGTATGTAACTGTAAACTTCCTGACAAATGAAAATTTATTACCAATGAATACATCCAGGCATCAAGAATTTTAATAAAAATTAAATAAATAAAAGGACTACACTTAGTAATATATTCTGCTTTCAGAATACCAGTTCTTCCTATAGGAAACTTTTTTGTTACAAGGCTTTAAGATGGGAGAAAAAGCAAGGAGGTAATGAGAGAGAATACTTATAGTGCCCTGGGCACATATCAATATGTGCACAATAAAATTTAGCTTTAATTATATTCTCCTATCCCTAACTGACCTATACAAATCTTTGCATTTTCACTTATTAATATAAAGAATATGTATTACTTCATTTTAAATTCATTGCCTTAACCAAAAGCACATGTTCTCTTTATCAAAAAGTAACTCAAATACATTTTCTCTTCACATTATTGAAGACTGAAAGTTGCTTTTAATTTCTTAACAGTTTAAAATGATGGTGTTGACAAACTAAAAGACACATTCCCTTGTGGAAATTTGTCTCTTAGATATTGAATGAGGTGGGATCTTGACCCTAATGAATACATTATTTTTTTTGGAGGGTGCAAAATGTTTTATTAAAAGTTGTATTAAAGCACAGGAACAGAACTCATGAACAGAGAGCGAGCTCCTGTGACCTTAATGAATACATTATACATTACATACACATGTAGTACATAAGGGTTTTTTTGGCCCCATTTGTATCTATAAAAGATCTGTCTCTTAAAGTTGTGTTAAACACTGTGGGACCTTGCTGCTGCTTTTCCAGATAGAGATTATAGTTAACATTCCGATTTAACAATATCAAAATATTCAGATTTGTACTTAGGAGAACAATTAGTATTTTATGGCTTTGGGATACTCCTTGAATAAATGTAAAAAGAAGCATTCTGGCCTGAAATAGAAGCCCTTTGTAGCTGTTGTGAAGAAGTAACAGTTGAGCCATTTTGCTAACTTGATGGGGACTGTCCCTACTGAAAGAATTGGACTTATTACTCTTTCTAAGAAGAGTCCATGAAAGTGCATTATTACAGTGTACATTGTTTGCATTTGGCTAGGTAGGATTCTAAATTTATAGAGTCTTATATCTAGAACTGCCTATGTGAACAAAAAAGTGCTGTTAAGTCTGTTAATATACCCTTTTCACTTGATTTGAACACAATTATTCACCCCTTAACTAGGATTAGAGAAGTGGATATTCAGCAATTTGACATCTGTCACATGTTTCATGTAGTAAAATTAACTGCATCTAGTTTACGATAGAGAAGGGGAAGGTGTTTCTGACAGTAGTCAGTAGTGTGATTTTACTGTCCACCAGAAATAACCTGGGTTGATTTCTAATTAGAAGACATACCATTAGTTGATAATAACACTGAAGCCTCTAACACAGCACAGGATAATAATACAGAATATAGGAAAACTTTGTATAGCAGATTAAATTGAAGTACCTTTCTTCTATCTTAAAAATGTTGAGCTTACTGTCTTCCCTTAATTCTTAACTATTTTAATTATTTTCCACAGATTTAAATATACATTAAAAGTGAGCATATTAATTGGGGGCAAAAACAAAATAAACACTTAGAAGATTCTTCCATTGCCTCTGAGAGAGGATGTTGTGGAAAAGCAGCTCTTATCTAATGCAAAGAGTCCCACAGAATAACTTTATTGACCCTGGATGTATTTAATGGATTTTTACTATGCACATAATTTACAAAAGCATTGTAATTTCTTTATTAATTATAAATTTGGTGTAACTATTTCATAGGGTTACACAGAGCTACCCAGTTTTGCATGTCTAATGTAATTTCACATATGAATGTATGAATTACTTGTCTTATTCATGTTGATACAGCCTCAGTCCATGGCGCATCCGTGTGGGGGGACCCCAACATACCCAGAATCACAGATATTTTTCCCAACTATTCATGAACGTCCAGTTTCATTTTCACCACCTCCCACCTGTCCACCGAAGGTGGCCATTTCTCAGCGGCGTAAGAGCACCTCCTTCTTGGAAGCCCAAACTCGCCACTTCCAACCCCTGCTGAGGACTGTTGGCCAAAATCTTCTTCCACCTGGTGGCAGCCCAACTAACTGGACACCAGAGGCCGTAGTTATGTTGGGCACTACAGCCAGTAGAATAACTGGAGAGCCATGTGAGATACAGGTTCATCCTATGTTTGAACAAACTCAAGTTCACGGTGACTATAGACCTGGACTAGTACTTCCAGAAGAAGCTCACTATTTTATTCCTCAGGAACCAGTGTATCTAGCTTACCAGGCCCAGGTGACAGAACAGTATGAGGGTATTCCGTACAACTCACCAGTACTGTCAAGTCCTATGAAACAGATACCTGAACAGAAGCCAGTACAAGGGGGCCCTACCTCAAGTTCTGTCTTTGAATTTCCATCTGGACAGGCTTTCCTGGTAGGACACCTTCAGAATTTAAGATTAGATTCTGGATTAAGTCCAGGATCTCCCCTCTCTAGTATTTCTGCACCTATCGGTACAGATGCTACACGTTTGAAATTTCACCCTGTCTTTGTTCCTCATTCTGCGCCTGCTGTGTTAACTCATAACAATGAGAGCAGAAGCAATTGTGTATTTGAGTTTCATGTTCACACTCCAAGCTCCTCTTCAGGAGAAGGAGGAGGAGTTTTGCCTCAGCGTGTTTACCGAAATCGACAGGTTGCAGTGGACTTGAATCAGGAAGAATCGCCTCCTCAATCAGTTGGATTGCATGGCCGCCTACAGCCTGTGACTGAAGAACAGCGTAATTACCATGCCCCAGAATTGACCGTTTCTGTGGTAGAGCCTATCGGACAGAACTGGCCAATAGGAAGCCCAGAATATTCCAGTGATTCCTCACAAATTACTTCTTCAGATCCCAGTGATTTTCAATCACCTCCCCCTATAGGGGGTGCAGCTGCGTCTTTTGGCTCTGACATCTCATTACCCTTTATCCGTCTGCCTCAGACAGTGTTACAAGAATCCCCACTTTTCTTCTGTTTCCCCCAAGGAACCACATCTCAGCAGGTTTTATCTGCCTCATTTTCTTCAGGAGGATCTGCACTCCATCCACAGGTTATAGGAAGACTTCCACAATTCTTTTAAACTACCCTACTGTACATCATTACATTTAAGTTTTCTCTTCCTCCTTTCCATTTATGTGGATTATTTTTTATTTTATTCATAATATTAGTATTTCTCCTTTTTGGGGGATTATAATCTACTTGTATATAAGAACAAAATATGAGTGAGAAGCTGCCTCATTTACCTACAATATGTGCAAACCCTTGAAAGAAAACAAAAACTTGAACTTTAGTTACTTCTATTCATATGTAGAATAATTTTAATTTGTAGTGAAAATGTAAATGTCTGTAATATAAAGTTAACTCATCATGGATAATTTCAAATACTAATGTGAAGTATTTCTTTCTCCCTAGAAACAAACATAGCTAGTTAAAAAAAAAAAAAAAGTTAAGATTTTTTTTCCCTATAAAATGAAAAGAATGGAAAGTAGGGAATTTTTAAAAGAGTATTAAGAATACACAAAATTTACATTAGTTTGGAAGAATTTTAAAAGACAGAGAAAGGAAACATCTTAAGGATTTAAGAACAAATGAAAATGCCTTTTAAAATGGCATCATTTGAACAAGTCACTGTAGTATATGTCCAAATAAAATACTGATCTATAAAGTTGACCGATTCCAATTTTTAGCAACAAAATTATAATCTGGTGTGGGAGTTAGGGGGTTTTTGTTTGTTTTTAAGGATTTGTGAACTCTGTTTCTCAGCTTGCAGCATACCTCTGAGACCTTTGTTCTTTCCTCAACAAATTAAATTTTGTTAACTTATGTGTATGAACATATGCACTCTTGCAAATAAGGACAAAGTAATGGACATAACAGATTTCAACAAGTGGAGTCAGTATTAACTGTCATATTTTCCTTTGATATATTTTATCAAATGCGTAAGTGTTGTAAAATCTATATAGGAGACTTTCCAATTATATATTCAAGGCATCGCTTGGATCTTTTAAATATTCCACTCTTATAAAATATGTTCTTTACTTTCTTCATGTGTTCTTCCCTCATAAGGGGCATAAACAATAGAAGCAAAAAGATCTAAAAACTTGAAAATTATGCTTCATGGGCATGCAGTGTACTCACTGTGTGCTCACATTAATACACTGCTTGTCAGCCTGTATTATACATCTTAATGCACTGCCAGCTGTTCTTCTTTGAACTTTTCAAAGTAAAACGTCAGGTGGTAAATTTACAGACATACTGCAAAAAGAATGAATACTTAATAGTGGTTAGCAGTGACATATGGTGTCAAATCCAAGTAGACTTAAGAGAAACCCCTCTAAACTGAAATGAATGCCAAAGGTTGTGGGCCTTTTCATTTCTTTAACTTACCTGTATAAAATCCTACATTCATTTCTCACTTTCTCATTTATTTTAACTTAGACTTCTAGGTCAGGGTTTCTCCAGTTCAACACTCTTGATGTTTTAGGTTGGATAATTCTTTGTTGTGGGTTGTGGTTCTGTGCACTGTAGGATGTTGCGCAGCATCCTCAGCTTCTAACTAGTAGATGCCTGTGGAAACTACCTCCCCCAGTTGTGACAACCAAAAATATCCTGGGAGGGCAAAATCACTTCTAGTTGACAACCATTACTCTAGGTTAGTGATGATAATAAGTTTTTTACATTTTTAATAAAAGTCACTCTAGCACTACAGGAAGTAGCAAAAGGAACCAAATTAGCACTATCAGATACCCTTTGCCTTTATTCCAGTACAGGGTTATTTCACATTGGTAGTTGTACTACCTTTTCCTGATTATTATACTTTTAGTAACAATTCTCTTGCAAATTTTACTATTTTGGCCAGCTAGAATTATAGCCCGAGCACGGCAGTAGTAGGTTAGGTTTTAACCATCAGTGGTTTTTGCATGGGATCAGGATACGTTCTGTGATATCATCCGCCTTTAACCCTTTCTTACAAAAGATGCCCCAACAGTCTCCCATATACTTAATCAAGCTAATGTTTCATCTTGCTCAAGCAAACTCTCAGGAGTTTGAATGTTTATTGCAAAAGCCTGACCTCTCTGTATACTTACGGGGCTTCATTAATTTGTTGTATTCACTTTTTTCCTTTAGGCACAGGGGCAAAGCCAGGGTCAACCATCCTCAAGTAGCCTAACAGGGGTTCCATCTTCCCTACCCATACAACATTCCCAACAGGTAAGAACAACTAACTCATTGTCACATTTTATATATTAACAGTAGCCAAAACGCTGTGTAACATGTTTTCATGAATTAGATTCCTTACGTAAGTAAATGACATGCTGTAGTTTTGAAAGAATAATCAAGAGGCATAACATTTCTTATGTCCAGCAACATTTTATAAAATCTTCCCCTTTGTTTAATGTATTTTTAAATATCTACTAAATTTAGGCATATGTTGAAATTCAAAAGAATTGTTAACATATTCATCTGCCTCCTTAAATAGATAATTCTACACATAATTTAACAATACAAAGAATGTCCATTTTCTTTTTATATTTGTGACTTACCTTTTATGAGCATTTTACTATTGCTTACATTGTATTTGACTAATAATGCTGCACTCCTTTTTAATTAATTTCTAATCCGTGAGATGAAGTATCAGATTTTATGCTAAGAGAACTGAACAGGTACTTGAGGAACTTTTTAAACATCTTTTAAACTTTTGATTTAGGCAGTTTATTCCTAAAAGGCCACAGAACTCAAAAGAGTAGTACAATGCTGATGTAGTCAACAGCAAAACTAGTAATTCTAAAATTAAACATCTATAGTTCATTACTGATATTAGTTGATAGCAATTATTTGCATGAGAATAATGCTTTTTTGACAGTTAAATATTTATTAGTGGTTTCAAATAAAATTTATAGCCACCACATTTGTCATAAAAACTTACTGATAAACTAGTTCATTGATAGTTCCCTACGAAGTGTGTGTTTCCCAGCCACCAAATCATAAATTGGTTTCTGTTTCTATTAATTTTTGTTTTATTTTATTTTTAATGTTTGTTAATTTTTGAGAGAGAGAAAGAGAGACTAAGCGTGACTGGGGAAGTGGCGGGGGCAGAGAGAGAGGGAGGCAAACTCTAGGCTCCAAGCTGTGAGCACAGAGCCCAATGCAGGGCTCAAACTCATGAACTGTGAGATCATGACCTGAGCCAAAGTCAGATGCTTAACTGACTGAGCCACCCAGGTACGCCTCTATTAATTTTTTAAACAAAGCTTTTAATTTTTATTACAGACAATCTTCTTCCAGTCTAGCATGTAATCATAAAACCATTCGATTATTGATTAAATCATTTGATCAAACTGATTGATAGTTTAAATTAGTTGTTCCTTGTACAGGATTAGTTTGGTTATACATACATTTACTTGGCAGTCAACAGCCTATCTACAGAATTTTAAGGCTGGTAATCATATGCTTTGTCTTGCTCCTGTTCTTTCTTTCAGACAAGTTGCTGAATCTGTATATAATTATAGTTAAATTTGAGTAGTCACATTTTTGCCAACCTTAACAAATTGTATTTTAGTTCCATTAACCTTTAGTGAAAATGCAAATTTAAAGTTACATAAAGCTGTTTGAGGGCAGAAGCACTGTCAGGTGCCACTCCTAGTTTGATTATCTTTGGACATAGGCCAACACGAATAAACCTGAGTACATGTGAGTGTTTGCACTGTTTTTCCTTCTCCAAAAAGAATTTATTATATGTATTATATGTGGGCATATATATCTGTATACTTACTAGCAAATGAAGATAGTGAAACAAACCATTCAGATTATTAGTAAGAAAAATATGTGGGGGTAAAGGGAGGACAATTCCATAAATGGTTAGGTTAAAAGAAGTTGGGTAGTTAACTCTTCTGGGGAAAAAATGTAGCTAAATATGGCTACAATACAAACAAAATATGTGTGTCAGTGATGCTTTCTGTAGGTACTTTTGTGAATTATTTTAAATGGAGGATGATACTTAAGGAGAATCATAAAATTGAGCCCTCGAATTACATAAGTATATGCAGTCTAGAATACTTAATGTTTTCAGGGTCATATAGCCAGTAAGTGGATAGAACTAAAAATCACAAGCCAGAATTCAACATATCTAGAGTAGTGAGGGTTTTTTTTTTAATATTAAAGCTCTACAGGGACTTAAGATTCTAGAGATACACTCAATAAGCTGCATTTATTTGTTTCAGCTACTGGGGTTTCATTTTTTTGTTTGTTTGGTTTTTTTTTAAAGGTTGTGAGCTCTGTCTCTGTAATATATGGGTGGAGTTTATTTTTAGATGTGAGTTTCATTTTACATACTATTGGTTTCCAACCCTCTCTTAGGAAACCATATCTCTAATTTTTTTGGAATGAGGAAATAATGTACTTTAGCTGAAGTTTACTTTATACCATGGGTTTCTGGAATGTAATCAATAAGGGATTGCTTTTTTCATGTTTTTATCAAGAGTCCCTTCTAATGGTATGGGTATTTTGAGGTACCAAAAATTGTTTCCTCCTACTAGAAAACTAGTAACTCTTTACTATATATGCCCTAACCCAGCTTACTTAATAATTTGTTCCATAGAGGGGCACCTGGGTGACTCAGTTAAGTGTCTGACTCTTGATTTTGGCACAGGTCATGATCCCAGGGTCATGGGATCGAGCCCCATGTTGGGCTCTGCGCTGAGTATGGAGCCTGCTTAAGATTCTCAGTCTCTTCCTCTGCCCCTCCTCTACTTGTGCTCACTCTCTTGTGTCTCTAAATAAGTAAATAAATAATAGAATAATATTACTATTTTTATATTATTATTATTATTGTATACTATTATATATTATTATTATCATTGACTATTTCCTCCATAGTCTTCAGGTATTTCTAAACTTTCTGTTCAACTGAGGCTCATGAACATTTTTTCCATCAAGCACCCTTCCTTATCCCACAGATAGTACATAGTCTGTATAGGCTATTTGAACTGGTTTCCAGAGGCAGGTTTATACAAAATATGTTTCCAAGTTGCTGTGCTAAACAATACCTGTTCGGCTGAAGTGTTGTTTATTAGCCAGTGAGATTATACACAAAAAGATTACTATATATCCCTGGCCTGCCCAGGGGTGCCACTTCTCCCTAAATACTCTAAGGTATAATTGGCCTACAGTCTCTAAGGTATTAACAGCTCGTAAATGGTAAAGCTAAAATTCCACATTCAATGTTTTTCTCACTATTTTGTGTAATCAGAGCTGTTCTTCAAGCAAATTAAATAAACAGTTGATAAAATACAATAAGAGAAAGAGATTAAAGGGAAGAGATTGGATTTGCTTAATATAAGGATCAAAGTGAGAACAGATACCAAGAAATGGGAAAAACCAGAAGGGGGTATTGGAGGAGAGAGGACCTGTTTGGATGTTATGTAAAGGTCTTTGTGAATGACTTACTATTGGGGTAAGGGGGAAGATAGGTGAAGTAGTGAAGTAGTGACTCAAATTCTGAAACATTGGTTAATTGCTCTTGGCACCATCACAAATAAAGAACACCAGAGGAAAAAGAAAGAAATGTGTGAAAGGGAATTGATGAATTTGGGTTTGTGTAGGTCTTGATTACTAATATTGTCATTTATAGATACAGAAGGCTTTAGACAAACATACTTCCTTAGAACCATGCTATTAATGACTTGAAACAAAACTGAATAATTATTCTTCATTTTCAGCAGCAGGGAGTACAGCAGACAGCCCCTTCTCAGCAGACAGCACAGTATGCACTTCCACAGACATCAACCTCCAGTGAGGCCACTACTGCACAGCCAGTCAGTCAGTCTCAGACTCCACAGGTCTTGCCTCAAGTATCAACTGGAAAACAGGTAAACTCTATTTCTAAACAGATGCTAAATGGAATCTGTATGTAATTCCGTCTTTTCTCAATGAGTAGACTTCTGTCTTCTGTAATGTTGAAATACAAGTTCGTTATTTTCACTGGAAAATGAATTGACAGTTGTTCATTTTGTGCACATGAATTAATTAATGTAAATAGGTACATTACTGACAGCATTCACAATCCAAAAATGGTTAACTTTTAGGTTTATCAGTCTAAAGTCAGTTTGACAGGTATTGTAATTGATGTGTTAAATAACAGTGCTTTGATAACTGAACCTGTGACATATTCTAGAATTGTGTCAGCTATATGTAATATTCTAGGTTTACAGCTATGCTGTATTTTTCATGTAGATTAATGCACTTTTTCCTCCTTCATTGCCTAGTGACAGTAAGTCATAAATATCTCTTATATGGAATGATGTTCTCTTGTTCTGAATCGTCCTTTGAATCACTAGAAAAGTGCCCTTTTGAAGGTATATTCTACTGAATGACTGAAAGCCTCAACTTTAACATTGGGGCTTGCAGTCCTTATATTTGGCACAATGTTTTGTTTCTGTCATATTTCATCACATCTGAGATACTGTCAGTTGTCAAATGCACCATTATTTTATGTAACCAAGTACTGAAACACTATTAATTATGAGATATATTGCAGGTTCACAAATGTTAAAATGACCAGGTGGTAGAGAGGGATGATTGCATCCTAGAATCGGTGAAATATGGTACTCTTTTCATCAGCCAGTGTTAGACTTAAGAATTGTAGAAGCAATATGGATTGAAATCTAATTCCAGCGAGAAGGCATTCACTTGAATTTCAGTGAACTGCTACGATAATAGCAGTTATAGATCTAGTGACAACAAATATACCAACGGATTAGGGTATGTGAAATATGTCTAAATAGAGCTGTTAAAAAACAAACTCTGCTTGCAGAAGTGTCCTCTTTTTATTGTTGAACAATGAAGCATTAGCAAAATTTTCTACAACAAAAGATTTGAAATAGCCAGTCTGTCGGTCTCCTTTGTCTCCTGCTATCCTTTTCCTATTCTTGCGTGGCACATTAACTTACACTAATGTATGCAGGTTTGGGGGTTTTTTTCTTTCTTTCTTTTTGGCTAACACATAAATCTTGCTTTTGGCAGCCTTGCTTTTTTTTTTTTTTTTAAGTCTGTCTGTTTTGTTTTTCTTTACCTTCCCAGCTTCCAGTTTCCCAGCCAGTACCAGCTGTCCAAGGCGAACCTCAGATCCCAGTTGCGACACAACCCTCAGTTGTTCCAGTCCACTCTGGTGCTCATTTCCTCCCTCTGGGACAGCCGCTCTCTACTTCCTTACTCCCCCAGTATCCTGTCTCTCACGTTCCCATATCAACTCCTCATGTGTCTGCGTCTCAGACAGGCTTCTCGTCCCTTCCCGTTACAATGGCAGCTGGCGTTAATCAGCCTCTGCTCACCTTGGCCTCATCTGCTACGGCAGCTGCGATCCCAGGGGGCCCAGCTGTGGTTCCTAGTCAGCTTCCAACCCTTCTGCAGCCTGTGACTCAGCTGCCAAGTCAGGTTCACCCACAGCTCCTGCAACCAGCAGTTCAGTCCATGGGAATACCAGCTAACCTTGGACAAGCTGCTGAGGTTCCACTACCCTCTGGAGATGTTCTATACCAGGTATTGTTTTGGCTAGCAAAAAAGGAGGGCACCAGAGGTTTGGTTCTCATAGCAAACCATCAAGGACTTGAATACGTAATAGTTGAGTGTCAGAATAACTAGCAATAACAAAAGTGTAGCTGATCTCAACTAGAGAAGCTAATACAATAAAATTCAGAGAAAAGATAGGGTAGTGATGTTGGATGACTCATTTCCATTTTTCTCAAGACACTTCCTTAGAGAAAGATGGTTCTCTCAATATTGGATGTAAGCTGACTGAATGCTAGATGTGGCTAATAGGAGAGTAAGTACATCAGACTACATTTTTTTATAGGTAGGGTAAACAGAGTAGCCGACGTGGT
This sequence comes from Suricata suricatta, assembly GCF_006229205.1. NCBI lineage: Eukaryota > Metazoa > Chordata > Mammalia > Carnivora > Herpestidae > Suricata > Suricata suricatta. The sequence goes on from NC_043709.1 coordinate 102,210,175, forward strand.
ACCAATAAAATGCTTCAGATTAGCCTGTCATGATATGACTAGAATGATTACCTTGAAGAGTTTTTGTGTTCTCCCACTTAAGATTGGCTAGAAAGCTGATATTTTTCTAGAAGGAATTAGTTTGCTCCTCCTATTTAAATCTCCAAGAGGAGAAAAAACTAGCAATTTAAAATGTAGTTGTAGAGTCCCATCCCCTAAAATGAAAGCAGTCTACCATTTCATTTTAAGAATCATCTTTAAAAAAGAAAGAAGGAAAGAAAGAGAGAAAAAGAATCATCTTTAAATCTTCTTTAAATTATTAAAAGAGATGGGGCTACTACTATTCTTTACTATATGCTTTCGTTTTTTGTTGGGGTTTTTTTTGTTGTTGGTTTGTTTGGTTGGTTGGTTGGTTTTTTTGTGCATGTCTTGCTATTTTGCTAATTTGATGTCCCAACCTGCACTAACTCACCTTCCTCATTTCTATCACAGGGCTTCCCACCTCGACTGCCACCACAATACCCAGGAGATTCAAATATTGCTCCCACTTCCAGCGTGGCTTCTATTTGCATCCCTTCTACAGTTCTATCCCCTCCCATGCCGACAGAAGCACTGGCTGCACCAGGTTACTTTCCTACAGTGGTGCAGCCTTTTGTGGAATCAAACCTTTTGGTTCCTGTGGGCAGTTTAGGAGGACAGGTTCAAGTGTCCCAGCCAGCAGTGAGCTTAGCACAACAAGCCCCCACTACATCCTCCCAGCAAGCAGCTTTGGAGGTAAATGGAATCACTGCACGTTTATATACAAAACACACACACACACACACACACACACACACACACACACACACAAAATGGGATAAAAATGACAAAGAAGAAACATAGGTTCCCCCATTTAGAACTCCTGTGGAGTCTATTTTCAAACTAACTTCTAAATGAATTTTTTTTCTAGCAGAATGAAATGCCAATGTGGGGGCCTTGTTGCCACTGGCTGTTCTGTTGGGAAGTGAGTGTGCCTTGGAGAAGATTAACCCTATTAGCACTTCACTTCTCTAGCTAGTACTTTAGCCATTCTTCTTTCACAAATTCTTGCCATTGGCAGTCATAAAAGTATCTTCTGCTGCGCTCCCAGCAATCATTTTTGCCCTACTAGGAGAAAGATATGAATCATCTTTGCACTTTGCTCTGCCTGTCCTGTTGCACACTTCTAGGAAGATGCTGGCTGCATGCAAGTTGTACTTTCTCACTACCTAGCAGCTATGTCGGCTGATGTCACACCATGCAGTCTATACCAAGACTTAGCTTTAGAAACTTCTTTGGAAATTTAAGATCACTGTCTTTAGATGCTGAATATTGAGAATTTCTAGTAAATTTAGTGCTTCTAGGACTTGTGGGGGGTTAAGAAAAAAAAAGTGTAGCTTATTGGAGAGGAAGAATAATAAAATGTATCACTGCCAAGATTTGCATTATCCTTTCTGTTTACAGAGTACTCAGGGAGTCTCTCAAGTTGTTCCTCCAGAGCCACTGCCAGTGGCACAGGCACAGGCACAGCCTACCACTTTGGTCTCTTCTATAGACAGGTATGTGAAAGTAAAATTCTCCTTCCTTGACTGGTAAGTGGGATGATATAAAACTTCACAATATCAAACCTTTAAACACTGAACTTTTCTTTTTTTATAAAGTGCACATTCAGATGTTGCTTCAGGAATGAGTGATGGCAATGAGAATGTCCCATCATCCAGTGGAAGGCATGAAGGGAGAACGACAAAACGGCATTATCGAAAATCCGTAAGAAGTCGCTCTCGTCATGAAAAATCTTCACGTCCAAAATTGAGAATTTTGAATGTAAGTATTACTACGGTCTGAGTTTCATATAGTTACTTAATATTATTTGAATATTTCTAAAGGCTCGGGTATAATTATGAAAGTTTAGAATTTTCTAACCACCCAAATAATATTGTTAAATTCCATATTTTTATATAATGTAAGACACAATTTACCTTTTAGAAAAGAAGTTTTAGGGGCGCCTGGGTGGCTCAGTTTGTTGAGCATGCGGCGAGGTCATGATCTCGCAGTTCATGGGTTCGAGCCCCGCCTGGGGCTCTGTGCTGACAGCTAGCTCAGAGCCTGGAGCCTGTCTTCAGATTCTGTGTCTCCCTCTGTCTCTGACCCTCCCCTGCTCATGCTGTCTCTGTCTCAAAAAAAATAAGACATTTAAAAAAATTTTTTTTAAAGAACAGAAAAAAAGTTTTAATTTGTAGAACAGAGACTTCACATTCCTTCCAGACCCTCCAGTGGAACATGAGGCAGTAGCTCAAAGGCCAATATTTCCTTAACATTTTCTTGCTGCCAATTGAAGAAGTAAATACCAACAAATCTTGAAGGAATAGTGGAAACATAAGGCTTAAATTCAAGTGATAATCTGCATTACTTTCTCAAATTTAGTAATGGAAGATTATGTAATATGGCTTCTGAGATATGAAGTACCTTCTTTTTTTTTCCTTTTAGGTTTCAAATAAAGGGGACCGGGTAGTAGAATGTCAATTAGAGACTCATAATCGGAAAATGGTTACATTCAAATTCGATTTAGATGGTGACAATCCTGAGGAGATAGCAACAATTATGGTATGTCTGCATTTGGAGTTCCAAATTTTGCTTTAGTACTTTTTAAATATCCACTGCCCTAAGTACATGTGCAATATTTTGTAATGTGTTTTGAGAGTTGTATATTTATTTCAATGTGAATATAATTAGCACCAAGCCTGTGATTTAGAGAGATTTTTGTCTAGGACATGTCTAAGTGTTGAAGAATTAACTTACGTATCAATAAATAATAGTACAAGTGGTGTGCAGATAGGGCAGAAGTCATGAAAGTGACAAATGGAATGACTTAAAACATGAGTAACAGACACTCTACTAATCAGACTGACTTCACATTTCTTTTACAGGTGAACAATGACTTCATCCTAGCAATAGAGAGAGAGTCCTTTGTGGATCAAGTACGAGAAATTATTGAAAAAGCTGATGAAATGCTCAGTGAAGATGTCAGTGTGGAACCAGAGGGTGACCAGGGATTAGAGAGTCTACAGGGGAAGGATGACTATGGCTTTGCAGGTTCTCAAGTAAGTTCAGCATTTCCATAGTGAAACTTTGTTTGTTTAAAATATTGCTGTAGTGTTAAATTTGCCGTGCAAAATGTTCAGTGATACCACATTACGTGAATGGCTAAGATTATCAAACATTTATGTTCTCTTCACATGGGGCCAATTGCTTTGGCCAGTCTTTAAGATTGTGCTGGGGGGACAATGGGGCGATTGTGTATGAGAATGAATTTGGTCACTTTTGTTTGTTGTAGAAATTGGAAGGAGAGTTCAAACAACCAATTCCTGCATCTTCCATGCCACAGCAAATAGGTGAGTTTCTTTTCTTTCCATGTTTGCTTTTACCTTTGACCTAAGAAATTGTGTACTAATGAAATCTTTAAGCTTCATGTTGGTGACGATATATAGACAGTGCAGTTAAATGGTTTGTTTCTTTTTAACCAGGCGTTCCTACCAGTTCTCTAACTCAAGTTGTTCATTCTGCTGGAAGACGGTTTATCGTGAGTCCTGTGCCAGAAAGTCGATTACGAGAATCAAAAGTTTTCAGTGGTGAAATATCAGATACAGGTAAGCAATTACTTCTACCACAAACCTATATCAATCTTATATCATCTCTGCTACACTGGAAGTTTGGTCATCAAGCAGTAAGTCAAATGATGACATAGACAATAAAGAAGAATAGAAAAATGGAGATTATAATCAACAGACAAAAAAACATGGAGATAGAGGATGAATAGAGAGGATTAAAGACAAGACAGCTACCTAGACACAGCTTGTGTAAGAAATAATATGTAGATACAATAGTATGTCTTGTTTCTGCATTGAGGACTATTATAATGCTTTGAGGTTACTCTTTTTTTTTCTTTCTTTTTTTTTTTTTAGTTTTATTTACCCCTAGAAATAGATAGTCATGCAAGCTAACTTACTTTCATCAAACTGCTCTTTTACTTTGCTGTTTTAGAAAAAGCCTGTTATTTCCTTGGGAGAAATTTTAAAGCTTGTTGGTGGGTGGCAGTGTTGGTAATCCAAAAATAGATTGTTAGGACAATTTTGAATCTACCCTTTGAAAATGGACTGATTCTGAATTTTGTATTTTCCTTTGCAGTTGCTGCCTCTACATCCCATGGCGCTGGAATGAACTTGTCTCACTCCGCTTCATCCCTTAGCCTACAGCAGGCCTTTTCCCAACTCAGACATGCCCAAATGACAGAAGGGCCCAATACAGCACCTCCCAACTTCAGTCATACAGGACCAACATTTCCCGTAGTATCTCCTCCCATGAGCAGCATCGCTGCAGTCCCAGCCGCAACGGCAGCCACACCTTCAGTATCAGCCCCTGCAACTAGCAGCCCTCTTAATGACATGTCCACATCAGTAATTCAGTCTGAGAGTCCAGTGCCCACTGAAAAGGGGATTGGTGGAGTTGCCATCTGCACAGGTGTGACACCTTCAAGTGGTCTCCCTGTACCTCCTGTATCTGAGTCACCAGTATTTTCCACTGTGGTTTCAAACATCACAATACCTACAGTTGTTTCAATATCTGCAACATCCCAGCCAGTTCAGGCTTCTACATCTGGGAGTGTTGTTTCTAATATAGGCACTTTGCCCTCTATACCAGTTTCAGCCTCTGCAGTGGGCAGTGCCACTGCCCCAGGTGCTAAGCCTCCACCTCTGTTATCTCAGCAAGCGGCAGGCAGTACTACTGGGGTAGCCACGTTAACATCCACTTCTGCCCCTGCTCCATTCCCAAGCATCGCTTCCCAGCCGCCTCTTCAGCTGAGCAGCAGCACCTCTGCTCCTACTCTAGCTGAAACAGTGGTGGTTAGTGCACACTCACTAGATAAAACATCTCATAGCAGTACAACTGGATTGGCTTTGTCCCTGTCTGCATCATCTTCTTCCTCCCCTGGAGCAGGATTATCTAGTTCTATTTCTCAGCCTGGCGGGGTGCATCCTTTGGTTGCCCCATTAGCTATAGCTTCTACTCCTGTCCTTCCTCAAGCAGCAGGACCTACTTCTATACCTTTATTACCACAAATACCTAGTATCCCACCTTTGGTACAGCCTGTTGCCAGTGTGCCTACAGTGCAGCAGACACTAATTCATAGTCAGCCTCAACCAGCTTTACTTCCCAACCAGCCCCACACTCACTGTCCTGAATTGGATGCCGACTTACAGCCCAAAGCTCCTGGAATTGATGACATAAAGACTCTAGAGGAAAAGCTGCGGTCTCTCTTTAGTGAACACAGCTCATCTGGAGCCCAACATGCATCTGTCTCACTGGAGACATCACTGGTAGTAGAGACCACTGTCGCACCAGGCATCCCAACCACTGCTGTGGCACCAAGCAAGCTCATGACTTCTACTACAAGTACATGCTTACCACCAACAAGTTTGCCGTTAGGGACAACTGGTTTGTCAGTTATACCAGCGGTCACACCTGGGCAAGGTTCCACCCCAGTCAGCTATGTGTCTGCCCCAGTCAGCACTACATCAGGAGTGAAAGCTGGAACTGCTCCATCAAAGCCGCCTTTGACTAAAGCTCCAGTAAGATTCTTGTTTTGAAGTAATCTGACAAAGTTGATGATTCTTTCCCCCACCCCTATAAGTGCATTTTTTCAACTCAGCCTTACAAATTAGAAATTATAAACATGGTCTGGTCTATAGTAGCCATTAGGTGTTTATTAAATAAATTGAAAAATATTTTAGGATATACACCGAACACAAGATACTTTTTTCTTTTGGAATATGGCAAGATTTGGGGGTTAATTATATTGCATGGTTTTCTAAGATGTATAATTAGGGAAAACACAGATGTTTCTTCCTAATTGGCCCCAGCTAAAGAAATCTGTATCCCAAAAGGAAGCTAAATGCCTCTGCTAGCAATTATACATAGTAATAGCAGTTCACAACAGTCTTTGTTTCAAGGAGAATGAAGCACATTTTCTGCTTTGCTTCAGTTCCACAAATGGACAATTTAGGGTGCATAAAAATTGGAAGTTGGTGATGAATTTCTAGAATCTAATGCTAGGAATAAACTAACTAAAATATGTTTTCTAATTCCACTGTGGTGGGTTTCCTCTCATTCTGTCTTTAGTCTCTCTGATCTTCTCCAAATAACAAGACTGTGTTTTTTTCTACCATATTCTGTGCTTCACTTATCTTTCTGCATTGCCAGTGGTTATAAAATTCTTTTATAGTCAGCCAATAATAGAAGCATTGTACAAGTTGCTTCATACTTTTAGATTTCTGATGACTTTTGTTATCAGACCTGCCCCTTGGTTATTTCTGAATTGTTTTGTTTTCTCAGAAAAGTCTTTGTTTTAGGAAAACCCTAAATGGTGATATTATACCAAAACAGTGGCTCAAGAATATCTGAACTGTGCCTTGTGTCCATACAGCCTTTGATTCTGTTTTCCCTAGGGAATAACCTACTAAATTTTACTATTCACTTTATTGGTATATAGTAATAACTCCATAATAGTATCATGGTTATAGTGTCCTTTATTGAAGATAGATACCAGAATATAAGCCAGGTGACAAGCATGCCTTAACTATAGGTATATATTATTCTTAAATTTCTGCATTTGAACTAGTTGATTTACTGTCCAGTATGTAGTCTTTACTCTTAGTGTCTCATGGACTTGAATTTCCCTTCATTGTCTGTAGGTGCTGCCAGTGGGTACTGAACTTCCAGCTGGTACTCCACCCAGCGAGCAGCTGCCACCTTTTCCAGGACCTTCACTAACTCAGGTGCCCCAAGACTTGGCAGATTTCTTTTTGTGCTCCTACATTTCTTTCACAAAGCTTATTTAAATTCTCCATTGCATGATCTTGGCGTCTGGCTCCTCTTTAGTTTTGACTTAGTAACAACTTCCTCTTAAAACAGTGTAGCTAATGACCCAGGCCCTATTTAAAGTAAGAAGCCTCATAGTTGTTTTGTTTGTAATATTGCTTCAAGTCATTTAGAACACATTTGATATTATTAGTTTTTCCTATTTTGTGAAGGAAGAAAATAGCAGGGCTTATATTTTACCAGACAAATAGAACTCCGATCATTCACAGTTTTGTAGAACAGTGAAATTGCATCTGATGAATGAGGCTAGGCTGTAGACCATTGTGAAAGTAAAAAAATTATAAGTAATCAAAATTAACTTTGAAAGTTCCTTAGGAAAATATAACTGATAATGCCCCTTTTCTATGAGTTCAGTCAACCAGTTTTTCCTCTAATGTTTGACATTTCTTTCAGTGACCAACAAATAAATTAATTTGCTTATGTATATGTGAATATAAGGGTCATGTTTCATGAAAAATATGTATTATATCTTTCAATACAAAACCCACACAGCTCAGTTAACCTGAGATTACTCATATGGGAGGGACATGAATGTGAGATTCCTGTCTCATACTCTGATCTGTTCATTGGGTAAAATGGTGGTCAGAATTGCCTGCAATATTTAAGTTATCATTTCCCTTTTCTACCCTACCCCACCACCCCACACATTTATTTAGTTGAAGTCCCATAAGGAAAGTACTTCTTATGAATCCATTATAATCATGAAAAAGCTTCTGCCATGAGACAAAGTAGTAAACATTGAAACTAAATCAGGAATTTTAGAATTATGCAAAAGAGAAACATAAATTACTAACATGAGAAGTGTGAATTCATCACTACTTCTTTAAAGCTGTACAGTAGAACATAATGTAAAGAACTTGCTGTAATAGAGTAATAACTCCAAAGAGAACTTACTCCATCAGTCACCACATTTTGGAAAAAATGCATTGTGAAAGTCTATAAATTAGGGGTTTTGCAAGTATTTTTCTCATTAAAAACATGTATTCAGACGTGTATTCGGGCTCAAATGTGACGAGAAACAGCAAATAAGATGTGAGGGGGTGAGGTTTAGTGGATAATGCCTGTATGTAGACGGAGAAGGATAAATGAAGGCTGTAGAAGAATAGGTTAATAGAAGCCAAGATAGATTATGGCCTATATCGAAGGTAAAGACTTAGTGGCCTTGGGGTGAATGGTGGTAAGACCTGGTTAACAGGATGGAATGCCCAGACCTCCAGTTCCTTCTTGCTGCCATTGAGACCTAAGGGAAAGAATAATATCCCTTGATAGTGATCAAATACATTAATGCCATCTTTTATTCAAAAGGACAAGTTCTCAGAGAGGTGTACCAAACTGAAAAAGAAAATAGGGAGCATGTGATAGAGTTAATCTACCAAAAGATCTTGATACATTTTTCAGAATACATATGTTTTATTTACTGTCGAAGGGAGGGACAGAGAGAGAAAGGGAGAGAGAGAATCCCAAGCAGGTTCTGTGCTGTCAGCACAGAGCACAGTGTGTGGCTGGATCTCATGAACTGTCGGATCATGACCTTAGCTGAAATAAAGAGTCAGTTACTTAACCAACTGAGTCACCCAGGCACCCCCGGAAAATATTTTTAAAGAGAGGACAAATAGAAACTTTTGTATTGCTTTAAGGAACATCAAACATAGACTTCAAAACTATAAGAACAAATATGACTGAATTTCTCTTAAGGCTTGGGAGATTGACATAAAAAATCATTTAAGCGATATAAGTTAATATTTAGTATATTGAGTTTTATATTCAGTGACTAGACAGACGTTATGTTGTGTCAATCTAAAGCATCAAAGAGTATTCCTTCTTTAGGTTGGCTGTATGTAGTGGTTCTGATTATACCAAAGACCTCTACTTATTGTGGTTGTTTTGTTCAGTCCCAGCAACCTCTGGAAGATCTTGATGCTCAATTGAGAAGAACACTTAGTCCAGAGACTGTGGCAGTGACATCTACAGTTGGTGTAAGTTTTGAAAATTTTGGCAAAATCTTTTCATAATCCTAATACATCATATTCCTAGAACGTATTCTAACCTTTTAATACCTTTAATACCTACAGAGTTAAGAGCATTAATTCAGAGTCTTTGCTTGTTCCAGCAAACAGAAATAAGGCAGATTAATGTAAGATTATCACTGATCCAGTGGTATAACTATGGAAAAAATTTTATTCATTTGAAGGCACTTTTCTTGTCTTACCTCTGGTTAGAATTCTATCATAGATGAATCCTATGAGTTTGTGTTTATGCTTTGGAGGAAGCTGTGCTTTAAAAGTTTTAACTTCTTCCTTTTAAGCTTGTGATACAACAATGTTCTGATTAAAACTATTTTTCTATTACTATCCAAGTTATACCCTTAAATATTCCATGAGAAAAACAAAGAACAATACAGAAGCAACTCAGAATTTTTCTTAAAAATATTTTTTTACATCAGACTTATTTTTAGGCTGAAAAAAAAAAAAAGAAAACTCCCGTGGACATAAGTGTTTCTTCATATATACTCTCTTTCTTTTGCCCTTTGTAAAGACCAGAGGAAAGGCAGCATGGCAAAAGTTTAAGTGACTGAAGCTAAAGATGTTGTGGTATCTGTGTGTATGTGTTTTGCAGCCTGTGTCCGTCGTGGCTCCAGCAGCAGTTACGGAAGCAGGAGCACCGCCTCAGAAGGATGGTGAGAAGCATCCTTCTTCCTCTTATGTTACCATTTCCAGTCCTCTCTATAGTTGATTATAAAGTTTACTATTTCAAAGACATTCTTAAGAATGTAGGTATATTTGAAACAGTTTTGAAGAACATTTTTATGTATTTCATAACTGAAGAACTCTAATACTAATATCTAGAACATGTAATGTTAGGATGCAAAAGGTAATGATAGTTTCTTGGAATAAGACCCTTTCTTATTAGCTAGGCCGGATCCTTGCTAGGAAAGATAAGGAAATTCAGTTATAAAGTTAATTTACCATAACCTCTTGGCTTTTGTGACACTAGATAGATAGAGCTAGAGATAAGCTTGACTAGCATATGTGGGAGAAATACAAATAAAAGATTTTAATCAGTTTAAACATTATCTTTTTCTATTTCGGGAGTCTTTAGAATTGGCGTGTTTATACACAGTCTCTTGAACAAAGCATATTTCCAGCCTAATTCCAGCAACTTAAAATTGTCATGAGAACTTTTATGCTCTTGGCCATAAGTTCATATCCGCTACTTTTCTGAAATTTTGTTGTAATCTCTTTTCACTGCATCACCAGTCCCCTAGAAAGGAGGAAATTAAAAGCTTCTATTTTCTGTCACCTTTTCACTCAGAACCATTTATATTCGAAAGGGAAAAGAATTAAACATGAGCTGCATTTATTCAATATAATTTTATTTAACACTCACTTGATATTTTTCCTTTTGTAGTTTATCCATTCTCCTCACTACTACCTACATATGTTTTCCCTGTATAACTATTAGTAAGATTACCTGAAAACTCAGTTCTTTCTTTCTTCCTTAAATTCTGCATTTCACTTAAAACCAGTCTAAATTATTTTCCAGGCAATTATGTTCTGAATTAGTTCTCATTTTAAAAGAAGTGACTTGATAATCAGTGGAGAGGCACCTAGGTGGCTCAGTTGGTTAGTGTCTTATTTCAGCTCAGGTCATGATCTCACAGTTCATGAGCTCAGGCCCCACATCGGACTCTCTGCTCTCAGAACAAAGCCCATTTTGGATCCTCTTGTCTCCCTCTTTGTCACTTCCCTGCTCATGCACATGCCCTCTCCCCACGCCTCAAAAATAAACAAACATTTAAAAAAAAACAAAAATCAGTGGAACAGACTAGAGAAATTTAGAAATGGATAAATTAGAGAATATAAAATATGAAAAAGGTGAGCTTTCAAATCAGAAAACGCAGGGATATTTTAATAAATGCTTTGTGACAACTGGACAACCATCTGGAAAAAACCTTAAATTGCCAGCCTTGACCAAAAGAAATTCCAAATGGGTCAAAGATGAAAAATGATAATGTAAAATAGTGCTATAACAAAACATTCAAGAAATTTTTTTAACTGTCTAGAATAAGCTCAACAAACTTTCTATAAAAGGCCAGAAAGTTAAATATTTCAGGCTTTGCTGGCCATATAGTCTCTGTCGCAATTACTCAAATCTCCTATTATAGCCCCAAAACAGCATAGGCAATATGTGAATGAATGAGTTTGGCTCTGTAGTCTAATGAAATTTATATACAGAAATAATCTGTGGACTGAATTTGGTCCATGATCCTAGTTTGCTAGTTTGATACAGAAACAATAATAGATCCAAATTTTTCTGTATGGAAAAAAATGCCATCATGTCCAAAGATAAATGAAAAACTAGGCAGTGGCAGGTATTCCTATCACAGAAAAGACTAGGAAGTGACAGCATTTCTTAACCTCTCATTGGTAAACTTAGAAGTTTAATAGTCACCAGTGACTTAATACAACTTCTTTGAAGATCATTTTAGTAATGTCCATCCAAGTTTTAAATGGGCATGATTCAGCACATCCACTCTTAGGTATTGCACAGATTCATAAGAAAATACTTGATAGAACACTTATAATAGCAAGAAGTTCTGAAAAACTCAAATGCTCATCAAAAGAAGCTTGCTTAAAATCTGGTACTTTTGCAAACATACAGCAGACAGACAGACAGACCTAAAACACTGTAGTCATTAAAAAGAATGAGAAATCGATATGGAATGCTAAGATACATTGTTAAAAATATGAAAATCAGTGTTGTATAAAATAGAGCTTACTAGTTGCATAAATTAAAGAAAATGCTTGTTTATGTCTATCTAGGGAAAAAAACCTCAAACAAGTGATTGTCCTTAGAAAGGATGACCGAGGTGGCTTTAAAGTTGCTCAAAAGTGTTTATCAGTGATTCTGACAACTGTACTTCCTATTCTAAGATTTTGCCCAAGCATTGCTTAAACCAACTTACCATAGATGATTTTCACTTAAAAATGGGTCTTGGTATCCTATGTCAAATCTCATAATTCTCTTCGTTTAATAATATCTTTGAGTTCAAAAATGAGTAATTAGGGGTGCCTGGATGGCTCAGTTGGTTGAGCGTCCAGCTTCAGCTCAAGTCATGATCTTGTGGTTTGTGGGTTCGAGCCCCGTGTCAGGCTCTGTGCTGACAGCTCAGCCTGGAGTCTGTCTTTAGATCCTGTGTCTTCCTCTCTCTCTGACCCTTCCCTGCTCACACTGTCTGTCTGTCTGTCTCTCTCTCTCTCTCTCTCTTCCTCTCTCTCTCTCTCTCTCTCTCTCAAAAATAAGTAGAACATTAAAAAAATATTTTAAAAAATGAGTAATTGAATTCTTACTGCCTGTTAACCTTAGTTTCTGTAGCATCTCTTTATGTTGTAGTTAAACCTTGAAGCTGCTTTGCTTAAAATGTAACTTTTATTTTTTCAAGCAGTAAATATCTGTACGTATGTACAAAGAAAAGTAGAGGGTTAATGATAAATTTTCAGACTTTGACAATATTTCACAAACAAAATCTTTCAGACTAAAGGTATCTAGTAAGGAGAGTAAATAATAACTTTTACTTTGTTGGACAAAGCCCAAGGGGAAAGTGAGGTAAGGAAATTTTCCCTGCCTCAGGCAATTTTCCTCACCTTTTTATTTTGCTGTATTTCTGACCAAAGGGAAAAGAGACTAACTAAAAAGAGATTCTAATTTAAGTTCTTTTTCTCCTCCATGTACTTGTTTCAGTTTCTCAAATCACAGAAGGTCCTGTCCTAGGAACTAGTTCAGGAACTGGTGTTCTTAAGATGGGACGATTTCAGGTAAGACTGTCACTTTCCCTTGCCTGGGCTCCCTCTTTGGGGTGAATAGGTTTATGATAAAATTGTTACTTACCTTTGGGACATAATTGCGAATTTGATGGTCTGTATCTTTTTTTAATAGCTCTTTTTCATTTTACCCTCTTAAAAAAAATACATGTTTAAAAAAAAAAACCCTGCTAGGGGCACCTGCCTGGCTCAGCAGGACGCACATGTGTGTAAGCCCCACGTTGGGTGTAGAGATGCTAGAAATAAATAAGGAAAACTTTAAAAAATAATAATACATGTCAATTAAAGGAATGCAGAATACTTAGTACAGTAGAGAAACAGTATATTGTCTGCCCCATCTTCCTACCTACCTCCCCCACCCAGGATTACTTTTTAGGGTGTTTCCTCTCCTTCCTTTTCCTGTGTACATGTGTGTATCAACAATTGACCCTGCTTCTTCTCTGAATGAGATTTTATAGCTTTTTTTTCCCCCAATCTAGTAGTTGGTTTACCTAACCCATTCTCTTATTAGTCATTAGGTTGTTTCAGATTTTTCCAAAATAACAAGTAATGTAACAGGAAACATTTTCTATGTTTAGGATAATTTTTAGGATTAATTTCTGAAGCAAAAATACTGAGTCAACATCAAATTGATGTTTCTTTTTATCATTTTCTTTTCCCAGGTAGTCCAACCAATGATTTATTTATTTATTTTATTTATTTTTATTTATTTATTTACTTATTTTTACTACTTTCACAACTGCTTTCCAGTTATTCTCATGGCAGCCCTGGGAGTTAGGGAGAGCAGTTGATATTTTCTTATTTGTCAACTGAGGTTCTGAGAGTTTGTCCTGGGCTGAGTTTCTAATACATGGGACAAATCAGAGCAAGGACCCGAGTCCTCCTTTTGGTCTCATTTAGTTGTGTCGATTCTTGAATCTTAGCTGGCATAACATGAACTGGCTTTAATCTTTGTAGTTTTCGTATTCACAGGCGACCTTCAAGATTCCATTCCCTGTTATTTATATTTTTGCAAAGACATAAATCTAAGTTTTGTATATGACATGAGATCTGCAGGTAAATTATTTACTTAGTAAGCTTAGCCAGCCACTGAGAATCTGTATCTAATCTGTACATCTCAGTACAAATCTTGTTCTCTATAATGGTATTCCATTTATTTTCACAGTAAAGATGGAGGGGCTTACATAAAGAGATACTGACTGGGAAATAAAGTGATTCAATTTTTTTATCATTTTAAAAATTGAATATTGGGGACTTTGTTTTTTAATCTCACTATTGTCTCTTTCCATCAGGTTTCCGTTGCAATGGATGATGTGCAAAAAGAAGGTAAAAATAAGTCAGAAGATGCAAAGTCTGTTCATTTTGAGTCCAGCACTTCAGAATCCTCAGTGCTATCAAGTAGTAGTCCAGAAAGTACCCTCGTGAAGACAGAACCTAATGGGATCCGTGGCATCTCATCAGACATGCCAGATAGTGCCCACAGAACTCCTCCCTTGGGAGCAAAATCGGAAACTGGGCAGCCTACCAAGGTAGGACGTTTCCAGGTAACAACAACAACGAACAAAGTAGGTCGTTTCTCTGTATCAAGAACTGAAGACAAGATTGCTGAGGCAAAGAAAGAGGGACCAGTGGCATCTCCTCCTTTTATGGATCTGGAACAAGCTATTCTTCCTGCTGCGATACCAAAGAAAGAAAAGCCTGAACTGTCAGAGCCTTCACATCTGAATGGCCCATCTTCTGATCTGGAGGCAGCCTTCCTGAGCAGGGATGTGGATGACGGTTCAGGTAGTCCACACTCCCCCCATCAGCTGAGCTCAAAGAGCCTGCCTATCCAGAATCTAAGTCAAAGCCTTAGTAATTCATTCAACTCCTCTTACATGAGTAGTGACAATGAGTCAGATATTGAAGATGAAGATTTAAAGTTGGAGCTGCGAAGACTACGAGAAAAGTAAGTATATTTTCTTCTGTGGAAGAATAATGGCAGAATCAGGAAGACCTAGCTCCTGGCGCCTGGTATTCTTTTCACTGCCACGTGCTCATATTCTCATTTTAAACAGAGGGTGCTATGCAAAAGCTAGTTAATCTCAATGTAATTCTCATTAGGTCTCATATTTATATTAAGGACCTATAACATTTCTACTTCTAGAACTTCTTCAGCACCTTTGTATTATTACTATATTATTTGTATTAATAGCACTTTTTATCATTATTAACCTAATTTAATCTATTTACTAGTATACCAAATGAATCCAGTAATGGACATAGATTATGTGGCAGGTTTTATAGGTCATATTTGACTCACTGGATCAGAGTAGCAAATTCAGTACTCTGTGTATAGCCTCAAAAGTCAGGAAATCTTTTCTCCTTATCACATCGTCAACCACTTACTGGTTAGGAGCTTGTGGGAATTTGGTTTGGGTAAAGGAGGCCAAACAATATGAGATGACAAACTAGAATCTCAAGGTAGTAGAAGAAATTAGGTTAAGTACACTTGGGGGAAAAGTAAATACTTCATTAGAGATTAAAGAATATGTTGTTAAATCTCATTTTAACAAAAGGGATTATAATGTTTTTGATTCATGTTTGGTTATCTTTCACAGACATCTCAAAGAGATTCAAGACCTGCAGAGTCGCCAAAAGCATGAAATTGAATCTTTGTATACCAAACTGGGCAAGGTTCCCCCTGCTGTCATTATTCCCCCAGCTGCCCCTCTTGCAGGGAGAAGAAGGCGACCCACTAAAAGTAAAGGCAGCAAATCTAGTCGCAGCAGTTCCTTGGGGAATAAAAGCCCCCAGCTTTCAGGTAAAAAGCCACTGACCAGGTCAGCCTCGGCCGTCCCGTCTTTTGTTTCTGTCTCCTGACTGTGTAACCTATTGAGCCATTTGTTGTTTCTGTTAAATTTCAGAGGAGTTTGACTTTCCCAATATTCTTGTTTCCTTGACTTTTCCACTCCTTATATTTATAGTACCTCTTTGTTGAGTCTATGGAAGCCATTGTAATGGCTTATTCCATTGTAATCCATATTACTAGCTACCTCTATTACTCAAGCCACTTCTAGTTGTTGTTGTTGTTGTTGTTGTTTTTATTTTTTCAATGTTTGTTTATTTTTGAGACCGAGAGAGACAAAGTGCGAGTGGGGAAGGGGCAGAGAGACAGGGAGACACAGAATCCAAAGCAGACTCCAGGCCCTGAGCTGTCAACACAGAGCCTGACGTGGGGCTCAAACCCACAAACCGCGCGATCATGACCTGAGCTGAAGTTGGACGCTCAACCAACTGAGCCACCCAGATGCCCCTTTTATTTGTTCTTAAGGATAAAACATTTAGCATTGCCTGGTTACTCATGTAATTCACATTTTACCAAATTCATAGGCAATTGGAAGAAAATACAGTGTTTTCTATTTAGTAAGGTTTAAGTACGTTTTTCCTTTCAGTGAATGAATTATCCATAATTGCATCTGGGGTGAATGTAAATTTCATATAGCTATTTGGATATGTTTTAGGTGGTAATTTTCTTGATTGAAGTTTTTATTTCATTTATATATTGAAATAAATAACTTGCTAGTGGTTATAATAAAAATGATTAAGTCATAATCTCTTGTAATGCACTATGGTTTGTCTATTTTAATGGTGATAGAATTCTTACCCTTGATGAAATTATGAGAATGTTAACAGATAATTAGTTGAAAAGTGAAAGGCTGAAATAAATGTATACCTCTTATTTGCTCTCCATGGCTAATGTTGGAAAGCAGTTGCAAACTTCTTAGCAGCTTTCCATTTTCTGGAAGCTTTCAGAAACCCAAACTGTTTCTCTAGCACATTAGAACCCATTGATTAGTAGAAATGTGATTTTAAAGGATATCAGCTAATTTAGATCCTGGTCCCAGTTTTGACATACTTTGTGAGTGGCCTGCTAGTCTGCCAATTAGTAGGGAACAGAGAAGTTAATCAATTTCAAGACAGTTGACTAGGGAATAGAAGCCACTTGCCACAAATAATTTTAAATATGCATATCTGCATCATTTTTGACACCACTTTTGTACTTGACCTGACACATATTTAGAAGGAAGACTAAGCAGAGACTGCCCGCCTATTTATATCCTGCTCCAACTCAGTGTTCTGTATATAATAGGGTTTTTAGAAGTAGTGATGGAATTGCAAAATGGAATTCTCTCATATCCATTGCATGTTCTACTCACCTGAGACTTGGGAACCATCTAGGTTATCTAAAGCTAAAAGTCTTTTGGTATAGTTACCCCTAGCCCTGTTGCCTTTTGATTCTCATGTCATTTCTCACTTCCCCTGCTATTAGTGAGGCCTTTGTTCTTTCATCAGTTATAGCTTTGGACCTATCACTTAAATGGGACACACTGAAGAACAAGAATATAAGAATAGTGCCTATTAAGTTCATTGGGAAAGCTGTACATGTGTCCTCACGCCACTTTGTCTATGGCAGGTAACCTGTCTGGTCACAGTGCCACTTCAGTTTTGCATCCCCAGCAGACCCTCCACCCTCCTGGCAACATCCCAGAGACTGGGCAGAATCAGTTGTTACAGCCCCTTAAGCCATCTCCCTCCAGTGACAACCTCTATTCAGCCTTCACCAGTGATGGTGCCATTTCAGTTCCAAGCCTTTCTGCTCCAGGTCAAGGTAAGCAGTCAAAGCAACCAACACCTACTAAAAACATGAAAATGGAGATACTGCCATATCCGTGACAAAAGCCTGATGAACAACCTATTAAGGTCAGTTGGAAGAGCAGCTGACCAGAACACGGCCTGTGCATTATACATTCGGATCATGAGCTGGAAGGGGAAGCTGGGTAATGATTAAATTAGATGAACTCATTGCTCCTATCAGATGAAATAGCTTTTTTCAAAGGATTACAGCAAAAAGTTGTATTGTGACTTCCATGAGGACTTAACCAGATTAATGACTCATTTGGAATTTGCAACATATGCTTTAATACTAGACTGAGATTTCCTGGACCAAAATGGAAGGAGTTGTAGCAGTTTCTGAAAGCTAATGCACTTGCCTAGCCAGTGTAGACTTTTTTAACTTGGAAGTATGGGAGGGAGTAGCCTTCTAAGATAAATAGCCCTATAATTCAATTTGTTACCTGTAATCTACTTACTAAATAGAGCTTGATTTATTAATGATCATTCGAAGCCTTCCTGTAGCAGAAAGCTGCTAGGAACGATAAACAGGAATTGGAAGAACTTAGGTGTCTGGGTGGAAAAGAATTAGAGAAGATTTAGGTAACTCACTTAGTGTTTTTGCCACAATATCACAGATAGTAAAGGCTAAATCCTCACTGGATGAGGTAAATGTGCTTGCTTGCTGGGAGCACAAACCAGCTAGCATTATTCCCCCTGGGAAATGCTTTAGCATTTTGCAAAGGGAGGGAATTGAGACCTAATATTTCCTGTCCTACCTACCTGACATCTCCCTGGAAGCTTGTTCTTCTGTGTGCCATCTTAGCGCATTTCACCACTCCAGCCTCAAGTTTCTAACATCTTGTAGTTGTGTTCTGTCTCTTCTCTCTCTGTTCTTCCCTGTTTTTCCCCTCTCACAGGCTGTGCGAAGTTTAACTGTGCATCTGAGCAGGTGACATTCAAACCTGGTGGCAGGAGGACCCGATTTCTGAGTACGCCCTGCTTGGCTCTTTGTGTGTAACACCTTTACTCCTTCCTCGTCCTTGTTTTTCTGCTGCTTGGATCTGATGTTCATGCAGTCCATTTTCATTTGTCTCTTTGTATATCATCTACTCAGTGGCTTGGCTGAACTATTACCCTCAGAAGTTTGGGTCTCTGTGTTAATTATGATAAAAGATGCAAAAATAAGAATCTTCCAAATAACTTTCTGGTAGAATGGCTTCTTCATAGATCCATGACGGAGTAGAAAAGGTGCTAATGCTGTATAGACTACAGGGTCATTTGGAATGAAGATCGAAGTCCATAGTCCTGCTCATTTCTAACTCCTTGCTCTGGCATTGGAAGTGACAGAAAGCGTCCTGACTGATGTACTTAGATCCTGGCAGCAGGAGAAAATTACACCCTATTTTTTATTCTTCTTCAAAGTAGGTTGAAATCTTTTTTTCTTCTCAGTTAAGCCTGGCCATCTCTCCATTGAAATGATGCTAGAATCTCTTCATTGGAGCCTTTCACCACCCTTACCTAACTTCTAACTCCCTAAACTCAGTAGTTCAAAAAGGGTTTCAGTGTAGTTTTTCTGATTAAGCATTTATTCTCAAGGACCAGAGCCCAGGACCTGCCAGTGAAAATGGTCTTTTCTACATGATTGCTGGGATTTCCTAGCTTTCTTAAAAGCAAGGCACAGTAGTAAATCACCCAACTTCTCCAGCCCATCTTCCCCAAATGTGAAATGAAGATGATGCCTCTCTCGTAGGGCTGTTGTACAAATAAGATAAGATCATGTGCACCAACACAGATAGCTCTTGGGAAATACACATCATATCCTTCCAATTAGCCAGCGCCTACCTGACACATAGTAGGTAGTCAGGAAATGTATATTGGAATAAAAATTTTAAAAACAAAAATAAGGCTCAAGTAGAAAATTTCATTAGAGTTTGGTTAAAGATCTTCACTGCTGAGGCCTCAAACTTCTGATGTGGTTATTGGAGTGCTTTTTAAATGCATGTGCTAAGGTCATCACTGTTTCTGAGGTTCAGAGGTCCTTGGGCCTCACTTATCACTATCCTTGACTATTGAACAAAGAAGGAGGTGGGAGGCATTATCCAGTTTGGTAATTTTCCAGACCATGTGTGATTTTCGGTTAAACCAGGCTGGACCAAGCATGTTAGCACCTTGACATTTAAATAAGCCTTTATATGTCCAGGTGGCAAGATGAAATGACATTAATAGTAGGAGACAGGTGTTTTGAAGTAGGATGTAACGTGTCAGGCCTATGCAGTACAGCCTGAAATGTCTAAGAGGGAAGAAAGAACCAAGGCTTTTTTGTGAAGAACAGTGTGAGTTATATATTTAATCAGATTAATTAAATAAATTCTCATCACAGTCTTAAAGGTAGGTGGTAGCACAGTATTGTTCAGATGAAAGTGGTTAGAAATATTAAATCTTATCACTTCCTTTTGTGTCTAAAATGAGAGGACCTAGATCCGTTGAAGGCACACAAGTATAAGCCTTGGTGAACAAATTACAAGAGGCAGATTTAAAGCAAACAGGGAAAGGAAAACAGGCACTTATCGGTGTGGGGGTCTTTCTAGTTTGGGGTGCATTATTCTGTGCTCTCAAAATAGATTATGGTTTGGAAGCACGGCTTGCTTTAATGCTCTATTTATGTTCAAAAGTTGCTTGTTTTCCACATACTTTTAAAGATTTTTCTGGAGGCGTAGGGGTTAGTATGTATGTCTAGGATTTGGAACTATGTTAGCCAATTTAAATGGACTCAAAACTGTAACAATGGTACTACCAAGTCTACTGTGGTAGAATTGTTTAATGCATTTAATGGAGTGCTTTTTAACAACCCAGCAGGAGAAACAGAAAGTGGGACAGGGTCAGTGGAAAGATTGCTTGGGTATTTGAAATCCAAGCAGTGAGACCTGGGAGATGGGCGTTCTTCCCCCGGCTGCCCCCAGAACCTTAGTGCAGAGCATGGCTCGTACATGCAGATGTCAGCCAGATGCCGCTGGCCGTTGGACAAGCACGTAAGCCCCACTGCCAGCAAGCTTTGTCCCCTAGAACTGTGCCCAGAGCAGGGGCTCCCGGGTCCCACCAACCTGTCTGTCTTTCTGCTTTCTCTTGCTGGGACTTTGTGTGCTATTTGGAGATTCTAAATATTTTACACTGATGTTTCTTTATCTTTAACACATTGCTCTCTCTTTGTGCTTCAGGGAAGATGGTGAAAAAAGTCTGTCCTTGCAACCAGCTCTGTAGTAATTATCTTTTCTTTCTGTTATTTCTGGTCCTTGATTGCAAAGCCTGTTACCCATGAGTTCTTGGAACCCTGAAGCTTCACAACACCCTCATTTCCCAACTTCCATCTGTCTAGTTCTGCACCCTTTTCTAATATACTTTTTAACATGCTTAATTGATGACCTCTGGCTACCCTTGCAGATTAAGAAATCACCTCCTAGTCAGTGCTCTCACATGATGGCCCTCTGTGAGCTGGCTTTGTGACCATTATGGATTGATAAAGACTGTGATACAGAGAGAGGTCAGGGATGCCTGGCTTTTTGGGGAGAGTCATTCAGTCAGCAGATAGGTGCCAGCCGCTGTTCTACCACTGGAAAGTCAGCACTGGTCAAAACATAGAAAAGTCCACATCCTCACATCACAGCGTCTGCTAGGTTGGTGAGGAGAAAAGCACTGCTTCGTAGAGTCTGGCTTCTTAGGCTGGTGGCGTTAACATGCACGCAGTTCAACTACCCACCCAACCGGCCACCTAGACAATCAGTCAGAAAACTCTGTATTTGGGGTACCAGGCGATAAGCTGTGACTCACAGTAGGTTATTGTTAATAGGATCTGGTGGTGAGGCATGGGGGGAGTGTATTATGGCAGGAGAAAAAAGGAGATTTGGGGTGGTAAAATATACACTGCTTCCTAAGAGCTTTGCAGCAGAACTGAGAAAGATCTAGAAGCTACTCGGGGTACTCTCTGGAAGGCAAGCAGCATTCTCAGAAATATCTGTATTACAAGCGTTTTTAACATTTCCTTCGAAATGGACTAAATACACTATCCATTCTAGCTTTTGTAATCAAGTCAGCTTTTCACAGGCGTCACTTTGGTCAGAGAGGGATGTGTCTGTTTCCTTCTTTAATGGGAAAGCCTGTTTTCAGAAGCCAGAATATGGTTAACTGTATGGCCAACCCCCTCATGGTATAAACCCCACCTTCATAATCCAGTAGTGTGTAAGACAGATTAAAATTAAAAAATGAAATTTGGTTGTAGAGGAGCCTCACGGCATCAGAGACGACTAGCATGAGACTAGAGAGGTGTGACTCGGGCATGAGCTCTTCGTGAATGAGCAGCGTTCACCTCTACTGAGCTTCTGGTGTTCGGCTTTTGACAGTTCTGCTCACTTGTGATTGTTTCTGGTTCTCATTTTGATTGTCTCACTCATCAGGCTCACCAAGCAGTTACTGTTCAAACAGGAAAATAGTCCTCATGCATGTGATATGCTTGCTTTCTGGATTCTGTCACTGTCACGACTGCCACCCTCATTGCTTGTGCTTCCCACTCTGCTTTCCCACCACCGTCTCTCTTGCTTTTCAAGGAAGGCTGTTTGTTTCCTGTGCTTTTATCCTTTTCCACTTGGGTCTCCTGTCCCCTGGGAGAACTTACTCTTCCCCCCACGTTGTATGTGCAGTAGCGATCCCCTTGTGGCTCCAGTGGGCACTAAGAAGTGAGCTGATACACACACTGCAGTAATCCATGTCTTGCCTTGGTGGTAAGCAGCATGTGACCTTCCTCACTCTGCAGCTTCACCTCAGATTTAGCCATTACCTTAACACAGACGTGCTTGTGTGTGCCATTCCCAGGGCAGTGGGTATAAACCGGAGACCAGCAATGGATTATAAAGGGCTTTTAAGTGGCAGAGTTGCTTCGGGCATGCTGCTGTGCTCTGGTGCTGCTTTGACCTGGAAGGCAGGAACATGTCTGCATTTATTTAGCCCCCAGCACTACTTGGCTATCTTAAGGCCTAGTGCCTCACAACTTACCTTAGTAGCTTTTATTTATTCTGCAGCAAATGTGAGATCTGGTAAGAAAGTGGGGGGTGAGGGAAAAGAAACAAGATTATGACTTTTCTTTCCCTCTTCCCTAAAACTTGCCTCCTCGAATAATCTTCAGTGTGCCCTCCAGCAGAGCCGAAATCAGGCAGGACACAGACTCCTTCTTCCTTTCTCATCAAACCATAGAAATAGAATTCCTTCATCACCACCTCAAAGCTTCCGCCTTCCCTTTGCGCTCCTACCTCAGCTGAATGTTCCTGTCGCTTCCACATGCGAGTGCCCGCTTTCCTGGGAAGGGGGGGAACGGTGAGGAGCCACAGACCAATTGAACCGAGTAGTTCATCTTCAGGAAAACCCTGTGTTCCTGGAGTTGAAAGATTCAGGCACACCACAGAGAACCTTCCTCATGACTAATCTTGGTTCTTAACTCATAGGCGATTGGGAGAGGTCGAAGCCTTCATTCCTCCCAAGTTTGTTTACAAATCTGTGTGTATGGGTCCAGGTGAAGAAGGTTTTTTGAACAGAGCATGCTATTTCTCTTATCGCCTCTTTCTGTTGAAGAATGGCTAAAGCCTGTGGCAGGGTATCCACGTGGTGTGGGGAGCCCACCTTTTCCTGGGCCAGGCATCTACCTTTGCTCTCCTTTAACTCCTACTTAACCCTGCCTCAGTGCTCAAGAAATCCTCTGCTTTTGCCCCGCATTCTGCGGCATTCCTGAGCCTCACTGGCCACACCACACCTCCCTCATCAGCGTGATGCTGGGAATAGAGTACTGAACCTGACTTTCTGTGCTCTGGATGCCACGGGAATGGGCAGAAAGAGGTCCCTGCCCTTTGTGCCGTCATCCTGAGTTATTTAGCCTCATCTGCAACTCCTGAAGAGAACCTGTTTTCATTACCGTCTTAGGCCAAAACATTTGGCTAAACAAGACCTTGGAACCTTCCCTTCTTGCATGGCTTCCCGCCTCATCCTCTCCCCATTCAGTGGCTTGCCATTCATCATCCTGGGAAGTTTTCCCTCTTCCTGGAGTTAAAACCCAAGCCCCTTTTAATTGTTGTATGCTGCTGCTGCTTCTAATTCTAGGGACCAGCAGCACAAATACCGTCGGGGGAACAGTGAACAGCCAAGCCGCCCAAGCTCAGCCTCCTGCCATGACGTCCAGCAGGAAGGGCACATTCACAGACGACCTGCACAAGCTGGTAGACAATTGGGCCCGAGATGCCATGAATCTTTCAGGCAGGAGAGGAAGCAAAGGACACATGAATTATGAGGCAAGTCCTCTTCCCTTTTGCCATTTTCCTAATCTGTCAAGAGTATCACTTAGCCCACATCTGAAGTCAGAGATGATGTCAGCTACGCAGGCTAGTGCTTAGCATTTCATGCCACAGTCTTCCGGAGTAGCTCATGAATTTTAACCCTTTTAGAAACAAACAAAAATCACCCAGTTACCTTTTATTTTCCTTCCCTGAATCTCTAGCTCCCTGTTTGTCAACCAAGTTTTTCCTCCCCTTTTCTTTGTATGCCTTGAACTACATATGCATATGGACATGTGCTCATGACTCAGAATAGTTACTCTACCCTTATTTGTTAAGTGTAAAAAGCCAATAATTATTATGAAAGGTTTGGTTTCGCTGTGCCCTGTAAGATTAGACCAGCCCCCGTCCTAGAATTGTATTTCAGGACCACCCATTTCACACCCATGGGTTATACCCACACCAGACTTTTACATGTAATTGTTTCATTTCCAGGGCCCTGGAATGGCAAGGAAGTTCTCTGCACCTGGTCAGCTGTGCATCTCCATGACCTCAAACCTGGGTGGCTCTGCCCCCATCTCTGCAGCATCAGCTACCTCTCTAGGTCACTTCACCAAGTCCATGTGCCCCCCACAGCAGTACGGTTTTCCAGCTCCCCCTTTTGGCACTCAGTGGAGTGGGACAGGCGGCCCAGCACCGCAGCCACTTGGCCAGTTCCAACCTGTGGGAACTGCCTCCTTACAGAATTTCAACATCAGCAATTTGCAGAAATCCATCAGCAACCCCCCAGGTTCCAACCTGCGGACCACTTAGACCTAGAGACATTAACCGAGTAGATTTGGGGGCAGGAGATGGAATGCTGAGGGGTGGGTGGGAGGGGGGAATGGGAAAGTAGCCTATATACTAACTACTAGTGCTGCATTTAACTGGTTATTTCTTGCCAGAAAGGAATGTTTTTAATACTGCTTAGAGCCCTCAGAATTGAGAATCTCCCTCCCCCTTCACCACGTATTGGAGTGGAACAAGAGGGAAAGAGCAGCTTTCTTGTGATGGGGCGTTTTCAAACTATGCTTTCCTTTCTCTCTGCACCAGTAGTGAGGGCTAGGAAAGAGAATCATTTATCAGACAGCCACAAGAGAGCTCAGTGGAAAACCAGACCCCATCTGGAGGTTCAAGTGGGTGGAGCTCTTCATTTTGGTACCCACCCCAGACCCCTTATTCCCTCAAGAATCCAAACCACAAGACAAAAAACAAATCATGGGGCTCTCTCCTACCCTGTCCCCCTCCCTTTTTTCTTTCTTGGTTTCTTCTTTTGTTTCTTTCTTTCTTTTTTGCTCTTTAGAACCCAGTGAAAAACACCAGGGGACTGAGGTTTCAACCCTTTCTTATGATAGGTCATTAGTGCTTTAAGCAAATGATATTAGCAGCTTTGACTGCAGCATTAGCAATTAGGAAAAAAAAAAAATTAAGTTCCCTGCGGACATGTAACTTTGCCATCAGTTTTGATGTGGAAACACTGTGATATATAAATGTTGTTGGACAACAGTAGTTTTAAGAGTAAAATATGAAAGGTTTAAAAAGTTGAAAAAAAGCAAGCTCTGTTCTTTACTTATTGAGACACTTTAGCTATTTCCTTTGTATTTCCATTGTAGTAGATAAATAAATGTGAATGTAAGATTGTATAAATTACTGTACTTGAATACTTCTGTTCTCCCAGTATTGCTTGCTGGATATTTTAGTGCCTTGGACTTCTACTGCTTCTGCCATTAGCACCAACTTCTCATCAGACCCCAGATCAGCAGAGGGCGTATGGAAGGGTAATAGGTCCATGTGACCCCAGCAGAGGATTATGCCAAAGGGAAACTGAAAGAGTATTTTTTTTTTCTTTCAAGTCATTCAATTTTGTCTAGAGCAGGTGTAAGATGAGCAGGGTGAGAAGTTAAGTTGACATCAGTGGTTGAAAGCAGAAAGTTCTGTTTCAGGAACAGCGAGGAGGGGTGTCGTAACAAAATTGGGCAGTTCTTAAAAGGTTAAGGGTGGTGTGTGATAAATGAAAGAAAAAGAAAGCCTAAGAATGGGAGAACAGACTCGCTACGAAGATCTGTGACGCCTGGTCCCCGGGTGCGGGGAGCCTCGCTTGGACCAGGCTGCAGCAGACGTGGAAATGGCGGACTATAAAGGGAGTGGGGGCTAGATTTTAAGTTGGGAACTCTGATAGTGAAAATTCACAG
Organism: Suricata suricatta; assembly: GCF_006229205.1. Taxonomy (NCBI): domain Eukaryota; kingdom Metazoa; phylum Chordata; class Mammalia; order Carnivora; family Herpestidae; genus Suricata; species Suricata suricatta. The sequence continues at coordinate 102,236,125 of NC_043709.1, forward strand.
TTGGAGAAAGTTGCTCTAAGAAAAACTGTATGGATCGCTTTCCTCTTGTTGCAAATGTCTCCTGCATTTCCCGGCTTGGGGTACCGTGTTGTGTGGAAAGTGGACCCACATCTGAATTAAGCATTGTAAGAAAGAGTGCTTATTCCTACTCATTGCCTATGTGATGTCCAAATGGTTGCAGGATCATAAGTCTGTTGTGTCACCTCTTTTTCTAGAATTGTAACTGATATTCTCACATTTTCATATAAACAAATACTCCTCTTAATAACTGCAACCAATCAGTATTATTTAGTGCTATGCCTAGTTGTAATGGGCAGTTCTGTTATTTCCCAAGCTTTCAGGAAATACTCCTAATTGTCTATGTTTGGGATCTCTGGTATCTCTGAAGATGGGGAAAGAAGCTCGGACTCTTAACTTAGGGGATGCTGCTTCTCTTCACTCAAGTTGGGAGATTAACATATTTCCGATCTCTGACTCACCTCAACTGGCACATCCCAGGAATCCCCACAATAGGAAGGGCCTGGCTGTCCTGTCCTGTCGCTCCTTCATGGGTCCTGTTTTCTTTATTCAGTTAGCCTAGATCCCAAAGACGCAAGTGAGAGCCGAAGGTTTAGGAAAGGAGAAATTAAAAGAACGGGTTCCAAGCCGCACTTCAGGGCTGTTTACTTGTTTATTCTCTGCTTAAGATTCTTATGGAGACGGTAAGACTAAGACTAGAACAAAGAAGGTGCCAAGTACATGAGAAACAGACCACCTAAGATGAATGAAACTGTACTTTCTCCCAGAGGAACGAGGGAACCATGTGCAGCACGTTATTTTTTGTTATTTTTGGTTTAATTTTGAGATCTCTTACCAAATTTTTGTGTGTAAAATCTTACACACAAAAAGCAAGAACTGGTTTTAATTACTGTTGATTTTTCTTCCCTCCTGTGGATGAAGTAACTGAAGCCTAGAGGAATGAACTAGCGCTACTGAACTGTTTAAATTATTTTTGTGTTAATAGTACACTTTGAGTATCTTTTTCCACATTACAAAAATCTTCCTGAATTATAAATGTTTTCCTTACATTATTTAACAATGTACACTGTTTAAAAAAACAAATAAACTAAATTCAACCTTGGGGGTTTCTCAGCAGCCGTTAATTGTACATTTTGCACTAACTCTGGGTGTTGCGCTTCTTGTAAGATTGCGCTTTGTGCTTCAGTTTGTTACCTTTGTAGACTTATTTAATGAAACCATTAAAATAAACCAAACTTGCTTTTGTTGAGCTGTGGGGCTTCATTTCCAGCAAATCCCTTTTTCGTCATCTCATTAGCTCACTTGTGAGTTGCGTACACTCGATATAACTGGATTCCTAACTCCAGGACCTCGTTAGCAGTCCTGAACTAAACTAAGATTATGCTTCAGAAAAGGAGGAGTTTTTTTCTGACGAAAATGGTAAGGGTGTCAAAATCAAAAGATGAACATATGACCAAATCCATATAATGAGGTAATAAGGTCACGAGGAAAATCAGGGTAGAAGCTACATCTTCATCTTTGGCTGTGTGATCCAAAACTTCATAAGAGCCACAACATGAAGATCAGATAAAAGGTACAGCCCAAGGTACTTTTTTACTAAAAAAGTAAACTTACAAACTCATCATTTGGGGGGAAGAATTATGAAACCTCTGAAACTATACGATAAAAAACATTTATGTGAAGGTGGCTTATATCTCACAGCTAAAATGCAAAAATACAAACACCTACTTACATTTTTTGTTACAAAGTGAAGAATTTATTTTGCTTTCGTAAAATGCCTTTTCTTTGGTCCTAGATCATTCCCTTGGTAAGGGGAGAAAAACGCAGGATAGTGATGTCATAAACCTATAAACGAGAGATTATTGTAGATGAGATGGCGGCTGGATGGCTGCAAAGTAGCGAAACCCCACTCTAGCCTTTGTTCTTAGCAGGATGCGCAGTGTGGTGTGGACAACACGGAGCCCTCAGGTTGAAAGAAGACCCTGACTGACTTCGTGTAGGCAGCAGTAAGTCCGTGCTTTGTAGGATGGCTTATGTTGCCTGAAGGCAGGTAGCCACTGAGGATCCGAAAATGTCTGTCCTGATTAACGCAAGAGCTCAGGAGTAGCAGTGAAGAGCCTCAAGAGCCAAAGAGAAGGCAGTTAATCTTCGCGTCGCCCCACTGCAGTGTGTGACAAGCTTTTTAAAGTGCTGCGTTACTTTCTGGCTGCTCCGCTGTCCCTGCAGTACGTCCCAACACTCAGGTAAAGTTCAAGTTGAAGCAAGGTAAATCCTTGGAAATAAAGCTCATTCCCTAGGAATGACGAAGAATTTTATGGCCAAAAAGCAGTTTCTCAAAGTCCCTTTTGAGACAAAGTCCAATAATAGGACCTGAACCTCAGTTAAGATGGATCCAATTTCCTTTTCTTCAAGTCTTGGTTCTTCTCATAGAAATCACAGTTTCCTATGGAAGAGAAAAATCATTTAAATATGAATGCCATGATTTTAAAATAAGAAAGAAACTGACAGCTAAAATTTAAAAGGCCAGTGGGGGCGTCTGGGTGGCTCAGTTCAACTATGGCTCAGGTCATGATCTCATGCTTTGTGAGTTCGGGCTCGCTGCTGTCTGTACAGAGCCTGCCTCAGATCCTGTCCCCGCCACGCCCCCTGCCCCCCCTTCACATGTGCACGTATTCCCTCCTCCTCTCCCCCTTTCTCTCTCTCAGAAATAAACATTAAACCTAAAAGACGAAGAATAAAACTTGTTATGAGGGTAAATCTCTTATCTGTAGATGGAGCTGTAACACCAGGCATGAGGGGCCTCCTCTAACAGGTAGAGCTCCCAGTCAGTCACGCTCAGGCTTCCCACTACTATCAAGGGTTCTAAGTGGTTACATCTCAAGTCAGGACCCCAGAGGAAAAGCTCTGGCTCATAAACCAGTTTTCTTTTGTTTTCTTACACTGCTATTCCTCTGGCATGATGAACTTCTTAAAATGGACTGTCATTCTTTTCTTTAAAATGCATGGAACTAACCCAAGTTCTCCCTTCAATTTTTGTTGCTAAAATTTTCTTGCTACCTGTTGTTATATCTTGGTTACTGTTGTGAGTCTGGAGGTGCCAGGGTCCAGATTTTGCTTGTGGATCTTGGTGGCAGAAGTCCTGTGGGGTCCTGTCCCACGTCACCATCTGGGTCTTCAGGACTGGTGTGACAGAGGTCTGGAGTGGTTCTGGCCTCGACAAGGGCTTCACATCACTGTCCCCTGCATCTGGGCCCATATCCCACATGGCAAGACTGTCTGCAAAGAGAGATCGTGGGAAAATGCGTTCTCACAAAGCACTAGGAAAAACCTAAGAATTCCATGTCGTGAGTGGACAGGACAGCTTTTGCAGTTTCTCCCCTGCCCCTAAAAGTAACCAGAGTTTCTCTTAGGACAATAGAGGAGCCGAGTATGTGCCGTCAGAACTGCCGTCAGTCCATTACGGGTCCTCTCTTTATTTAAAACTTTGGGATTTTTAGGTCTCTCTTAAAATGTATTAGTGACTACCAAAAGTGCATTTATAGGTTTCGTTTAGTAAGTACCTAAATTGGCGTGCCTGGTGGCTTGGTAGGTACGTGTCAAACTTTGGCTCGGGCCATGATCTCATAGTTTGTGGGTTCAAGCCCCGCATCGAGCTGACAGCTCAGAGCCTGGAACCTGCTTCAGATTCTGTCTTCCTCTCTCTGCCCCTCCCTTGCTCACACTCCATGTCTCTCTCCCAAAAATAAATAAAGGTTAAAAAAAAAGGATAAATACTTAACTCATTCCTTCAGCTCCTACTGACCTGTGAGGAAGTCTTTCTCCGTGAGTGGTTCAGAAACAGCAGTCACGGGGGTGCTGTGCTTCACGGGATGTGCTGGCGGTGCTGCTGCAGTTCACGTGAGAGAGAAGACAGATCAGAGAAGGACTCAGTCATTGGAGGGAGCGCCTCAGAACTGCAAAGCTGCCTAGGGCTATGCTGGTTCACGCACAGCCAGTAGATCCAGGATTCCTGGTCCCATCCCTCCATACATGCGGATCTACAAGAGGCTAAAAACGCTATTCTCACTCAACTGGGGAGAAAGCGAGGTTCACTTCTCCTTAAGCAACTATCCAGTTGGTCTGGGATACGCTCTTCGTTTATTTTACTCTCTGGGAAAGACAATTACCTTCAAACAATTTTGCCTTAGGTTCACAGACAACTCAAAAAAGCTTCCTAATACAAAGGATTAGTAACTGAAAGAGAAAGAAAAGTTATATACCCTAAAATTTCTAGTTTAAATTATGTCAAGTCCCCTTTCCGTCCCTGAAAAAAGATGGGGGTGTCTTTTGAAACGGGGAAATGCGTGGCAGGATTTCATGATCTTAACTGCTTAGACTCCTCTCTCAGGACCCTTCCCCAGGGCCTCGGCTCCCACCCTCCTCACCCACCCGGATTCTTCTTGTCCACTGACGGGGCAGAGAGGTGACCTTGCTGTCTCTCCATTTGCTCCCGGAACTGCTGCTGCAGCTGTTTCTGCCGGAGCTTCCGCTGGTACGTGGCATCGCTCTCCACTGCCGAGGCCAGACTTCTGCATCAGAAGAGCAACAGGGCCGGGCTGAGTTAACGAAGTAAACGATACCCTGTTCCTGAGGGAGGACCCAGACCGCTCCGCTAGCTCAGGGGGTGAAAATGGAGGTCACGGAGACTGTGAGGAGGAGAGAGAGGGAACTGAGGCCTCGTACCGGGAGCTGCAGGCCTTGTCTTCCTGGATCACAACGTGGGGATCATCTGAGCGGCTTGGTTTGCAAGGGGAGGTCACCTCCTGTGGTTTGGGGCGTCCCAGAGTCCTGTTCTGCCGGCAGCTGCTGTATCTTGCTTCTTCCACAGATGGTTCAAAATCTTGTCTCTTGGCTTTAGTTAAATCCACTTCAATAGGCAACTAATAAGGGAAGAAAGGAGGAAAATAACCTTTTCCAACTGCACTTTCCCTCCCTTTTCCTTGCCTTCAAGGTCTAGATTCCTGGAAATGGTAGCTGACAATCCTCCATCCATCGCGCCCTCTGCGTCCTGAGAAGCTGAGACAAAGGGTCCACGCTTCGGTCCACACTCAACTAGTGTTTATAACTGGAGCGGAGAAGTAAAACAACTTCATTTTCTACTTTGTACCGTTCTGTGTTAATTACATTTTAGTAAAAAGGATTCTTACTTTATGATTCAAGGCAAATGTTCTATAAACCCTAGCTTGAATCTTTCGTGGGCAGCTGGCTCTGTGTGCTGCTGTCTACTTTTTATCCCTTTTTCTTAGAAGCCACACACACTCTTTGTGGAGGCCTGTACTTTATGTGGCCTTTCCTCCCAGACCCCCCCGAGTACAGCACTCCTCACTGAGAAGCCTCAGGTTGCTGCGGCACAACTAAGATCCTTCAAATGACAGCGGGAAGAAAACTTGCAAAGCACTGACGTCTCCCAATTTAGGGCTCTTCCTGCATCTCCCCGAATGTGAGAAACTGTACTTGGCAGCATTTGGCAAAATGTTCTACTCCCAGGCCCTGAGCACTATAGAAACCCAGAGCTTTTCACTTGGGAGAACTGTCTCGATTCAGATCAATGCTAATTTCAATAAAGATAACCTGAGGGGAGCCTGGGTGGCTCAGGTCATGACCTCATGTCGTGAAATTGAGCCCTGTGTCTGGCAATATGCTGACTGTGGAGCCTGCTTAGGGTCTTTTCTCTCTCTCAAAAAAGAAATAAAATGTTTAATAAATAACCTGAAAACAAACATTATATTATGAAATTTCTTATCTACATTGGAAAGTAAATGAATAGGTTGAAAATAAATGAGCTTTGGGGCACATGGCTGCCTTGGTAGGTAGAGTGTGCAACTCTGGATCTTGGGGTCATGAGTTTGAGCCCGACACTGGGGTAGAGATTACTTAAAAATAATTTTTTAAAGTAGAGTAATCTCTACTGGCTGTATTACTTAAAAATAAAATTTTTAAGATAAAAAATAAAGTGGCTTATGCTATACACATGAATACTGAGGACATTATGCTAAGTGAAATAGGCCAGTCACAAAAAGGCAAATATGTAGGATTCCATGTACAAGAGGTACATGCTTAGTCAAAAAGACAAGGCAGAAAGTAGAATGGCAGCTGCCAGGGGCTACAGGAGGAAGGAAGCCGTGAGCTATTGTTACACTATCAGCTTGGTAAGAAGAGAGTTCTAGAAATGGACAGTGGTGACAGCTGTACAACATAAGAAAGGTATTTAACACAACTAACTACACTTAAAATGGTTTAAGATAATAAGTTTTGTTATGTATATTTTACTACAAAAAAAATGAACTTTGAAAAAGACCCACAGGGGCACCTGGGTGGCTCAGTCGGTTAAGTGGCCGACTTCAGCTCAGGTCATGATCTCATGGTTTGTGGGTTCGAGCCCCGTGTCAGGCTCTGTGCTGATAGCTCAGAGCCTGGAGCCTGCTTCTGGTTCTGTGTCTCCCTCTCTCTCTGACCCTCCCCTGCTCACGCTGTCTCTCTCTGTCTCAAAAATAAATAAATAAAAATTAAAAAAAGAAAAAGACCCACAATGCTAAGTGCTGCGAGAGACATGAAATAGCTGAAACTATAAACCACGGTGCAGGAGTGTGGGTTAGTACAATCACTGAACACTGGAAAGATCTAAAATGAAGCACGTGCCTGTTCTCTGACCCAACCCAATAATCCCCAAGATAAATGGGTGTGTATGTACACCAAAAGACGTGCAAGAATGCTAACAGCAGCCCTATTCAAAACAGACAAACACTGGGGCGCCTGGGTGGCTCCACTGGGTGGGCATCTGACTTTGGCTTAGGTCATGATCTAGCATTTCATTTCATTCATCTCGAATCCTGCGTCGGGCTCTGCTCACAGCTCAGAGCCTGGAGCCTGCTTAGGATTCTGTGTCTCCCTCTCTGCCCCTCCCACACTCACGGTCTCTCCCTCTCTCAAAAATAAACGTTTAAAAAAAAAACTACCCAAAACTCCAATGTCTGGTGAAGACAGAATGGGAAAATGAGCTGTGCTACACTCACACAGTAGGGAAGTATCCAGCGATGAAAATGCCACATGACAAAATGAATCTCACAAACCTGTCAATTGAAAGCCAGACACAACAGTTCATACTGTTTGATTCCTGAAAGTGCAAAAAGTCCAAACTAACCTCCCTTGTTAAAAGAAGTTTTCCTTGGTAGTGAGGAGAAGGGGAGGGCTTTGCAGTCACTGCAAGGAACACTACTGAGGCTTCCGGAACACTGATCATGTTTTGTCTTGATTTCAGATGCTGGTTCTGTGGTTATGCTCCTCAAGCTGACATGTGTGTACTTTTCTACATGTTTATATGTACATGTTAACACTTCAATGAATTTTTATAAAGCACAAACTATACAACTTCATTTATGTAAAGTGGGGAAACAAGAAAAAACCTACAAGACTGGGGCGCCTAACTGGCTTCGTTGTTTGAGCACCCAGTTCTTGATCTCGGGGTTGTGACTTTGAGCCCCACACTGGGTGTATGTTGCAGAAAGAAAAGAAGAAAATAAAGAAAAAAAAGGAAATCTATGAGACTAACAATAGAGAATTCTAGACAGTAGTTACTTTTCAAAAGGAAGTCAAGGTAGGGAATGGGAGGGGGGAAATGGGGCTCTGGGGTGCTGGTAATGTTGTTATTTTCTTATCTGGGAGATAAATAGCAGTGTTCACAACTAAATATTCATCAGGCTGTAAATGATGCAGTTTTTTGCGTATAATTTGCACTTTATTTTAAAAATTCATTAAAAAACTAAGAGTAAAAAAGAGGATGGCAGTAGAATGGTAGACTCAGAAACTCCATGGCCCCTTCCCCTAGATTCTAGAGACACTGAGTTACCAAGATACAAACTAGAATACCCTTGTGAGGACCCCAGGGAGCAGCTAAGAAGAGACAGGACTCAAGCCAGCATCAAACCAAGACAAGATTCCAGCGAAAGGGTAGGAAAATGCATTTTGCGTGACCACTTGGTGCCCCTTCCCAGCAGAGAACAGCAAAACCAGGAGGAAACCTCACACTGAGCTCTTCCCCTGGGATAGAAACAAAGGAGTAGATTGTGCATCCAACGTTGTGGCTTGTCTGGAGCTGCCCACGGCACTGCTTTCTGTCTCACCTGACCCAGCACAATGATGGGACCAGCAACAGAGTTTGAAAGCCACTAAAAACAGAGATGAGCACCAGAACACGTCGGAGCCACAGTTACGCAGTCAGATGCCGAGAGGAGAAGGAGATCACAAAAGGGTTGAGAGGTCCTAGAACACCTAGCTGGGCTCACTGGTAAAGTTCGTCCCCTGCACAAAACCAGAACATAAAGATTGGGACAGGTGGTGGTTTTCTTAAATGCCACATCTCAACAAAAGATCAAAGGCATTTAAAGAAACAGAAATGTGGCCCAAACAAAGTAACAAAATAAAACTCCAAAAACAGACCCTTAAAAAATGCAATCTATGAACTGCTTGACAAATAATTTAAAATAACTATATAAAAGCTCAGTCAGCTTAAAGAGAACACAGACAGCTAAATAAAATCAGGAAAATGATGCATGGGATGAAATGAGAATATCAAGAAAAACTATTAAATAGTAGTTAACAAGTTCCAGAGCTGAAAAATATAATAACAGCTGAAAAATTCACTACAGGCGGCATACAGCAAACTTCATCTGACAGAGGACACAATCAGCCAACATGAAGACAGGTCATTTGAAATCATCTCCTCAGAGAAGCAAACAGAAGGAAGAATGAAGAAATATGACCAAGCTTAAGGGGCCTAGAGGATACTTGTCCCACTATATATTACAAGAGTCTCAGACGAAGAGAAAGAGAAAGGGGCAGAGAGATTATCTGCAGAAATAATGGGGCCCAAAAATTCCAAAATCTGAGGAAAGAGAAGATGTATAAATTCAAGAAGCCCAAAACAGTAAACCCAAAGAGGCTCACACCAAAACACATTATAATCAAACTGCCAAAAGTCAAAGACAACACACTAATTACAAACTACCAGAAAGAGAAATGAAGAAAACAAACCCATTTACACCTGCATCAGTAAGAATAAAATACTTAGTAACAAATGAACCAAGGAGGTAAGGCACACTGAAAACTATAAGGCACTAATGAAGGAAACTGAAGAACAAATGGAAAAGTATTCCACTAAGGATTGGAAGAATCAGTATTGTTAAAATGCCCAAATGACCCAAAACAATCTATACATTCAATGCAATCCCTGTCAAATTTCCAACGGCATTTTCCACAGAATTAGAACAAACAATCCTAACATTATGGAACCAAAAAAGACCTCAAATAGCCAAAGCAATCTTGAGAACAAAGTTGGAGGCATCGTGCTAAATGATTTCAAACTGTATTACAAAGCTATAGTAACCAAAACAGTATGGTATTTGCATAAAGACACATAAATCAATGGAAAAGAAAGGAAGGCTCAGAAAAAAAACCCATGTTCATATGATCAGTAAATTTATGACAAAGATGCCAAGAAGGTACAGTGTAGAAAGAACAGTCTCTTCAATAAATGGTGTTGGAAAAATGGACAGCACATGCAAAGAATGAAACCAGACCGCTGACACAATACACAAATATACTCAAAGTACAGACGTGAGTGTAAGACCTGAAACCCTAAAACGCCTAGAAGAAAATACAGGTGATAAGCTCCTTAACTCTGGTTTTGATTATGACTTTTCGAATGTGACACCAAAGCTAAGTCAACAAAAGCAAAAATAAACAGGTGGGACTACATCAAACTAAAATGCTTCTGTACAGCAACAGAAACTGTCAACATGAAAAAGTAACCTACTGCGTGGGTGAAAATATTTGCAAATGATATAACCGATAAGGAGTTAATATCCAAAATATGTAAAGAACTCAATAGCAAAAAAATAATCCAATTAAAAAATGGGCACAAGATCTTAATAGACACACAGATGGTCAACAGACACATGGAAAGATCCTCAACATCACTCATCATCAGGAAAATGCACATCAAAAGCACCTCAAACCTGTCCGAGTGGCTATTATCAAAAAAATAATAAGCGTTGGCGAGGATGAGGAGAAAGGCGAACGCTTGTGCACCGCTGGTGGGCATGCAGACTGGTACGGCCGCTGTGGAAAACAACATGGAGGTTCCTCAAAAAACTAAAACTAGAACTATCATGTGATTCACCAAGTCCACTTCTGGATATGTAACCAAAGAAAACAAAAACACTAACTCAAAAAGATATCTGCACCCCGTGTTCACTGCAGCATTACTTATAATAGCCAAAGTAATGGAAATAACCTGTGTCCATCCACATGCAACGGAATATTACTCAGCCTTAAAGGAAATCTTGCTATTTGCCACAACATGGATGCCTTATGCTAAGTGGAATAAGTCAGACAGAGAAAGACAAACAGTGTCTCTCACTTATATGTGGACTCTGTAAGGAAAAAACAAAAGAGCTCATAGGTACAGAAAACAGATGGGTTGTTGCCAAGGAGGCAGCAGATAATAGGCAAAATGGGTAAAGGGAGTCACAAAGTACAAACCTCCAGTTATAAAATACGTCATGGGCATGTAATGTACAGCACAGTGACAATAGCTAATAATATTGTATTATATATCTGAAAGTTGCTAAAAGGATAAATCTTAAAAGTTATCATAAAAAATGGGCAACTAGATATGGTGATAGATGTTAACGATTTATTATGGTGACCACTTTATAACATACACAAATAGCAAATCATTATATTGTACACCTGAAACTAAAATAATGATTACTGTATCCACCAAAACTATCCTTCGAAAATGCAGAAATTAAGATTTTCTCAGAGGGGTACCTTGGTTGCTCAGTCAGTTGAGCATCTGACTTCGGCTCAGGCCATGACCTCACAGTTCTTGAGTTTGAGCCCTGCAGTGGGCTCACTGCTGCCAGCGCAGAGCCTGCTTCAGGTCCTCTGTCCCCCTCTCTCTGCCCCTCCCCCACTCGTGCTCTCTCTTGCTCACTCTCTCTCTCTCTCCCAAAAATAAACAAACATTTAAAAAAAGAAGACTTCCTCACAAAAACAAAAGCAGAAGGGGGCTCAGTTGGTTAAGTGTCCAACTCTTGATTTCAGCTCAGTCGTGATCTCACAGTCATGACATGGAGCCCGGTGTCGGGCTCCACACTGGACATGAAGCCTGTTTAAGATTCTCTCTCCCTCTCCCTCTGGCCCTCCCCCACTCACATGTGCATGTGCTCTCTTGCTCTATCTCAAAAAAAAAGGAGATGGAGTTCATTCCCACAAAACGTGCTCCACAAGAAACGCTAAAGGGAGTTCTTCAAATTGAAATAAAAGGATGTTAGACACCAACACAAAACTATGTGAAAATAATTCTCCTGTAAAGGTAAAAACATGGCCCATATTAGACCACTCAATGGGGAAAAGTTAGTCTCTTCAACAAATGATGTTGGGAAAACGACATCCACATGCAAAAGAATGAAGTTAGACCTTTGTCTTATATCATAAACAAAAAGAAATTCAAGATAAAGGCCTAAACATAAGACCCCAAGCCATAAAACTCACAGAAGAAAATGTAGAGGGAAAGCTTCAAGACGTTGGATTTGGCAGTGATTTCTTGCACAGGACGCCAAGATCACAAGCAACAAAAGCAAAACATACAAGTGGGACAATGTCAAGCTTAAAAATTGTACAGGCGACCCGCGAAATTAAACCTTGTAGTCATGTCCCTGAGGCAGGGTTAGTACTCAGAGTATACACAGAACTCCTACAGCCCAACAACAAAAAATCAAATAGCCCAGCTAAAACATGGGCAAGGAACATACACTTCTCCAAAGATGATATACAAATGGCCAAAAAGCATATGAAAAGATGAACATCACTCATCGTCAGAGAAATGCAAATCAAAAGCACAATAAGATATCACCTCAAACCCATTAGGATGGCTACTATCAAAAAAAATAGAAAACAAGTGTTCGTGAGGTTGTAGAGAAATTGGGACCCTTGTGCCTATTGGTTGAACTACAAAATGGCGCGGCCATTATAGAAAAACAGTGTTGAAGTTCTTTAAAAAACTACCATATGGTCTAGCAACCTCACCTCTGGATATACATCCAAAATAACAGAAAGCAGGGTCTTTGAAGAGGTATTTGCACACCCACATTCATAACAGCACAATTCACAAGACATACAAGCCACCCAAAGGTCTACTAATGGAAAAAGGAATAAAAAAAATGTGGTATATACATACAATGGAATATTATTCAGCCTTAAAAAGGAAGGCAATTTTTTTTAACGTTTGTTTATTCTGAGAAAGAGAACATATGGGAGAGGAGCAGAGAGAGAGAGAGTCCCAAGCAGGCTCCGCACTGTCAGCACAGAGCCCCATGTGTTCTACGCCGAAATCCAGAGTCAAACGCTCAACCAACTGAGCCCCCAGGTGCTTCCCCCTTTTTTAAGAAAAATTTTATTGTTAAATAATCTTTACACCCAACACAGGGTTCAAACTCACAATCTGCGATCAAGGGTCACACGTTCTACTGACTGAGCCAGCCAGGTGCCCCATGAAAAGGAAGGTAATTCTGATACAGACACAACATAGATGAAACTTGAGGACATTATGCTAAATGAAATAAGTCAGTCACTAAAAAAACAAAACAGTAGGACTCCACTTACAGGAGGCATCTAAAGTAGTCAAATTCATAGGACCAGTACGTGGAACGTGGTAACCAGGGGCTATGAGAAGGGGGCATAAAGGGGGCTGTTTTATGGGTATAGAGTTGCATTATCTCAAGATTAAAAAGTTCTGGAGATCTGTTTCATCAGTGAACTGTACACTTAAAAATGGCTAAATGGTAAATTTTATAAAAGGCTGAGTCTCCCCTTTTCTCTCTCCTTCCCCAAACACTCACTCATGACACAAGGGAATTAGCGATATCTTTATTGCAATGCATTTCACTCACCCGTTTCTAACATACCTGGCGCGGAAGCTTATTTAGTGACCTCAGATAGTCTTTGTCAAGAATACAATTTCCAAGTGCATTCCCAAAACTTCTAAGGGTAAGGGGAAAAGAAGAGTGAAACAGGTTGAGAATTATTACATGTACATTCAGAGAACAGAGGCAGAATCTCTGTGTTAAGTCGCTTCTCACCTGTGGCAGAGAAGGACCCTGATACACATCCAAAAATGTTCACTGAGCACCCGCCACGTTCAGGCACTGCTTTAGTTTTAGGTTCTCAGAACACAGCACTGGGCAGAAGTCACCAACCCCTGCCCTCAGCAAGGGGCAAGGACTATGAAAAGACTCCTCAGCTACCCCCTGCCATGGAACACCAACTCCACAGCAGAGACTTCCTCTGAGGACTTTTCCAGGTCCCCAGCACTAGTGGGCTGCGCACACTGGGGCACAGTCCTCCCTGACGGGAGCTCTTTACCCAGGAGGCCTGGCCTCGCCCCCCAGGCCATGTACTGCAAGTCTGTAGTGGATGTTCATTCATATGTGTGTTTTCCCAGTGATTCAATTCACTTCAATTCTCAAAGGCCACATATGACCCAAAAGAAAGGCAAAATACCCTGTTCTATGTAACAAAGCTGTACATACACAATGAAAAACTGCTTAATGGGGAAGCTGTCTCTGTACTCATGTGGAAAGGTCTCTGATCCATGACTGAGGCAGGGGGCGTGCAAAATCAAGCACAGAGCAGAGAATGTCGTATTCTACCACGTGTTCCCAAGAGGGGACACTGACTAAGCATAAAGCAGCACGGGGGACATGCATAGGAGAACAGGAAACAGGGCCGAGAGGATCAGGGGAGAGTGAGACTCAGGTTATTTTGATTTTTGTACCACAGGAACATATTACGTTCTAAACTAACTAAAACAAAACAAAACTGCTCTGAAACAAGAGTGAAAACGAAGATTAGCCTCTAGGCTTTGCTTACCTCAGCGCCCGCTTCAGCCCATCTGTCACCGCCTCCTTCCTTGCCTTCTCCAGGGACAAGGCTTTTGACTTGAGGCCCTCACTGACCCCATAGCCCACATCTTCATGATAGGAGCCATCCTGCGGGGGGAAGGGCCCAACGTGAAGAGCTGCAGTCGTGTGTCCCTGGTCACACAACTCTTGCCCTCAACGGCTCGCACACTGGGCACATAGATCCCAGGTGCCTTGCTAAAGGGCACATGGATGGGCACCAAGAACTGTAAGAGAATTAATTTCCAGCACTATGTCCTTGACCTGATCTGCTGGGAAGTATGCAAGACAATTCTCCATCCCCGCCTCCTCTTTTACTTAAAAAAGGCACATAGCTAACCCACCATCAATCTCACTGAGATGCATGACCCCAAGGAATAAAAACTCCTGGGACACTAAACAAAAGGAAAATGTAAACTATTGTGTTTAACAGACTCTAATGATTGGGTAGCAAATCTTTTCACAAGTCAGGTGGTATCCACTTCTGGCATTTACCAAAAGTTAAGGTAGACCTGATTGAGTTATTAGCTGATAGAGAACCAAATATAATTTTAAACGATAGCACTCTATGATTTTTTTTTAATGTTTATTTTTGAGAGAGAGAAAGTGTGTGTGTGAGCAGGGAAGGGACAGAGAAAGAGAGGGAGACACAGAATCCAAAACAGGCTCCAGGGTCCGAGCTGTCAGCACTGAGCCCAACATGGAGTTCAACCTTGGAAACAGTGAGACCATGACCTGAACCGAAGTCAGTTGCTTAACCAACTGAGCCCCCCAGGTGCCCTGCACTCTGTGATGTTCGATGTAACTCAGAAAGTTAATTCAAAGAAATGAGTGACACTGTAACAAAACTCTCTCCACTCCCAATTTATTATGTGAATAAGGTTTTTCAGTACTATTTATAAAAATAAGTTAGAACAGAATTAATAATGCTGAATGGCATGTCTAGGAAAAAGTAATATTAAACTATGACTATATTAAAAAAATTAAATTTAATTAAAAAAATAAACTATGGATATATAAACTACCCAAAAAGAAAAGAGAGCCTCCTCATCCATCTCATTAAGAAATGCATTTTCCACAAAAATTTATTTTATTAAGTTTATAAATAACTACATGTATTATGTAGTCTCCCTCACAGACACAACTGACTGATCAGTTACGTGTTAATAATACCTCTAATAGTACCTCAACCCAGAAGAAATTTTGTATAATTTATTTTTCTTTTTTGTCTTAATTTTTATTCATTCTTGAGAGGCAGAGAGAGAGCGCAAGCAGAAGAGGGGTAGAGAAAGGGAGACACAGAATCTGAAACAGGCGTCAGGCTCTGAGCTGTCAGCACAGAGCCCGACACAGGGCTTGAACCCATGAACCACAAGATCATGACTTGAGCCAAAGTCGGACACTCAACCAACTTAGCCACCCAGGGGCCCCAAATTTTATATAAGTTAAAGCTCTTAGGTCACTGAAAATTTACCCCCCAAAATTACTTTTATATATACATACACACAGAGAGGAATATGCTAAGGTTATTAATAAGGTTCCAAACATATACATTCCAAACATTTTATATATACTGAGATATTAGGATAAAGCCACTGGTGAATGAAACAGAATAGAAATGTGAGCTCAAGAAGAAACAATGTAAAATTTCTCATGATTAAAGAATAGCTTGCTCATGTGTTTTTTAAGTGGATGACAGTATCTGTCTGTTACTTAAAATCCATTGGTACATTTAAAAATGATGTAACAAGAAAACATGGGAGGAACAGATAAAGGAGATTAAGAGTACAATTATCCTGATGAGCCATGAGAAATGTACAGAACTGCTAAATCACTGTATTGCACACCTGGGACTAATATAGCCCTGTATGTTAACTATACTTGAATAAAAAAAAGGAAGAAAAAGATGCAACAGATTTATTTTGGAATGTCAAATTTGGGAGCGCCTGGGTAGCTCAGTTGGTTAAGTGTCTGACTCTCAATTTAGGCTCCAGTAATGATCTCACACTCACAGTTCATGAAATCAAGCCCCATGCTAGGATCTGCACTGACAGTACAGAGCCTGCTTGGGATTTTCTCTCTCCCTCTCTCTGCCCCTCCCCAACTCATGGGCACACTCTCTCTCTCTCAAAAATAAACATAAAAAAAAAAAAATGAGGGGCGCCTGGGTGGCTCAGTTGGATAAGCGTCCAACTTTCACTCAGGTCATGATCTTATGGTTCGTGGGTTCAAGCCCCACATCAGGCTCTGTACTGACAGCTCAGAGCCTGAGGCCTCCTTCAGATTCTGTGTCTCCCTCTCTATCTCCCTCTCTCTCTCTCTGCCCCTCTCCTACCCATACTGTCTCTCTCTCTCAAAAATAAATAACATTAAAAATAAATAAATAAATGTCAAATTTTACAATATGCCAAAAAATATAACCTTGCAACTATAGCTTTCCCCCACTACCCAAAAGTAGAACTTCTTATGAATACTTTCATAAGCCAAAATAGCACAAAGCAAAGAAGTACCATTAATTTATATGGAAAAATTTTTGAGCATTCTCGGATCCAAAAACTAACCTCATTTGTGGCACCTGGGTGGCTCAGCCAGTTAAGCATCCAACCCTTGATTTCGGCCCAGGTCATGATCTCACAGTTTTGTGAGTTCAAGCCCTGCACTGGGCTCTGTGCTAACAGCGGGGATCCTGCTCAGGATTCTCCCTCTCTCTCTGCCCCTCCCCCACTCACACACGTGCATGCCTCTCTCTCTTGAAACAAACCAACCATCAATCAAATAAATAAATAAATAAATAAAAATGACCTCTGTTAGGCTTCTCTGATACATCAGGACATATCTTGCTAATGGAGGCACAAAATAAATCAGCACAAAGCACATTTGCTCACAGACACAGTTCCAAGCTATGGGAGCTTGATGCTGAGGAGCTCGGCAGGGCCACGCTTGCTGCCAGCATTCACGTTTGGTCAGAAAAGTGAAAATCCTCTTTTGGATTTATTTCAGTTCAGCAAAAACAGGTACCAGAATAGGTCTTCCATAAACACAAAGTTGTGTGGCACAAACTTTTGAAAAGCAGAAGAACTATATTCATACTCACGGTGAAAAGTTTTAGGTGTAAACTTAAAATGTGCAAGAGAACAAGAATTTTCCACAATTCACGTAGGGGCACATGGGTAGGAGCGTTCGGACACCACCATCCTAAGGAACACGGGCTGAGCCACAGCTCTAGCGCCTAGCTCTCCAGCCTGGCTGTGCCACAGTCCAGAGAATTCTCTACCTGCTCCTTCTCTCTCACCACCCACTCAAGCCTCGGAGGAGCAGGTCTTCTCCATCACCCTCACCTTCAACTGAACTCTCACAAACGCACAGACTCCCACGTAGAATTTGCCATTGTTAAGGTCAACAAAATCTAGGAGTGGGAAAGAGAACCAGTTGAAGAGGATTCTGATCCCAGCGCCTCCCCCACATTCTTCTGCTGGCAACCACATTCCTATAGCCTCACCCACAAAGTACTCGCATCAGAAACGAGTGCCAAAGTCAGGGAAAGAAGTCACCACAGCCAGGAAACACACTCACCCACATTCTGCTGTGTGATGGAGTGTGCCCAGCCATTGTAACCAAACATCTCATTGGCCAGATTAATTACCCTGTGACCCTCAATGTAACATACCTGGAAAAAGAAATTAAAGGGGGGAAGAAAAAGGGCTTGTTAAAATTCCTTGCCATTCTTAAATGTGAATCAAAATTTACCTAATTTATTCCTTACCAGGTTTTTTGGCAAAACTGCCCTTAAACGTTCCAAGGAAATTCTCAGTGAACTTACTTCAAAGATCTTCCAGAAGAAACCAGTTAGAACTAACGTTTTGTCTGAGGGGAAGGACTAGACTCAGAGGGGAAAGATATGCCGCACTCACCTAGCAGTTTCCAAAACTCAGTTTCCAAAAATGTACAAGTCTCAGGTTGAAATATAGAAGACCAAAACTATACACAGAAGTTACAATTAGAAGCAGATGGCAAAAGAAACATTTTTAAAAGAGGGCATAAAAACCCCAAGATGGCAGTCTCAAGACAAACTGGGGTCACCTCAGAAGACAATGAAGGCTAGCACCCATCCCCTCCCAACGACACTCGGAAACATCTAGGAACAGCAAGCAGGCGGACCTTCTGAACCCATGAGGACTCAGAGAGGGTGCTGGCGAAATGACCTGAGTAGCCAGCTACCCGGCACCCACTTCTCAAGCATATAAACTCTCCTACCCTCTGGCCTCCTCCAGCCATTCGGCTGCTGATGTATTCCGGACCCAGCCTCTGCCTCAGAGCTTTCTGGATGGCCTGATACTCTTCTGCTGTGTACTGACACTGCAATCCAGAAAGAAAAAGTTAAATCCACATTTCTTCCATTCCTTACGGCAGCAAGTCTCCAACTTTTTTGGTCTCCACCCCCTTTTACACTTTCAAATAGTACTGAGGATCCTAAGATGTTTTGTTTACGTGGGCTGTGTCTATGAATATCAGGAATGAAAACCGAGAAACTCGTAAGGCACATCTTCCATCAGCTGTCAAAACAGTGTCATCACATGCTGTGTATTCCCTGGAAAGCCCCACTGTTCACTCGCTCACGAGAGAATGAGTGGAAAACGCAAGTGGTATGTCCGTGTTATTATGGAAATCATTTTGACCCCATGGACTCTGAAAAGGTCCCCCCACAGGAGTCACTGGACTACATATTGAGAGTCATTGCCTTGGATGGTACTAGCATCCTTACGAAACTTTCTCAAGCCAGAAGTGGCAAACTGAAATGTCCCGCCTCAGGGTCTGTATATGACATTTACGCCCGCAAGGGGTTGGGGAAATCCACCGTCCTCTCCAATGTTTCCTTCCTCTTCTCGAATTCAACATTTTCCATTGTACACACAGATAATATACTACTACTTCTTTTGATTTTTGTCCCCTGGGCAGTTCTCCACGTGCCCCATATAAATGAAATAAATGCTCATAAACAGACCTCTGGTAAAGACAAAGATAGAATTTGAGAGGACAAAGCAAGAATCTCTTTTATGTGTACAGCACATCTCCACAGAGAATATGACACCAGAAACTCTGGAGGCCTCCAAAAAGGGAACAGGAGTGATGGGGAAGTAGGGGGACTTGTCATTCATGTATAGTCTACGTTCTATTTTGAATGTTAGGCCATATGAATATGGAGCCTATCCAAAAAAATAAACACAACATAAATCTAATCTCCAGAACCATTAGTCGTTCGGTGCTAAAATTCCAAAATGCCCTGAATGTCATCAGACTCCTGAATAATGCTCCTAAAGGAAAGACCACTGACAATAAATAGCGTCCACATATGTGACGGTGCTCTACAAGTTACTTTCTCATCCCTCTTCTCTTGCCCTCATTCTTGCCAGGCATGAGAGAGAACACACAGTTACCTGTCCAAAGCATAACACCGAGTCACCACCAGCAGGATGGCTTCCGCGGCCTCCAAGAATCGCCTCCTCAGTCCCGGACATGTTGATTCTGGGGGACCTCTACAGAAACAAAAGATTAAAAAAGATCTCAAAGAATGCTAAACGTAAAAGGCAAGAGCTTCTACTAAAACTCAGATTAAAGCATCCAGATGCAGTAGCCTATAAATCACTTTATTTACTTGGCACTTTTATAAGCACTGCCCCAATCAAGGTCTAAGTTCCTCAGAACTATCATCCAACATGTCACTGAAGTTCCTGTAGCCTCCACTTCTATCTGTCTGTTAAAATTTTTGCTGGGGTGGGGGCGCCTGCCTGGCTGGCTGCAACTCGCCAGAGCACACAACTCTTGATCTCAGAGTCATGATTTCAAGCCCCATGATGGGACTGTAGCCTGCTTAAAAAAAAAAATGTCTTATTGCTAGGGTGATGGTGCTGCTAATAAAGGTGATTTTTAGGGGCATCTGGGTGGCTCAGTAGGTTATACGTCTGCCTTCAGTTCAGATCATGATCTCATGGTTCATGAGTTGGAGCCCCACATCAGGCTCTGTGCTGACACTGCAGAGCCTGCTTCAAATCTCTGTCCCCCCCATCTCTTCCCCTCCCCCATTTGCACGTACACTCTTCTCTCTCTCAAAAATAAGCATTTAAAAAATTTTAATGAATTTTACAATTAGAATGTATTATAATTGCAATATTTATAACAGAAAAAGCCAAAATTACAAATTAGAAATATAAGCCACAATAACTGAACTGCTTTCCAGGAACTAACAAGCTAGCTGGTAGGAGAAGACTAATAGGAAAATTAAAGAGCAAGAGAAGTGCATAGATGACCCTAACATTCAGGAAAAGTACAGCGTTAGACCAGTCAGGTCCCTCACAGCATCAGCATCGCTGGGGAACTTAGAAGTGCAAATCCTCAGGCCCTACCCTAGACCTACCAGATCAGAAACCAGAGGGGAGACCCAGGAGTCAGTGCATGCTCACCTGGGGATTCCGATGCACACTCGAGTTTGAGACCCAGTGCATTAGACTGAGACCAGGTAAATGTTTAGTCCACTAGAAAACAGAATGACCCTCAGAAGGACCCTCTACCTAACTACCTCACACCTGTCTCAAATCAAACAGATTCAAAGTTGCGCCTCAGTCTTTCTGTCCCTTTCCGATAGTCCAGATGCAGAAGTGAGAAATGTGCTGAGTCCAGTGTGAAGTTCTGGATTTCTCTGGGTCTTCCGGTAGGAGCCGTGAGCCACTGTACTGACCACACAGGAGCCAAAAGTCTGTGTATCATCTCTGTAAAGGGCAGTAGGCACTGAATACACGTCCTGCTGCTGGCGTGGGTGACATGGTGATGGCCACAGTGAAGAAGGGCAAACCTGAGCCCAGAAAGAAGGCACATCCAGCAGTGATAATTGGATAATGTAAGTCCTGAAGAAAAGATAGTGTGTTTTTCTATTTTGAAGGTAACACAGGGGTCACTGAAAACAATTAAAGGTGAAATGAAAGGTTCTTCTATCACAGGACCAGTTGCAAAGGGGTGTACAGATTGGTGGCAATGCTGGCAGTATTGCATGATTCTTTGGTGTATTTGTAAAAAAAATATATATATTAAAAATTATTTGCTCCTGATGTTTGCCTTCCTGTTCTTTTCTGCACGTCACTCTTCTTGGCACTGCCTAACCCTGGCCTCCTATTGTAAAGTTATTCAGTGCAAACTTGCTGTGGGCATGTGCAAAATAAACAGTACTTGGCAAAAAAAAAAAAAAAAGACTGTCCCTCAGCAAACTTCTGGGTTGTAGTCTCCAGGTTATTGGCTGACAGTAAAACTACAAATCTGGGATATCGAGTAGTAAGACTCTCCACCTGGCATTACAATACAATATTAAGGGCTTAAGTTCTTAAGTGTCAGCTTCTGCTTCTATCACCACTGGGTGCTTGACCAAGGGGAAAGTCACATAATCTCTCTAAACCATGTTTTCTCATCTAGAAAATGGCCATAATAATACTATCATATCCTAAGGGTTCTGTAGAGATTAACAAGCTGCTACATGAAAACTGCATTAGAATCCTGCTGCATGAAGACTAAATAAATGTTGGCTACAGCAAGGTGCATGTCAATTTTCTACATACAGAATGAAAATGCAAAAAAATATTTAAATGGTCATAAAACCGGGGCGCCTGGGTGGCTCAGTTGGTTAAGCGTCAGACTTCAGCTCAGGTCATGATGTCACCACTGGTGAGCTTGAGCTCTGTGCTGACAGCTCGGAGCCTGGAGCCTGCTTCAGATTCTGTTGTCTTCCTCTCTCTCTGCCCCTCCCACTCACACTCTGTCTCTGTCTCAAAAATAAATAAACATTGGGGTGCCTGGGTGACTCAGGTCATGGTCTTGTAAGTGCATCAGGCTCTCTGCTGTCACCACAGAGCCTGCTTCGAGTCCTCAGTTCCCCTCTGCCTCTGCCCCTCCCCTGCTTATGCTCTCTCTCTGTCCCTCTCAAAAATAAATAAATAAACTTAAAAAAATAAATAAACATCAAAAAATTTAAATAAATGATCATAAACATTACATTCCAGCTAAGAATTAGATATTATTATTTATAGTCTAGTGCTAAAAAAGGAGTGACCTAACTAGATTAGTCAATAATTAGTGTCTAAAGCTGCTATAACACAATCACTATGTCATATACCTGAAACCAATATGACACCGTATGTTAACTATAATTAAAAACAACTTAAAAAAACAATACTTGACACACACTGGGATGGTTACAATAAAAAGGATAGTGAATAACCAAGGTTAGCAAGGATTTGAAGAAATTGGAACACACACACAATCTATTAAAACAGGTGATGTGCTGGGGCGCCTGGGTGGCTCAGTCGGTTAAGCCTCTGACTTCGGCTCAGGTCAGATCTCACGTTCGTGGGTTCGAGCCCCACGTCAGGCTCCGTGCTGACAGCTAGCTTAGAGCCTGGAGCCTGCTTCCAGTTTTGTGTCTCCTTCTCTCTCTGCCCCTCCCCCTCTCATGCTCTGTCTCTCTCTGTATCAAAAATAAATAAAACATTTAAAAAAAAAAAACAGGTGATGTGCCTGGCTGGCTCAGCTGGTAAAACTCTTGATTCTCGATCTCAAGGTCTTGAGTTCAAGTCTCAGTTTGGGGGTGGGGTTTACTTTAAAAAAAAAAAAAGATCAGTGGCACATTGGTGGCTTAGTGGTTGAGCATCCAACTCTTGCTTTTCGCTTGGGTCATGGTCCCAGGATCATGGGACTGAGCCCCACATCAGGCTCCAAGCTGCACATGGACCCTGCTTAGGATTCTCTCTGCCTCTCTCCCTCTCCTCCACTTGTGTCCTCTCTTTCTCTAAAAAATAAAAAATTAAAAAAATAGGGCCTCTTGGGTGGCTCTGTTGGTTGAGCATCTGACTTCAGGTAAGGTCATGATCTCATGGTTAGCGAGTTCGAACCCCATGTTGCGCTCTGTGCTGACAACTCAGAGCCTAGAGCCTGTTTCAGATTCTGTGTCTCCCTCTCTCTCTGCCCCTCCCCCTGCTCACACTCTGTCTCTCTCTCTTTCTCTCAAAAATAAACAAACACTGGGTTTCGGCACCAAAAAAAAAAAAAAATTTTTTTAATGAATAACAAAATAAAAAGACCAAAACTCAAAATTGTTACAGCAAGAAAATAATGAAATGAAGATCTTATTCAGAATGTAATTTTAAATGGCACAAAAAAGTTAAAAGAATGAAATGGATCTGTCTCCAAGGGTGGAACTGGGGTAGAGAACAGTGGAACAGGGACCTCCTTTTTCAAAATAAAACTGAAGGGCGCCTGGGTGGCTCAGTCAGGTAAGCGTCTGGCTTCGGTTCAGGTCATGATCTCACGGCTCATGGGTTGGAGCCCCACATCAGGCTCTGTGCTGACAGCTAGCTCGGAGCCTGGAGCCTGCTTCGGATTCTGTGCCTCCTTCTCTCTCTGACCCTCCTCTGCTCCCAGTCTCTCTGTCTCTCAAAAATAAATAAAAACATTTAAAAAAATTTTTAAATCAAAATAGAACTGTTAGGGGCATCTAGGTGGCTCAGTCAGTTAAGCAACCAGCTCCTGGCTCAAGTCATGATCTCACAGTTCATGAGTTAGAGCCCTGTGTGGGGCTCTGTGCTGACAGTGCAGTCTGCTTGGAATTCTCTCTCCCTCCCTCTGTCTCTGACCCTGATTGCTCTCGTTCTCTCTCCCAAAATAAATAAACTTAAATTTTTTTAAATAAAACTTTTAGCACTATTTCATTTTCCATATATGTACATGTATTATTTTAATAAAAACAAAAATTAAAAAATTAAATACCTACTATATAAAGCAGAGATCAGCAAACATTTTCTGTAAAGTACCAGAGAGTAAATATTTTAAGACTTGCAGGCTATGTAGTCTGTCATGACTGCACAACTCTGGCATTTTAGTGTGAAAGCTGCCATAGATTATATGTAAACAAATGGTCATGGTTGTGTCCCAATAAAATTTTATTACAAAAAGAGGTGGAAGATTTGGTCCACAGGCCATAGTGTGCCAACCCCTGCGATAAATAATGCTTTGAACATCAGAGTCAGATGTGGTTCAATATCCAGCTCTACTCAGTAAGTTATTTAAATTGGGCAATTACTCGAACTCTCTGTGCTCCAATTTCCTCATCTGCAAAGGGGAATATTTGTGAGATCAACCTCATAAATTATATTATAATGAGGTGATAAAAATTATATCCAGCAAAAATCACTGGATACTGAAGAGTTGTTGGGGACGCTCACAAAGTCTCAAGTGAACACTTGTCCACTTGTTTGTTAAAAACAAAGGGGTAGGGGGGCACCTGGGTGGCTCAGTCGGTTAAGCCTCCAACTTCGGCCCAGGTCATGATCTCACAATTCATGAGTTCAAGCCCAGCATCAGGCTCTGGGCTGACAGCTCAGAGCCTGGTGCCTGCTTCATATTCTGTATCTCCCTCTCTCTCTGTCCCTCCCCTGCTCGATCTCTCTTTCAAAAACAAATAAACATTAAAAAACTTAAAAAAATCAAAGGGGTATATACTGGGAATGTACCTAATGCCACATAATTGCACTTAAAAATGCTTAAAATGAGGGGCACTTGGGTGGCTTAGTTGGTTAAGTGTCCAACCTTGGCTCAGGTCATGACCTCACGGTACAGGAGTTCAAGCCCCACATCCGGCTCTATGCTCTGTGTTGCACTCTGTGCTTACAGCTCAGAGTCTGGAGCTACTTCGGATTCTGTGTCTCCCTCTGTCTCTGCCCCTCCCCCACTTGCACACTATCTCTGTCAAAAATAAACATTAACAAATTATTTTTAATGGTTAAAATGATAGTCTGTTATGTACATTTTGCCACAATAAAATTTTTTAAAAAGGGAGGGGCGCCTAGGTGGCTCAGTGGGTTAAGTGTCCAACTCTTGATTTCAGCTCAGGTCATGAACTCACGATTCTGGGATCCAGCCCTGAGTCAGGCTCTGTGCTGACAATGTGGAGCCTGCTTAGGATTCTCTTTCTCCCTCTCTGCCCTTGCCTCACTTGTCCCTGTGTACTCGTGCACGCTCCCAAAATAAATATATTTCTAAAAGGAGGGAGAGTAACTTAACACAATAAAGGTTTATATCTCCTTCATGCAAGATCTAAGAGTCTGGCGGCCCTGGCCATCCTGTAGCTGTGTCACCTAGCACAGGTTACCTCCAAGGTCCTCACTGCAGGAGTAGAAAGAGTTGGAAAAGTCACACTGGTGCACAGCCACCTTAGGCCAGAAGTGATATGCATCACTTCTGGTCACAGTTCACTGGACAGTTCTTGTCACAAGGCCCCAGCTTAATTACAGTGGAGGCTAAGAAATGTAAGAAGGCATTTGAATATTTGGGGAGTACTGTCTCTCCCACATCCATTTTCTCTGACTCCAATATAAACCCCTAGAAGGCAGGAAGTTCTTCTTGATTCTTCTTGGCACCCCAGTGACTAACATGGAAGCTTGCTCATGTAGGGCCTAGAAGGGAGTGTCTGGTGAGTGACCAAATCAGTGACTAGTTAGATGAATGAATGAATGAATGAATGAAGTACATAATGTAAGATACACAGAGAAAGCTTAGTTTTTAAATCTTTACAAACTAACTTTATAAGGCAAGAGTTACACTTCTCACACTTAAGAAGCAACTTGCTATTTTTTTAAACAATATCTTAGAGAATTCAACCTCTAATAATAGAAAAGGACAACTTTGTCCCTGCCCATAAAGTAAAACGTGGAATCCTTATTGTAGAAACATCTATCAAAAAATGGAAGTAAAATTTGGCTGGATTCCCATCAGAACAGATAACTTTTTTTATATGTGATTGAGTTTGTATGTATGTTTAAATTTTTTTTAATGTTTATTTATTTTTGAGAGACAGAGCACAAGCAGGGGAGGGACAGAGACAGAGGGAGACACAATCTGAAGCAGGTTCCAGGCTCTGAGCTGTCAGCACAGAACCCGATGCAGGGCCCGAACCCACCAACCCAAGATCACAACCCGAGCTGAAGTCGGACGTTTAACTGACTGAGCCACCCACCCAGGTGCTCCTTAAGTCTATTTATTTTGAGAAAGAGAGAGCATGAAAAGGGGAGGAAAAGAAAAAGAATCCCAAGCAGGCTCTATGCTGACAGTGCAGAGCCCGATGAGGGGCTCAAACTCAAAAACTGTGAGATCATAACCCAAGCCAAAACCAAGAGTAGGACACTTGACAAACTGAGCCATGCAGCAGCCCCAAGTATGTATGTATGTTTAATGTGGGTATGTGTCTGTGCATATTTGTTAAACACAAGTAGAATCCAAATCTGTCAAGTATATCTTATCCTGCGCCTCAAATCTTCCCGGCATTGCCTGTCTCTGAGGCCCTTGATCAGTTTTTCCACCCTGGCTGCCATTAGGTGTACCAAATGTGCATAACTTCTAACTGAATGCACACAGGTACAACCACTGGTCCCTTACTTCCTGCTCATGCTGGATGCCTCTCCCCCCGCCCCTGGCCTCCCTGTTGCCTTTGAGGTGTGAGAACCTGTGGGGTCCACCTGAAGCCCATACATGCACAACCTGGAAGTTTGAGGGAGTTAACGTACCAGGAGCAAATCTTTCACCAATGAGATTCAGAAGGTGAGGGGTAAATTCTTCTTCCTTCAAGTGGATTGTCCTGGGATACAGTACTTCAGACAGCCTCCTGAGAGACAGCTTTAGGAAATCAAGCAGTCATTTGTACCTCATTACCAAGCGGTGGCCAGCTTGGAAATGTACTCTTGAACTGACTTAATCTTCTCTCCTCAATCCCCCTTTCCCTGCTTCTGCTTCCTAAAAACCAATAGCCTATAAGGTTTTGTCTCACGCTCTAAGTTCTAGGGTACCCAGATACAGAGATAGCATGGGTCCTCTGCTAAGTATCCCTTCAGCTCGTACCACAATAGTGCACCTGCCCTACCTCCAAAATGCCAACATTTGTTATCTCTTTACCTAAAGGCCATCTGTGGCATCCAGGACCCATTTTGTACCTGTTTGTGCTAAGCTGGAAATGCCAGGAAACTGCTGCCCCGGATGGGGGGAACAGCTCTCCAAGGGTAACTGACTGGAGCCGGTGTTTAAGGACTCTAGATTTCTTACCCCGCTTTGTGAGAGAATACTGAGCTGGGAGTCCTACAATGGCTCGGCTTCCGCAATGAAATCAGGCCGGGTGCCCTGGTGGTGACTGGCTTGACCACGCACGCTCTGTGGACTGCCTTTTCCTTCCCATCTCACCTCCCTCTGCTCTGCCAGTGCCGCCTGGGCTCTGCTCTCAGGTAAGCTACCTACGTTTGAAGGAAAATGCAGGGAGAGCAAAAGCTACCTTTACAATGGAAAAAACTGGCAGATGCTTCCTTAATCGGGGAATCAAACAAGTCATCAGTAATACTCACATCATAAGCTTCCTGATGGATACACTGAAAAGGTCACATCACTTAGGAAGTATTTCTACCAGTTTAATCATGACTCTAACCAAGAGGAAATAATCAGACAAGTTGAAATCTACAAGGCTTGGACTCAAACACAGTATTGGGAAAAGGGAGATTCTGATGATGGACTGCATCCTATTCGATAGTATTGTATCATTGTTGAGTTGATAGTATTGTATAGTGTTGATCATTGTAAGAGAATGATCTGGCCACTAGAGGACATATGATTAAGTAGTGGAGTAAACTGTCATGTTTTCCGCAACTTACTCCCATGTTATTCAACTAATAAAATGTGTGTGTACATGTGCAAAGAGAATGAGAGGAAGATAAAGCAAAGTAACAAATTTATGAATTCAGATGAAGGATATGCAGGCCTCCGTAACTCTTCTGACGGCTTCACATGTTTCAAAACAAAATGTTAGGAAAGACTTCCTGCATAGACAAGGTTATGACGGCTACATAAATCCAAATATCCCAATACATCTAATGCAGATCAAAAAAGTGGAATAAATAAAACCATAAATATCCCATATCTTCTAATGTAATTAGGAGACTGAAGCTTCCTTTTCAAACCAAGGTCCTAGCAGGATGGCTCCTGCAAAGAAGGGCATTGAGAAGAAGTGCCATTCTGCCATCGTTCTGCCATCAAGGAAGTAGTTACCAGAGAATACACCATCAACATTCACAAGAGCATCCATGGGCTGAGTTTCAAGAAGGGTGACCCTCAGGCACTCAAAGCCATCTGGAAATTTGCCATGAAGGAGATGGGAACTCCAGATATGCACACTGACACAAGGCTCAACAAAGCTCTCTAGACCAAAGGAGTTAGGAACATTCCAAATTGTATCCATATGCAGTTGTCCAGAAAATGTCAAATAAAAGTATGCTGCAAAAAAGAAGGAAAAGGAAGAGGAGGAGGAGGAAAAGAAGAAGACTGAAGATACTACAAGCTTCAAAATGCCAGCAATTTCGGGTGAAGATATGTCTCAAATACTCCTCATAATTCTTCAAGGAGAATAAGGTGGGGCACAGTTGGGAAGAGAAGTGCATGGAAGGAAGAGGACGGAGAGCATAGATGGAACTAAAATTGCTCCCAGGAAAAGAAAACCCACTTAATACGAAGAAATTAACAAGACCTCTGGTAGGTCAGAGCGGTCCCAGAAATAAAAGGTACACACAACTCAAGGTGGCAGTCTCGGAAAGCGAGTGTTTTGGGGGAGAAAAGGGAGAAAAGGAATGAGAAGTGTCCTTGAAACTGTGCTGTGAAAGGCAGATGGCAGATCCTGTAAGATAGAATATTTAAAAGTCAAAGGACATATAACCGTGCTCCCCCAAAAAGCCTTCTAATAAAGAAACCATACTCACTACACTTACAAAAGAATAGGAACTTTTCTTTTCTTTTTTTAATGTCTTTTATTTATTTTTGAGAGACAGAGAGAATAGGAACTTTTCTTGAACTAGGAATCTTGTAAATCACCTGATAATCAATCCTGTTCACAAAATGCAAAATAAAAGATTATTAAAAAAAAGTCCAGTCAACTTAGAGACAGTACAATAGAAATTATACAATCTGAGGAGAGAAAAAGACAGACTGAAAATAATGGGGTCTCATGGAATAATATAAATATAATAACTGTTTTTATAATAATATAAAAACAGTTAACACAAATATAATTGGAAGTCCCAAAGAAAGAGATTAAAGAGAATGGAAAACAAAAACAAACAAAAATTTAAATGGCTTAAAATATCCTAAATTAGGTGACAGGCATAAATTTATAGATTTAAGATCAGCAAACCTCAAGCAGGATAAATACAAAGAAAATCTCACTGAGATACACCCTAGGCAAGTTTCTAGAAACCAAAAACAAAGAGAAAATCTTGAAAGCAATTAAAGAAAAATGGCCCAATGTATACAAAATAACAATAAAAATGATGCCTCCACCTCACAATAGTTTAAAAGACATACTTAGGAATATATCTAAGAAAAGGTGTATAAGACCTCCTCATTGAACACTACAAACAGTATTAAAAGAAATTAAGACCTAAGTAAAAAGGGAGATGTACCATGGTCATATATTTCAAGAATCAATAACCACTAAGATGTTAACTTTTCCCATACTGATTTAAAGATTAAATGCCACCCACAGACTCTTTTTGTAGAAATTGATAAAATGATCCTAATATTTATATGGAAAATGCAAAGGAACCAGACTGTCCAAATCAATTTTGAAAAACAACAAAGTTGACCTATGACTTCCTATAAAGCTCCAGTAATTAAAATAAAATTAAAACTGGCATAAGAATTGATGAGTAGAACACACAAAGGAAGCCCAGAAACCAACCACCACTTATACGGTCACCAGAATGCAATCCCAATCGAAAAGGTACAAACCTAATGCAACAGCATTTTCAACAAATGATCTGACAACTGACTAGTTTGATATTTTTCACAAAATATTTTTATACCACTCACAAAAACCAGAGATAGATCATAGGCCTAAATATAAAAGCTACAACTACAGGGGAGCATGAGTGGCTCAATTCGTTAAGTGTCTGACTCTTGGTGTCAGCTCAGGTCATGATCTCAAGGTTTGCGAGCTTAAGCCATTAGCACACAGAGCTCACTTGGGATCCTCTCCCTCTCTCTCTCTCATTGCCCTTTTCTGCCCTTCTCCCTCTCTCCCTCTCAAAATAAGTATTTTTTTTAAAAAGCTACAACTATAAAATTTCTAGAAGAAAATACAGAACTATATCTTCACACACTAGAGGTGGTCAAGATTTCTTAGAGAGGACTCAGAGAGCAGTAAGTATAAAAAACAAGATAGATATGACTATATCAAAATGTAATGCTTTGCTTATCAAAGGACACTCTATGAACATGAATAGGCAACCACAAAAGACTGACATCCAGGATATAAAAAAGAAAAAGATATAACTCCTACAACTGAATAATAAGGACAAATAACCCAATTTTAAGTGGTCAAAATCTGAGCAGGCACTTAAAGGAAGATACACAAATGTCAAGAAGCACAGGAAAGTGTTCAACATCATTAGTAATCAAGGACTAAAAATAAAACCATGACACACCCCTCGGTACCCTCCAGAATGGCTAAAAATAAAGACTGCAGCACCCGAAGTTGGCAAGGATGTGAAACAACTGGAATTCTCATACACTGCTGGCTAGAAAGACTGCAGAGAGTAGTCAGCAGTAAGAAGCACATGCCACTCTCCATGAAAAAAGAATAATGACTTAAAGATGGAGCCATAGGTCCTGAGGATAGAGCAGCAAGCCACAGATTATCCCCAGGCCTTGAACCCTAAAGGGCCCTTTAAATCCCCTGTAGAGCAGTCCTGTTAGGTAGGTGGAGGTACTTGCCTATTCATTTTCATACAGTTGTCTTTGATGAGAAGTTTTAAATTTGATGTAATCATGTTTGTCTTTTTTTTTTTTTTTTAAGTGGGGATTGCTTTCTATGTCTTATCTAAGAAACCTCTCCACACCCCCAGGTCATGAAGATATTCTTTTATATTTTCTTCTACAAACCTTAAAGTTTTATAATTTTGGAAATAAAACTGATAATTTCTTTAGAAATTAAACATGCATGAGTCACATAACCCAAGAATTCTTCTGAAAGGTGTTTTCTCAGAGAAATAAAAACATATGACCAAGAAAAGATCTGGGGGACAGAAAAAGAAAAAGCTTGAGCCAGGGCAAGGGCTGTGAGCAAGAAATGGATGGATTGGAGAGATACTAAGAAGGTCAACAAGACTGGCAGACTGTTTTTATTCTTATCCACTTCCTTTTCACCTAAAAGCATTTCTAATTATACACAAAAGGAGGGAGGAAGGATTAAGAGGGAATCAAGCATGTTACGTATGGAAATTTTCCTCTTTTGTCTGACCTTTCCTCATCTTTACTAAAGACAGGACAGGCAGGGCATGACCATAAAGGGCATCCAAGCCACCTTACAAAGCTTGAAAACATTGGGGCGCTTGGGTGGCTCAGTTGGTTAAGCTTCCAATTCTTGATTTTGGCTCAGGTCATGATCTGATGGTTGTGAGAATGACCCCCCCCCATCAGGCTCTCCACTGGGTATGGAGCCTACTTAAGATTCTCTCTTTCAAAATAAATAAATAAACACTAAAGAAAAAAAAGATTCTTTCTCCCTCTGCCCCTCTCCCACTTGTGCATGCACACACTCTCTCTCAAAAAAAAAAAAAAAAAAAAAAAGCTTAAACATTTGTTTGTAAACCATGGGAGAGGAACTGAAATTTTAAGCTGAGAATGAAGAAGATTGGTTAGGTCTCTGAAGGCTCTTCTTTGTCAACAGTGAATAACTGAGGACAGGATCAGTTAGAAGTCTATGTTACAAAGTCCTGAGAGAAGATGATAAAGGAAAATCATGGAAATGTAGAGGAAGGATGGACTCTGGATATGTTTTACAGGAGGGAGAATTGACAGACTTAGTGATGAGTGAGGTTGATTCCAAGGATCAGGAAAAGCAGGCCTGGGTAAAGGTTTCTGCTTTTATTTTCATTTATGTACATGGTCCTATAATATTTATGAAACTTCAAACATCATCTGCTCTTTGAAGCCTTATGCAGCTTACACTCTAAGTAGAATTAATCTATGTTCCCACAGCATTTTAGACATATGTCAAAGCACATATTGCACAGTAATCCACACTCAGTCATTCAAGAACAAAAGGGCCATATACTAATTACCAAATCTCCACCACTTAACATAGTCCCAACCCAGCACTAGTATAAAGAACATTTTAGATTTTAGCTCCTCTTCACTTTAAAACTGCCAGTATGGTATTAAAAATGAATGCCTTGGGGTGCCTGGGTGGCTCAGTAGGCTAAGTGTCCCATTTCTGCTCAGGTCATGATCTCGCGGTTCGTAAGTTCAAGCCCTGCATCAGGCTCTGTGCTGAGAACTCAGAGCCTGGAGCCAGCTTCGGATTCTGAGTCTCCCTCTTTCTCTGCCTGACACCCACTCACACTCTGTCTCTCTCTCTCTCAAAAATAAATTAAAAACATTAAAAAAATTTTTTTAATGAATGTGTTAAGGCATTCCTCAATGCATCTAAGAAATCTACTTAAAGTTACAGAGACCGAAGAATATACATACTAGGCTTTCTACCTTTGAATAATGAAATTGGTTATACAGTTCATTCAAAGTCACCATGAACACTGAGTTATCAAATACCGAACCACTGCTCCTAGGAAAAACACAAGGTTAGGTTCCTGTGAGCCTCTGGTCACAACATTTTCTTACATGTCAATACATAATCTTGTTTTATGTGTGATTCTGTTGAAAGATGCCTTATTCAATACATGTTAACTCATTAACATTGAACTCACAGCCAGGAGCATATAACTCCTACCTGAACCACACTTATCTAAAAGAAGCTTTCCTTTCTCTGTGAGACATCACAACTTCTTGCACTGGTAATACTAGACAGCATTTCAGCAAATGCTTGGAGGCCATTACAACCTGTGAAATCACTGGTCAAAAGTACAAACGTGAGAAAAATGTGACACTACATATACTTAAAAGCACCATGAGTATCCATTTTGGGGTTAAAAGAAATTTTAGTGAGTAGGTGAATTCCCAAATACAAATTCCATGATGAGGTTGACTTACAGGTTTTTTGTTTTGGTATAAGACTCCTCTCCCACAGCTATCTGTTATATTTTTCATACACTCATCTCCAGCCACACCCAGTTCGTATCACAAGGTAACAGGTTCTGGCACACATCACACAGAAACACAAATACACTACAGTTAGTGGTCTAAGACACAAGAATTTAAAAAGACAAACTTCCCCCAAAGATCCCAGACCTGAGGCCACTAAAATACCTGAGCCGGTCCCAGAGTTAAATAATGCTGGCTTATGAGAATTTAGTTCAAAAATGTGACTCAAACTGAGAGCTGTATGGAGAAACAGACCTTAAAAGGTCTAGGAATGCAAAAGTACAAACAACCCAAATGCCCATTAACTAATGGACAAACAAAATGTGGAATATCCCTACAACAGATTGTCACTCAGCCATAAAAGTGAAGTACTGGCAAAGGCTAGAACATAGATGAACCTTGAAAACACTATGCTACGTCAGATAAACCCACATACAAAAAACAAAAACTGTAGGATTCCACTTATGTGAAATATCTAGAATCGGCAAATTCAGAGGCAAAAAGTAGATTAGTGGGGTGAAAAAAGGAGCAGACGAGCAGTGCCCGCTAACGAGTTGTAGGTTTCTTTTGGGGATGATAAAAATGTTCTGGAACTCGACAATGGTGATGGTCGCCCAATC
The DNA here is from genome assembly GCF_006229205.1 of Suricata suricatta. NCBI lineage: Eukaryota > Metazoa > Chordata > Mammalia > Carnivora > Herpestidae > Suricata > Suricata suricatta. The sequence continues at coordinate 102,269,921 of NC_043709.1, forward strand.
TTGTGAATATACTACAAACCAACAAACTGTTTAAATGGATGAATGTAATTGTATGTGCATTGTATCTCAAATTTTATAAAAATCTATAAAGGCTAAATATGCAGTTAAACTTGAATATGAAATTCCTTTAAAACGCGTATTTCCTTCCCTCCAGCGGCTACTCGTCCCAACTCCGTGCAGCTACGGACACAAAGTTCAGCACCCTTCACTCCGGGCAACAAACAGCCTTCGGAGTCTCGCGCCGTGCAGAGGACCGCCAGAATTAACAACACGCTGCTGCACCCGCGTCGTGGCGTCTCGGAGTGTTGGTCCAAGTTCCAGTGCCCTTATCCCTCCTAACCACACTGAGTAAGCCTTGATCCTGACCCCTAACTGTTCTAATTAGTACAGGCCTCTGGACTCAGGATCACTCTGCTGTGGCCAGGACGAGCTCAACCACCGCCCCAAGCGATCTCCTCAGAACCTGCGCCGCCCCACGCTCCACAATCCCCGGCCAGAACCACCCCAACTGGGCCGTTCTCCCTCCCTCCCCACTTACGCGCTTCAGGCAGCGCGCGGTGCACGAAGGGAGCTCGGTCTAAGCTAAGGGAAAGGGAAGATAGTTTAGAAAGAGCCGCGCAGAGGACACTGGGAGAGCAGTGCAAGAGAACCCTGGGAAGAAGGTCCAAATCAAGAGCGAGTCCTGGGCGGGGAAGGACAGGAGGAGGAGCCTCAAATCAAGGCGGGGAAGGGGAGAAGAGCCGCAAAGCAATCTGCCGAAACCGTAAAGCAAGCTGGCAGCGCGACGCTGACCTCTTTGTGCAAAACCACCCATCGCGTCGCTCTCTCGGCCTCCACCTACCACTGCGGCTGCTGGTAGTTCTGCGGCTGCCCAGGTCTCTGCTGCCCTCTGGCGGGCCCGTTGAACTCGCCTTCTTGAAAGACCTCGACAAACCCAATCCCGATAGAATGTGGCGACTGGGCGGGCTAGGAATTTCTCAGTACCCGTCCGTGAACGCGAAGGATTGTGCAGGAAAAGAAACACTTGCTTTTAAGTCTTACTAAGAATGGTCATCAAAGCCCTTCATAGATTCCACCACAGACAGGCACAGCAAACCGAGGCAGTGTGGACATGTTTGCTCACTAAGCCTTCTTTCTCTACTGCCACTGCCGCGCACACCCGCTCATCACCTGATGGCTTCTTAAATTAGCTGGGACCGGAGGGAAGTGACTGTATGGCAAAATGGGGGAAGGGAGTTCTTTAGAATGGCCTTTGGAACTGCCTTGCAACTGGGTGATGACTGCACATCCTGTCAGCAACGTTCAAAAACAGAATTAGATTACTTAGTCATCACAACCCCGTCTTAAGTACTTTAGAACTCCAACAAAATCTTTCTCATACATTTTCAAATCGGTTGTTTCAATACACTCCTTTTAACTGGACGGTTCATTACCTGAAGAGCAATACTCCAGTCATTTCCTGAATGACTACTCACTCCTCCCAGTAACTCCATGGGAAGCTGAGTAGAAAGCCTAGAATCAGACCCAGTGCATAAACAATGTATTCCGTAAAGTTGGCTTTTCAAATCAACCAAGAAAGAACGGTTTGCTTTTAAAACGGTGCTGGGACGATTAGATTAGTTAACTGGGTTAGATTTATCAAAATAAAACCAAGTAAAAAAATATACAGATGAGTATCCAACCTCAGAATGGAGAAGGGCTTTCCAAGCATAAAATGAGAAATCGTAAAGTAAAAGAAACAAATATAACTATCTAGTAAACGTCTTAAACTTCTAGAAGCTGAAAATAAACTTTACAAGTAAATAGGGGGAATATCATGAATGGTAAAGAAAGCTTATATATAAAAAGTTCTAACAATTCAAGAATAACAGGGTGTATGTAGGTGGCCCAGTGTGTTAAAAGTCACACTTGACTCCCGTCACGATCTCCTGTTGGTGAGTGCCAGCATCAGGCTCTGTGCTAACAGCTCAGAGCCTGGAGCCTGCTTCGGCTCTGTGTGTCCCTCTCTCTCTGCCCCTCCCCCACTCATACTCTGTGTCTTTCAAAAATGAATAAATGGTAATAAAGAAGAATGGGATGCCTGGGTAGCTCAGACTGGCGGGTTGGACTCTTGATTTCAGCTCAGGTCATGATCTCAAGGTCCTGGGATCCAGCCCCAGGTTGGCTCCACTCTGAGCATGTAGCCTTCTTAAGAGTCTCTCTCTCACCCTCTGTCCCTCTCCCTCTCTCTCTCTCAAATTAAAACTAATCAATTAATTAATGTTATCTGTTACTATTCAGTGTAGATGATACTCTTACACTGCTAGTAGGAATATAAACTGATGCAACCTTTCAGGAAAGAAATCAGACAATATATATTAAATATATATACCCTCTGCCCCAGAAATTCAACATCCAGTACCTTATAACTAAAGAAAATATTCAGGATGCACACAAAGACTTCTACCCTAAAAATTACTGGAAACAAATTAAAATACCACATTATGAGATCTGCTGAATAATACAGCCATTAAAAATCATGTTTAGAAGGGTGCCTGGGTGGCTCAGTCAGTTTGGGCATCAGACTCTTTTTTTTTTTAATTTTTTAAAAATGTTTATGTATTACTGAGAGACAGAGAGCATGAGCAGGGGAGGGGCAGAGAGAGGGGGAGACACAGAATCCGAAACAGGCTCCAGGCTCTGAGCTGCCAGCCCAGTGCGCGATATGGGGCTCAAACTCACAAACCGTGAGATCATGCCCTGAGCTGGTTAGACACTTCTCCAACTGAGCCACCCAGGTGCCCCAAAATTCTTTTTTTTAATGTTTATTTATTTTTGAGAGAAACAGACAGTGTGACAGCTGCGAGATCATGAACTGAGCAAAGTCGCTTAACAACTCAACCACCCAGGCATCCCAAAAGGAAAGATATTTTTAGACAAACATATCTTCAAAATTTTTTTTCACTTGTTGCCCACCCTTTCTCATCAGGGAGAGAAGACTATCTCCATCAAAATGTGAAACAAAACTAAAAAAGAGGAAGGCACAGGATTTAGGAAACAGGATCCAACACAGAAGAAAGGCCATGAAATTTCTGAGAAGGTAAGAAGTAAAAATCTCAGGAAGGCAGCTATGCAGCAGGCCAGATACAGAGTGGAGAGGAAGGAATAAGCTCTAGACGGAATGTGTACATGGGGGGAAATGGTGATAAGAGATAATCTGACTTTTTCGACATGTAGAAAAACTGAATTGAGAATAATTAATGAGTCCTTCCCAATGAAAAATAATAAAAAAGGGAGATCTCTTGTGATAGCAGATGACAAAGGCTATCGCAAATGTCAAGGAGGTGCCCAGAGTTGGACAATTATCATCTGGCGATCACTGGTAAAGACTGAATCAGGCAAGCTTCATCAATAGGTGCTAAATTTAAGGGGAAATTTTAATGAAAAGTAGAATACTTCCACCATCCTAAATTATCTCCCCATAAACTTATAAGTTGCAAAGGAGGGAAAAAACAGTAAGAGTGTAGTGCAGAAATTAGGCAAATCTTGGCTAGGTGATCAAAATTAACATTAGACACGAAGGGGAGCAGGACACTGTGTCTCCAGATGTGTGATCCTGAAAAAGCCACTGCATCACCTGCGCGGTGTTCCAGTAGAGAATGCATAACCTCTATCTAAGCACAGAGAAACATCAGACAAACAAAACGAGGAACACTTAATGACAAGAAAAAAGGTGTGTTAGGAGCAGGAATATAAAGAAGCACTGCATTCTTCAGAAAAGATAAAGGCTATGAAAACGTCCCAGAATAAAGAAGGCTAAAGAAGCTTGACAACCAAATGTAATACCTGATCTGAGACTGGATCCTGGAGGCGAAAATGCTTGAAAGGACTCTTTGGGCTTGGCTGATAACATTGCAGTGTGGATGATAGATTAGATAAAATTCTTATTAAATCAATTTATGAATTTACAAAGCTGACATTTGTAGTAATGAAGGAGGAACATCCTCAGTCTTAGGAAATACACACAGGAATTTAGAGGTGGTAGAGATGATGTATGTAACTCACGCTTACATTTTATATAGATATAGATAGATGACAAGGAAAACAAATGATAAAGCAGGTGGAGTAAAATGTTAACTAGAAACCATGTCTGGGTAAAGGGTATGTGGGTATTTCTGTGTGCTATTTTTATTTTTGCAGCTTTTTGTAAGTTCGAAACTACTTCCAAATAAAAAGTTTTAAAATACTTTAAATGTAATACGATACTAACATTTGCGTTCTTTGTTTCTCTTGGTATATGCCTTCAAACCACGTACTCAACCACAGAGCAGATTGACATTCTGATACTTCCTCATGTTGCCTCACAACCACCGAATTAGCCATTTTGCAACACTTGGTGTTCATCAAACAAGCTCCTTCTAAGATGCTCCAGGACTTTAAAATTCTACTTTATCCTGAGCATAATTCCTCTGCCTTGAGGTAGGGATAGGAAATGTTGAGTCATACCTCCTAACAGGGACATTATTCCATGACCTTAGAGTGCACTCCTATGAGCTCTGCATTCTCGTCTCCTCCAGGACTGCTGATTGTTTTTGTGACTCTGCCTCCGAGCACACACTTAAACCAGACTTATGAAAAATCAATCTTTATGCTTTTAGAGTCAGAAAGGAGGGATGTAGAGAAGGCAGAACAGCAACCTAATATGTTTTCAGAGCTTACTGATCCTTTATTTCTGTAGCCCACTGGTATCCTGGAGTAAGAGAAACTCTAGAATCTCCTTGCCTCTCAACTCCTTCCCCTGCTCCTATGGTCCTTCCCCCATTGCTTGAGCTTATGGAAGTTAATGGCAGAAGTGAACTTAATGATTGGGATGACACCTGTAAACTATTTAAGTTTTTATTTATTTATTTTGAGAGAGAGAGAGAGAGAGAGAGAGAGAGAGAGAGAGAATCCCAAGTAGGCTCCACACCCAGGGCAGAGCCTGACATGGGACTCTAATCCTACGAACCACGAGATCATGATCTGAGCTGAAATCAAGAGTTGGATGCTTAGCCAATTGAGCCACCCAGGTTCTCAACCAGTGAAATTTTAACAGATGATTGGTTAACTATTGTTTTTTAAAAGCAGCAGCTGACATACTGGAGAGATTTAATATATCACTGTGGGTCCAGCTGAAGATGTACACCCAATTAGCCCTTAATTTGCTGTACATTCAACTGCCTGTTTCTTTTTTCTAATGTACTTATTTATTTTGAGAGAGACAGTGAGTGGGAGGAGGGGCAGAGAGAGAGGGAGTGAGAGAATTCTAAGCAGGCTCCACGCCATTAGCACAGATCCCAAACTGGAGCTCAAACTCACGAAACTGTAAGATGAAGACCTGAGCCAAAATCAAGAGCTGGACACTCAACCAACGGAGCCACCCAGGAGTGCCTCTGTTGCCTGTTTCTTAACAAGAAAATGAGAGACTTTGAGAATTCAAACTATTAATTGTGTAGAAATCTCCATACTACATTCTTTCAATAATTTTCATTCCACAAAGCCTGACTAGGACCTAATATCCAAACAAGTGGTTCTGAGGTGTAGACAACTGGGTTCAGAACTATCCTGCCTCAATGCAAAATATTTTTTCCCTACTACACCACTCCATGGGAGAAGCTGAACTTGAGGCAGTGGAAGTTGGAGAGGCATTGGCTCTCTTCCTGTTGCTGCAGAATCAGTGTTTAGAATGAAGCAAGTCTTGGCGCGCATGAGTGGCTCAGTTGGTTAAGTGTCAAGACTCTTGGTTTTGGCTCAAGTTGTGATCTCATGGTTTCCGCTCAGGTCACAATCTCATGGTTTCCTGAGTTTGACTCCTACATTGGGCCCTGCACTGACAGTGCGAGCCTACTTGGGATTCTCTCTCTCTCCCCTTCTCTCTACTCCTTCCTCACTCATGTCATCTCTGTCCATCTCAAAATAAATAAAAACTTTAAAAAAAAATTTTAAAAGGGCGCCTCGATGGCTCAGTTGGTTAAGCTCCCAACTTCAGCTCAGGTCATGATTTCATGGTTCTTGGGTTCAAGGGCCGCATCAGGTTCTGAGCTGACAGCTCAGAGCCAGTAGCCTGCTTTGGATTCTATATCTCCCTCTCTTTCTCTCTCTTCCCTCCTCAACTCATGCTCTCTCTTTCTCAAAAAAAAAAAAGAATAAATGTTAAAATTTTAATTAAAAAAAGAATGCAGTGAGTCTTTTATAAGTGATTTATCTTCATAATGATGGACCTCTTGCCAGATGGTGAAGTGGCAGAATGGAAAGGGTGGTCAGCACAGACACTGTAGAGTGTGAAAGAGAGATAAGGCAGGTCCTACCACCACAACCTGTTGTCTTCATCTCTGGACTCTTCATTTTCTTTCTTTCTTTTTTTAATTAAAAAAATTTATAAAATGATGGAAAATAATTGCATATGTTAAAAAAATAATTTGTATTATATTCAAAAAATTTATAGTTTATTTATTTTTGAGACAGAGTGTGAGCAGCACCAGGCTCTGAGCTGTCAGCATAGAGCCCAATGGAGGACTTGAACCCACAAACTGTGAGATCATGACCTGAGCTGAAGTCGGATGCTTAACAAACTCAGCCACCCAGGCGCTCCATCTGGACTCTTCAACTTCATTGAAAAAAATTTAAGAAGTCTGGCTCTGCAAGAACTTATTGTATTATCAGAGGCTTTCCTCTACTTTAATGGCATTAATTCCTAATTTGCAAAGCTATATTTTCACCTTGGAGAAAACCTCTAGTTTTTCTTTTGCAATCCCCATGACTTTACCACTTATGACATCCCATTAGAAGCTGGATTTGAGAGTGCAACTCTTAAAATTAATGGTGACTACATAGATATAATATATAGTAACAATAATACTTATATGGTGCTAACTTTGTGCCAGGCTCCGTTCTACACGGTTTACATGTATTAACATGTTTAATCTTACAATCTTTACAGTAACCTCAGGAGATAACCAGTGAGATAACAGATTCACTGGATCTAAGATGTCAAGTTTAAGACTTCCCAGTATTTAGGGCACCTGGGTGCCTCAGTTGGTTAAGCTTCCGACTTCAGCTCAGGTTGTGATTTCACAGTGCCTGAGTTCCAGTCCTGTGTTGGGTTCTGTGCTGACAGCTCAGAGCCTGGAGCTTGCTTCAGATTCTGTGTCTTCTCTCTCTGTCCCTCCTCCATTCGTGCTCTGTCTCATTCTGTCAAAAATAAATACATGTAAAAAAAACAAATAAATAAAAATGAAATTGAGGGGTGCCTGGGTGGCTCAGTCAATTGAGCAACCAACTTCAGCTCAGGTCATGATCTCACAGCTTGTAAGTTCAAGCCCTGCATTATATAAATAAACATTTTTTTAAAATGAAATTGTTGATATAACCAACAGAGAAAATGCAGTGGTTCTGTCCTAATGAATTTGTCTGGGAACCTGAAGCCCGTCCCTCTTAACCTTAATGCACATCTGCAGAATAATCTGAAAATCACTCCCCACTGCCCACTTCCCATTCAAAGGTTAAATTTAACTGGCAAAGAGTCAACCAGCCAGTATTTGAACATCTGTCTTGATCAATTATCATAATTTATGCAAAAGTTCTACATTATATCTAAGTGAATTAAGTTATTATTTTGGAAGTACCGTATAGGGCAATTATATTGAAGTCAAAAGACCAAAATTTGAGTCTTACGTCCTTCATTTATTTACATCTTTCAAACTTTGGGTCTTATTTTCCTCACTTAGAAAAGGGAAATAAAATAGAAAAACTCAGATTGAGGGATATTGTATAAAATAACTAGCCTATACTCACGAGAATGCCAGAGTTGGGGTTCCTGGGTTGCTCAGTAGGTAAAGCATCTGACTTCAGCTCAGGATATGATCCCTCAGTTTGTGAGTTCAAGCCCCCTGCTGGGCTCTGTGCTGATGGGTCAGAGCCCTGAGCCCAGTTCAAATTCTGTGTCTCCCTCTCTCTCTGCCCCTCCCCCACTCACATTCTGTCTCTCTCCTGCAAAAATAAACTTTTTTTTTTTTTGATGCCAATCGTGGGGGCCACCTGGGTGGCTCAGTCGGTTAAGCCTCCACAGGTCAGATCTCACATTCGTGGGTTCAAGCCCTGCCGTCAGGCTCTGTGCTGACAGCTAGCTCAGAGCCTGCTTCTGGTTCTGTGTCTCCTTCTCTCTCTGCCCCTCCCCTTCCATGCTCTGTATCTCTCTGTATCAAAAATAAATAAAACATTTTAAAAAATTAAAAAAAATTAAATGTCAATCATGAAAGACAAAACCTGAGGACTTGAACACTAAGGAAACATGAAAACTGGATATCTATGATTTCAAATTTTCTTTTTCATTTTTAATGTTTGTTTATTTTTGAGAGAAAGAGAGAGAAAGAGAGAGAGCACAAGCAGGGGAGGGGCAGAGAGAGACAGAGACACAGAATCTGAAGCAGGCTCCAAGCTCCAAGCCTTCAGCACAGTTTTCTTTTTCTATAGATGTCAAAATTTGAATAATGTCTGTAAACAGCTAAAAGAATTATATTGATATTAATGTCCTCATTTAGAAAATTTTGTGGTGGTTATGAAATACACACTGAAATATTTAAAGGTAAAGGGCTACAACTTTCAAAGAGTTCAGAAAACAGATATAAAGCAAATGTAGTTAAATACCAACAGTTGGAGAATCTGAGTGTAGGGTCTATGCAAATTCTGTATATACTATCGCAACATTTCTTTAAGACTGAAGTTATGTTAAAATGAAATGCTTTTACAGTGGAGATAATACCTGTTTATGCACTTCATATAATTTTGGGAAAGATCAAATCAAATAAACTGTAAGTCTTCCTACAAATGTAAAACATAATTATTGCTACTGAAAAGAGCTTTATAAGCTATAGGGCTCTCTACAAATGTAAAACAATTATTTTTACTGCATTTTTATAGCTTCTACAGAAAATAAGTCTAGTTCTGTATCCATTAACTCAATTATTGCTCCTCTGAGAGAAGGCTTTTTATAGTCAAAAAGGATTGCCCTCTGGTTTCATTGTTTTAGAGGGTCAGTGATCAACATTAACTTTATTACCTTATTTATTACAAAAAATCTATATCCTGAGAAATTGTCTCTTGTTCTGTATTTACTGCCTGAGACTAAATATCCTCCAACATCCCTTTCCGATGCTGGGATTTCATGATTTAACAAAAGCAATTCAGAAAAACTATGTATGGGAGGCCTGGTGCTTCTTATCCCTGTACCATTCCAGGGCTGAGCCATGACAGTATGCACCCCTTGACTGAACTATGGTAGACTGGCACATAGTAGGTGCTCCATACTGTAATATATATAAATAAATCTTAGAAGGCAGAATGAAGGACTTCTGCAAAATTGACCTAGCCCCATTTTTCTTTCTTTCTTTCTTTCTTTCTTTCTTTCTTTCTTTCTTTCTTTCTTTCTTTCTTTCTTTTTCTTTCTTTCTTTCTTTCTTTCTTTTTTTCTTTCTCTCTCTCTCTCTTTCTTTCTTTCTTTCTTTCTTTCTTTTTCTTTCTTCCTTTCTTCCTTTTTTCCTTCCTTCCTTTCTTCCTTCCTTCCTTCCTTCCTTCCTTTCTCTCTCTCTCTCTCTCTCTCTCCCTTTCTTTCTTTCTTTCTTTCTTTCTTTCTTTTTCTTTCTTTCTTTCTTTCTTTCTTTCTTTCTTTCTTTCTTTCTTTCTTTCTTTCTTTCTTTCTTTCTTTCTTTTCCTTCCTTCCTTCCTTCCTTCCAGAAAGAGAGAGAGAAAGCATGAGTGTGTGGGATAGGGGCAGAAGAAGTGGAAGAAAGGGAATCTTAAGCAGCCTCTATGCTCACCTCATCACCATGTGTTTCTTCTTTTGCCTGATATATTAGTTAGAACTGTAAGAAGTAGCCATTTTTTTTCAGATCCAAAATGGTTGAATATCAGTAATTTCTTGTTTGAGCTAATTTATTACATATATATTAGGAGGTGTTCCTTATTTATCTATTCTGGCACTAATAGATTTGTAGTGTTGGATTATTTAGGCTGCTTTCCCTCCCCCACTGAATTTGGTCCTTTCAACAACTCATTAATCCTGCTAAAAAGTGGGCAGAGAACTACAACCTATTTTGCCATAGCAATTCTGGTAAAACATTAGGTAAATTAGGTTGAGATTATTGCCTTCAATGTAACCTGGGAATTCCTGTAGATTTTAGTTGTTCATGAAATATCAATTTCCTTTGTTGCCAAGTAAAATCAAAAGTTGGTTGTATGCAATTGTTCTTAAGCTAATAAAAGTCTTGGTGGAACTAATTTGCATATCAATGGCAGAAATAAAAACAGGCACCATTGTTTAAGTTCTGAAAGAAATCTTCTGCAAGAATCTGGGCTCTCTGCCTGGTATCATTTCAGTCTTTCTTGTTGACAAATTCCTTATCTATACAAGGCTTTCACTGTGTTGAGCTGTAATTTATCTGTTTACTTGTATGTATCCTCCTTAAGACCGTGAATTCCTGGTAGGAATTTTTTATGGTGCTGGGCCCAGAGCAGGTGACCCATAAATAGCTATCGTGTGGGGGGTGGGGAGAAGATGTAGAGGGTGAAGATAGATGAATTACTGTAAGTTTTTTGTTGCTTTCTTTTTTGGGGGCTGTTTTTTTGGTTTCATTTTGTTTTGTTTTTGTTTTTTTTGAGACAGAGAGAGAACCTAAGCAAAAGAGTGGGGCAGAAGGAGAGAGAGAATCTTAAGCAGGCTCCATGCTCAGCAGGTAGCCTAACATGGGGCTCAATTCCAGGACCCTGGGTTTATGACCTGAGCTGATAATCAAGAGTCGAGCACTCAACAGACTAAGCCACCCAGACACCGTCAAGGCAAGTATTTTCATCTCTTGCTCCAGTATCTTAAAGATAGCCTCGTAGTGTCCCTTTAATGCCTTAGTTGTTACGTTTCATTTAGAAGAATCAACTTGCACAAGCAATAAAATAAAAAATAGACAAATGGGACTATATCAAAATTAAAAAGCTTCTGAACAGCAAAAGAAACAAAGTGAAAAAGCAAACTATAAAATGGTAGAAAATATTTGCTCACCATATATTTGATACGGGATAATATCCAAAATTATAAAGAATTAATACAACTCACTAGAAAAAAAGTTCAAGTAGGAAGTGGGCAGAGGAGGGTACCTGGGTGGCTCTAAATGTCCGACTCTTGATTTTGGCTCAGTTCATAATCTCACAGTTTGTAAATTCAAGCTCTGTGTTGGACTCTGTGTTGGGCTTTCTCTCCCTCTTTCTCTGTCTCTGTCTCCGTCTGCCCCTCCTCCACTCACTCACTCTCTCCATCTCTCAAAATAAATAAACATTAAAAAAAGAAAGAAAATGGGCAGAGGAACTGAACAGATGTTTTTTCAAAGATAGACAAATGGCCAACAGGCGCATGAAAAGATGATGAACATCACTAATTATCAGGAAATGCAAATAAAAACCACATTGAGATACCACTTCATACCTGTTAGAATGGCTGTTATCAGGAAGATAACGAATAACAGATTTTGGCAAGGGTATGGAGAAAAGGGAACGCTTTGGTCCCTGTTAGTGGTAATGTAAATTAGAAAACAGTATGGAGAGTCCACACAAAAAATAGTTTAACGTATAATCCAGCAATCCCAGTTCTGGGTAACTATCCAAAAGAAATGAAAACAGGATGTTGAAAAGATATCTGAACTTCCGTGTTCATTGTAGCATTATTCATAATAGCCAAGACATGGAAACAACTTAAGTGTCCCTTGAGGGATGAATGGATAAAGATGTAGTGGATAGATAGATAGATAGATAGATAGATAGATAGATAGATAGATAGACAATCAAATGTTATTCAGCCATAAAAGAATAAGGAAATTCTGTCATTTGTGACATGAATGGATTTTGAAGAAGTTATACTGAGTGAGGTAAGTCAGGCAGAGAAAGATATCAGTTATTTGTGAAATCTAAAAAATGTGAATCTGTAGAAATAGAGTACAATGGTAGTTACCAGGAGCTGGAGTGGGGCTAGGAGTAGAAATAGGGAGATGTTGGTGAAAGGGTACAGATTTCCAGTTAGAAGATGAATAAGTTTTGGAGATTTAATTGTTTATTGTAATTATAGTTAACAATACTGTTTTATATATTTTAAAGTTGCTATGAGACTCCATCTTAAATATTCTCACCAGAAAAAAGAAATGATAATAATGTGACATGATGGAAGTGTTAACTAATGCTACAGTGGTAATCATATCTCAATACATAATGTGTCAAATCAACATGTTATATACCTTAAAATTACATACTGTTACATTTCTTTTTTTATTTTCCTCAAGTGGGCCCCATGCCCAACATGAGGCTTGAACTCACAACCCTGAGAACAAGAGTCACATGCTCTACTGACTGTGCCAGCCAGGCATACCCATAATGTTATATATCAAGTACATCTCAACCTAAAAAATAAAAGAATCAGTTTGATTTATGTCATTGAAATGATACGACTATTATAACTTTACAACTTTATAAGAAACTGCCAAACTTTTCCAGAGTAGTTGTACCATTTTCGTTTCCCAGTAGCAATGTATGGAAGCTAGTCTTGTCCTGGTTCCATATCTTCATAAACACTAGGTATTACCAATGTTTTTAAGATTAGCCATTCTAGGAGCGCCTGGGTGGCTCAGTTGGTTAAGCGTCTGGCTTCGGCTCAGGTCGTGATCTCACAGTTCATGGGTTCTAGCCCCACATCGGGCTCTGTGCTGACAGCTAGCATAGAGTCTGGAGCCTGCTTCAGATTCTGTCTCCCTCTCTCTCTGACCCTCCCCTGCTCACACTGTCTCTGTCTCTCAATAATAAATTTAAAAAAAAGATAAAATAAATAAATAAATAAATAAATAAATAAATAAATAAATAAATCTTTGGTCAACTTGAAGTCAGAAAGATTTCCTCCTATGTTTTCTTCAAGAACCCCTGTAGAGTTGGTTCTTTTATTAGTTAGTTTTTCAAGTTAGTTTTTATATATTGTGTGAGATAGATGTCAATATTCTTTTTGTTTGCATATGTATATTAAATTGTTCTAGCACCATTTATTGAATAGATTATCCTTGCTCCATTGAATTGTCTGGGCACCTTTGTCAAAAACAAAACAAAACAGGGTTTCCTGGGTGGATTAGTTGGTTAAGCATCTGACTCTTGATTTCAGCCCTGGTCATGATTTCATGGTTCCTGAGATTGAGCCTCTCACTGCTTGAGATTCTCTCTCTCCCTCTCTCTTTGCCCCTCCCCCTCAAATAAATAAATAAACTTTAAAACGAACAACAACAACCAAAAAAAAACCCACAAAATAATTGACCAAGTATATGAGAGTCTATTTCTGAACTTTATATTCTATTCTATTGGTCTATAGGCTTATCTTTACACCAATACCACCACTGGATTGATTACTACCCTGAGATCAAGAGTCGGATGCTCTACTGATTGAGCCAGCCAGGCATCGCTCACTTCCTTTGGATATATACTCGTAAGTGGAATTGCTGGATCATATGGTAGTTCTACTTTAAATTTTTTTGGGACACTCCACACTGTTTTCCATGGTGGCTGCACCAATATTTATTCCCAAGAACAGAACACAGCACAAGGATTCTCCTTTATCCACAGCCTCACCGACTCTTACTTCTTGTCTCTTGATAATAACCATTCCAACAAGTGTGAGGTGATATCTCTACCCCTCCCAAAAGAAGTGATAAGATAAATATACCTATTAATTTGAATTTTAAGTTAAAAGTTATTTAGGCTTCAGATATAGGAACAATTGCACCTTGTTTGAGGATTCAAATAATTCTTCAAGACAGAAATGACATTTTCATTGGACTAAGTATGGGTAAGATTTAGACTCATAAGAAATTACATGTGTAGTGACTTTTAAGTAGAGAAAAAACACAATAAAAATCCCAGGGCAGGAAATTAGGACTGTGTCCAAATTGATGAATGTGCCAATTTGTCTGGACCATTGGACACAAAAAATTTTAGTGTATTTTGATGCTCTAGAAAAGTATTTGTAGAGGACAAATTGCCCAATGGCAATTCCCCCAACTCTTCACCTTGCTAACAGAACGCTGATTTGAGATGACAATGAATCTTGATTGATCTAAGTTTCTTGTGGTAATTCAGTTCCCTTTTGCCTGATACTCTCCTAGACTCCCTTGAACAAGAGGTTGCCACATGACTCAGTTCTGGACAACAAAATGCCAGCGGACTTCTCTGTCTATTCACTTCTATTTGGCACTATACCAGCCATCTTGTGTCCAAATGGGAAAGGACAAGAAAATACAGATGCCAACCCAGAGACCTGACATCATCAGAACCAGGTTCAGCTTCATGGGCCCAGTCACACAGGCCCCAGCACTTAGAGCAAACTTATACTTGGTTTAGCATTCTGCTGTCATTGTCCTAAAATTAAGAAGAGACTATGCATTACCATTTTGCACTGGGCCTCCTAAATTATGTAGCAAATCCCAATTGGAGTGACAATGTTAATTCTAGAATCTCTCATTTCCAAAATTCTTCTTAACAATAAGTACCTTGTAGACTAGCGCACTGTTGTTGGGTTTTCTGTTACTTGTAGCTAAACACATTCTGATATAATATAGAAACCTGAGGCAAGATTTACCTGTAACAATGTTTCCAATAAAATCACTGGATTTTCTGGGGCCTGGCTGGCTCAGTCTATAGAACATGCCTCCTCTTTTTCTTGGGGTCATGAGTTCAAGTCCCATGTTGGGGGTACAGTTTACTTAAAAATTTTCTTAAATAGAAATCACTAGATTCTCACTTCAAAAAGATAAAGACAAATTATGGAAAGAGCATGAATCAGGCAGCTTGTACAATGTGAGTATTTTGCTTTAAGCCTCTGAACCTCAGTTTCCTTTTTCTTAAAATGAGAATAGTTAACTCTAGTCAGAGTTGCAGGATTAAATGAGTTAATGTGTAAAGCACATAGCTTAATATCCAATATTTAATAGATCTTCCAGTAGTGTTTGTTACATTTATTCTCAATTGTATCCCTTACAATAAGCCCACCTGATAAAAGCATTAGAATTCCATGCAGACCAAAGTCCTTGCTTGGGTTAATTACCTTCAGATCTCAGTAATAAACGACAACAACAACAAGAAATAAACACACTTCAGAAGTCAACGAGTAGATAACATTGTTTGAATTGAAGAATTAAAAGACTCTGAAGAATGAAATACAATTTTTGCTTATTAAGATTTTGGGGGCACCTGGGTGGCTCAATTGGTGAGTGTCTGACTTCAGCTCAGGTCATGATCTTACAGTTCATGGGTTCGAGCCCCACGTCAGGCTCTGTGCTGACTGCTAGCTCAGAGCCTGGGGTCTGCTTCAAATTCTGTATCTCTTTTTCTGTCTGCCCCTCCCCCATTCATTCTCTGTCTCTCTCTATCTCTCAATAATAAATAAAACATTAAAAAAATTAAAAAAAAATTTTTTACATTTATTTATTTTTGAGAGAAAGAAAGAGAGACAGCGTGAGCAGGGGAGGGTCAGACAGAGAGGGAGACACAGAATCTGAAGACAGGCCCCAGGCTCTGAGCTAGCTGTCAGCACAGAGCCTGATGCGGGGCTCAAACCCACGAACTGGGAGATCATGACCTGAGCCGAAACCGACGCTTAACCGACTGAGCCACCCAGGCACCCCCCCCCCAATTTTTTTAATTGAGAAAAAGAATTGCCATTTTGGTATAGACATTGCAAAAATGGGCTTTATGCCATTCATTTTCTCCTGTTATAAGTAATATTTGTTTGGAGACGGATCCATCATTTATTTATTTTGCTCGTGGCTCTCATTTCAGGCAAGGTTTGGCAAGGCAGCTTCATCTCTGCTTTTTGCACATCAGCTGGGGTGGCTTGACTGGGGTCTGGAGGAGTTGTTTTCAACACGGCTCATTCACATGGCTGGTAAGTAAGCTGACTGTCAGCTCAGATTTCTGTTCTAGTTAGAGGCTGGGGGCCTAGATTCTTCTCCAGATGGGTGTTTCCACAGATTGCTTGCGATTTCCACAGATTGCTTGCGATTGCCTATGACTAGACTGAAAGAGCAAGCATTCCAGAACAGCAGAAACGTGTATTGCTTTTTATGACCTAGCTTTAGAAGTCACATAACATCCACCTGAAAACCATAAGCTGTGTTTATGTGCCCATCATGTACTTTACATTTAACTCAGGCTGAAATTGGAAGGATCTGGTGGGGGGGGGCGGTGTGGAATTGATACAGTGATTCAGAAGCCCTTTTATTTTACATAAAATGGAGGTGGGTGGGGTGCTTCATTGATAGGATAGAGTCTGGCTTCTGGAGGTTGGATGGCATTTTCCTCAAACATCACTATGTGGGTATTAGTAACTGGGCCAGATTCCAAATCTGGTAATAACGTTCTGTTTCTTTGACGTCTCCATGATCCCTAGGGAACAGAGTATTCTTTTTGCTTCCTGTCCTTGTCTATTGTATGATGGCAGCTACACTACTTATCAAGTCTCTGCTACTCTGTTCACCAAAGAAAGATGTCTTTAGGCCTACAGTTTAATATTTGCATGGAGAAATTCTGAAGAAATATAAATGTTAACATTGTTTATTCAACAGTATGCTAAGTGTTCAATATGCATTATCTCATTTAATTTTCAGAACTTCTCTGAGAACTAGGTACTATTATTGCTGCTATTTCATAGTTAAGGAAAGTGCATTGTAAAGAGGTGAGGTAACTGGCAAGGTTAGGGAGTATCAGAATAAGAACTCAGACCAAGTCTGATTCCAGTGCCTCTTAACTCTCCCATGCTTTTATATTTAAATATATATAAAATATAATTTGCACTCATTTAACACATTTGTTAGGCTCTTTGTGACTTAGCATTGTTGTAGGCATGATAATTTACCTGTGAACAAAGCAAATAAAGTCTGTTCTGTCATGGAAACTACTTCCAGTGGGAAAAGAATGATAACATGCCAGGTGAGAGGTTAAGATGACAGTAAGTGAGGGTGATATCTGATGATGACTTGATGTCAATACCTGAGTAACAGGAAGAAGGAAGACATGGCTAAGTTTGGGGGAAGAGCAATTCTCTCCAGGAACAGCAAATACAAAAGTCCAAAGGTGGGAAGGATTTGGGGGAATCCAAAGGGAAATTAGTACAAGATATAGGGAGAGAGGGCACAGAGGTCAGATTACATGAGCTTTATAAGCAGGGTAAATAAAGATTTTGGACTTTATCTTAAGTGATAGGGGAAGTCCTTCAGAGATTTAAAGAAGATAAGTGATCTGGGGCACTTGGCTGGCTCACTCGGAAGAACATGGGTCTCTTGATCTTGGGATCATGAGCTCAAGCCCTACATTGGGTGTAGAGATTACTTAAGTAAGTTAAATTTTATTTTTTTTAATTTTTTTTAATGTTTTATTTATTTTTGATACAGAGAGAGACAGAGCATGAGAGGGGAAGGGGCAGAGAGAGAAGGACACAGAACCGGAAGCAGGCTCCAGGCTCTGAGCTAGCTGTCAGCACAGAGCCTGACGCAGGGCTCGAACCCACGAACGTGAGATCTGACCTGAGCTGAAGTCGGAGGCTTAACCGACTGAGCCACCCAGGCGCCCCAGTAAGTTAAATATTAAAAAAAGAAGTTAAATGATCTATTCTGGGCAAAAACGTCACTCTAGCTATAGGGAGAATGGATTGTAGGGGAAAGATTACAGATGAAGGGGACTGGTTTGGAACTGACAGAGGTGGCTCAGTGAAGCTGTAGAGAAGAGAATAGATTTGGGAAATGTGTTTATAGAGAATCTATAGACACACCAAATTTCCAAATTATAGCAGCTGACCATAGTTTGGATAATGGAGATAAAGAAAAGAAAGGAACTGAGATTAGTACTTGGTTCTTGGCTTGAGTAGTTGAATAGGTGATGGTGCATTTCACTGAAATGGGGAACACAAAGTGTGGAACAGGTTTGGAGGAAATCACTGATATATTTGTATAACATTTAAAGCCTGTAAGTGGATGAGATCATGTAAAAACAAAGTGTATATAAAGAGGAGAAGGAACCCCAAGATTGAATTCTGAGTACTCTAACATGGAGAGGCAAGACAGAGAAATAATAAACAAAGAAAAATGAGGATTGCCTGGGTGGCTCAGTTGGTTGAATGTCTGTCTCTTGATTTGGGCTCAGGTCATGCAGGATCTCATGAGTTTGTGAGTTCAAGACCTGCACTGGCCCTGTGCTGACAGTGTGGAGACTGCTTGGAACTCTCTCTCTCCACCTCCTCCCTGCTTTCATGCATGAGTTCTCTCTCTGTCTCTCTCTCTCAAAATAAGCTTTAAAAAAAAAAGAAGAGGAAAAAGGAAAAGGAAAAATAATGGCCACTGAGGAAAGCATGAATGCCAGGAAGTTATTTTTTTAAGCTGATTTGTGTTGTTCCAATATGTGTATGTTCAAGCCCTAAAAACGAGTGTGACTGTAATTGGAGATAAGGCCTTTAAAGAGGTAATTAAGTTAAAATGAAGCTCTTAGAGTGGGCCTTAATTCAATCTGCCTGGAGTCCTTTTAAGAAGAAATTGAGACCCAGAACCGAGTGATAGCACCGTAGGAAGGGGGCCGTCTCCAAGCCAAGGAGAGAGGCCTCAGGAGAAACCAAACCTGCTCACACCTTGGTCTTGAACTTCTAGCCTTCACAGCTGTGAGAAAATTCATTTATGTTTTTTCAGTCTCCCAATCTATAGTATTTTATGATGGCAGCCCCGACAAAGCAATACAGCCTTTTATTCCAGAAGTAAAGAGAAGAATGTGTTTCAGAAGGAGGGAATGTTCAGCTGTGTAGGACCTTGACAAGGGACAGGATGAGATAAAGAAGAAGAAATGATCATGAAGATATCTCGATGACTCTGAAAAGAGCAGTTCTGTGGAAGCCTGAGTAGAATTGACAAAACGAGAAATGAGGAAGTTGAAAGGGCCCCCACGGACCACACTTTCAAGAAGTGTCATGAAGGTAATCTGAGAAATGGGTATAGATGGAAGACAATGTAAAGTCAAGGAAGACATTGCTTAAGACAGTTTTTGTACAGGTTTGTCTGGGCTTATTTTTCTAAGATTTAAGGAGCATGAATGAGACTGGAATGAAAATAGAGGAGTAAATTTTCTTAAAGAAAAAATTTTATTTATTTAGCTTCAATAGACTTATGCTTCCATGTGAAATGTGTGGGTTCTTTCTGTTTTGCATAGAAATGCTGCATAAAATGCCAGTTCCAAATATTTTACCAGTTACAGGATCCTGTAGTATAGTATATTTCTCATTCATTCATGTATTCACCTTTCATTAAATAGATATCTATTAAGATACTCCTTTGTGGAAGGTACAATGCAGACATGGGAAGTGTTACAAATGGGTTCAGAAATAACAAATGAGGGATGTTTGGGTGGTTTAGTCGGTTAAGCATCCGACTTCAGCTCAGGTCATGATCTCATCATTTGTGAGTTCAAGCCCCGTGTTGGGCTCTGTGCTGACAGCTCAAAGCCTGGAGCCTGCTTTGGATTCTGTCTCCCTGGCTGTCTGCCCCTCCCCCACTCATGCTCTGTCTCTCTCTGTCTCAAAAGTAAATAAGCCTTAAAAAAAAAAAAAAAGACACTCCTATTACCCAGGAGACAGCAAGTTTCCCAAATCTCTGTGCCAGGAACCAGGGTCAAAGATAAAATATTTGAACAAATGATACTGCTAGTGCTTTTAGCACTTCAGAAAATACAAGGGTTTTAGGAACTCTGGGCCAGGAATCAAGGACAGAACCAACATTTTAAATATTTTTTTCTTTCTTTGTTTTCTATCACTTTATTACATTGTATAAGCTTTATATGTATTATGTGATAATTTGATATACATATGTACTGTAAAATAATTACCACAATAAAGTTAGTTAACACATTCATCACTTCACATTATTATCTTTTGTGTAATGATAACTTTATTTATTATTTTTACTCATTTTTATTTGGATTCTGATTGATCGCAGGCCAGGGCTTATTGTAATTGTATAAAAGGCTAGGGCGTATTTCAGCTCACCAGAAGGTTAATGAGCCGTCCATTTGTATGGTCATTATATAATCTATACCATCCAAACCTGTACCATTTCTCAAAGACTTTGGAACCAATGGGCTCAATAGTGTCTAGGAAACAAAGAACATATATATTTTTACCTCTTGAGGATCACAGAAGGCTCACATATTCCAGTGACTCTTCTTCAGAGGCTTGTTTTGCTCCAGGCTTCCTTTCCAGAGGAACTGATATGTAAAGACCTGTGTGGTTTCCTCAATGTCATTTGGTTACTTTGTAATGTGATGAGAACTTAAAACAATTTGGGGGGCGATGCCTGGGTGGTTCAGTCACTTAAGCATCTGACTTCGGCTCAGGTCATGATCTCACGGTTCCTGAGTTTGAGCTCCAAGTCAGGCTCTGTGCTGACACCTCAGAGCTGGGAGCCTGCTTCAGATTCTGCTTCTCCCCTACTCACACCCTGTCTCTAAAAAATGAATAAACATTAAAAACATTTAAAAATTGTTGTTATTTATCCACCTTGAGAGAGAGGCAGAGAGATAGAGCACTCAGGGTAGAGACAGAGAGAAAGGGAGAGAAGCCTTCCAGCAGGCTCTACACTGACACAGAGATCATGACCTGAGCTAAAATCAAGAGTCAGATTCTTAACTGACTAAGCCACCCAGGCGCCCCTGTGTGATGAGAACTTTTAAGATGTACTCTCTTAGCAACTTTGAAGTATACAACACAATATTAACGAGAATCACAATGCTATCCATTATACCCGTAGAACTTATTCATCTTATAACTGGAAGTTTGTACCCTTTGAGCGTCCTAAGCCATCCTTGCCCCTCTCCCCTCTAACCCCCAATCCACTTTGTTTCCATAAGTTTAGTGTTTTTTAATTCCACATATAAATCAGATGATACAATATTTGTCTTTCTCTGTCTGACTTATTTCACTTAGCATAATGACTTCGAGGTCTATCTGTGTTGTCACAAATGGTAGGATTTCCTTCTTTTTTGTGACTGAATGATATTCCGTTTTATTAATACAGTTAACCCTTGAACAACATGGGGTTGAATTGCCCAGCTTCACTTATACTTGGACTTTTTTTTTTTTTTTAAGACTTGTTGATAAAAGCCACAAGACATTTACTTACAATTGCCTACCTCAATCTCCATGGGACCAAATTGAAAGTGACCCACACAGAGGTCAGGCTTGCTGTCCTCTGACTGTGTGGGGAGGCCACAGAGGCTGTCAGCAGCCCCTGGTTTATTCCATATCTTGGCTGCTGTAAATAATGCTGCAGTGAGCACAGGGTGGGGGTGGGGCCTATGTTTTCTCAAGTTCATGTTGTTACTTCCTTTGGATAAATATCCAGAAATGAAATTGCTGGATCATGTGGTAGTTCTATTTACTCTGAATAAGAAGGAAAGCCACTGAAGTATTTTGAGTGGATGAGTGTCATTACCTATGTAAGCTTTAAAAGGATCTTATTATCTGCTATGTTCAAACTAACGGGAGCAATGACGTTATACAAGGAGATTAGTTAGGAGCTTATTTCAATAACCTGGATAAGAGATGATAGTAACCTGAGCTGGAAACGGAAGTTTTGGACAGCAAAAAGTTATTCTAGATAACTTCTGAAGGTATAACTTAAAGATTTGCTGATGAATTGGGTACGGGCTGGGAGCAATAGAGGAGTTAAGAATTTTTCTTTAACTTTATAAACATTTCAGGGTGACTTTTGTTTTAATCATAAATGTTATTCTCAATTGTTGAGCAGGCTATTCAGCTATTAGAACTGAAGTGATTTGGGGTGCCTGGGAGGCTCAGTTGGTTGAGTGTCCGACTTCAGCCCAGGTCATGATCTCACAGTTCGAGAGTTTGAGCCCTGCATCAGGCTCTGTGCTGACAGCTTGGAGTCTGTAGCCTCCTTCAAATTCTGTGTCTCTCTCGCTGCCCCTCCCTAGCTCACACTCATGCACGCACCCTCTCTCTCTCTCTCTCTCTCTCTCTCTCTCTCTCTCTCTCTGTCAAAAATAAAATTAAGAAATAAAACTAAAAAAAACATTAAAAAAATTTTAGAACTGAAGCGATTTAGTCAAACTTATTACATATATATTAGGACAATTCATGTCCCTTGGTTTTCTACTTCTGAGCTCCTGAAATAATGTTTGCATTTACTGTTTATAAAGCCAAAGGGGGTTTTTTGAATTAAAAAGCACAAGGATTCACTAAAGAATATATTATTTGCTCTACAAAATGTACTGAGTTATTAGCATTTGAGAGAAATGTCCAAATCGGTCTAAGCAAAGCTGTTAAACTAAATTTATTTATTTTATTTATTGAATTAGTTTGTATATTGCTGCTATGTTAAGTTGACCTCTCTTTCTTTTCTTTTTTTTTTAAATATTTATTTATTTTAGGGAAAGTACAAATAAGGGAGGTGCTGAGAAAGGGGAACAGAAGATCCATTGGGGGTTCTGCATGGATAGGCTCATAGCAGTGAGCAGTGAGCTCAGTGTGGGACTCAAGCTCATGAACTGCAAGATCATGACCTGAGCCAAAGTTGGAGGATCAGCCAACTGAGCCCCCCAGGTGCCCCAAAGTTGACCACTTTTGGGGCAAAAACAGATTTTCACATCTTTTCCATTTTTTCTTACAAATGATTCCTGAAAAGATCAAATATAGCTCCTTTGAAAACTTAAATTTATGAGCAAATTGTGAGTGAAAACTTCTCATCCATCTCTTTTTTAAAGATATTAGCTCATTAGCAGTGCTTGGCTGGCTCAGCCGGTAGGTAGAACCTGCGGCTCTTGATCTCACAGTTGTAAGTTCAATCCCCACGTTGGGCATAGGAGCCTACTTTAAAAAGAAAGAGAAAAACAAACAATATTAGCACATTCTAGTGCAATGTGAGCTATATAGGTTATTAAGTTTTATCTATATGTCCCCCATTTTTAATATTTAATATTTTGGATAGACATCTATGGAAAATTTGTTAGACACACCCTTGTTTTCTTTATAGAAGATTGGTATGCATAATTCAAAATTTTCATGATGTCTCAGGGTCTGCATTATTAACACCTATTATTAGTAAGTATTGTTATATATTATGGTTATTGTGTGCTCAAGCCCTCCTGATACATATGGGTTAGTCAGTCTTTTTGCTTCCTGATTAAGTCATCCCTCTGGCAGAGATGGCTAGTTGCGTACCAAATCTATTATCTCCCTCTTTGTTGTGAACAGAATTCCAAATTTTGGCTGCTCAGATAAACTTTTTTTTTAGAGTTAGATATATATTTTTTAATTAATTTATTTATTTATTTAGAGAGAGAGAGAACAGGGCAGGGGGAGAGAGAGGGAGAGAGAGAAAATCCAAAGCAGGTTCCACCCTGACAGCACAGAGCCCCATGGGAGGTGCTCTCAAGAACCACATGATCATGACCTGAACCAAAATTAACTGACTGAGCCACCCAGGCGCCCCCAGATAAAAGATTTTATTTCTCAACTTTCCTTATGTCAAGATCTGAACAGGTGACTATTTCCCAGCCAATAAGATGTAAGTTGAAGTGTTGTATGGAATCTCTGGAAGGCTCCTTAATATGGAAAGATGTATTCTTCTTTTCTTTTATCTACTTACTATTGGATCTATTAGTGTCTGTCTTGGACCCTGAGGGGATCTTGAACTAGAAACCAGGAATTAAAGATAGCCAAGTGGAAAAATGGGACCTTAGGTCCCTTAGTGAGAGCTGAGAAATGTCTATTTCCTTTTTACTCTTCCAGTGATATAATTTTAATTTAGTCTTTGTTTCTACAATCACATTCTTTTTGGTATAGTTTTATTATCTTATTTTGCTGATTAATGTAGGCTTTGGATTCTTACATAGCACAGTGTAATATAGTCAAGAAGCTATCCATAGATTATAATTAAACATTTTTTTTAATGTTTTTAATTTATTTTTGAGAGAAGACCGTGCGAGCACAGGAGGGTCAGAGAGAGAGGGAGACACAGAATCTGAAGACAGGCTCCAGGCTCTGAGCTAGCTGTCAGCACAGAGCCTGCCGTAGGGCTCTAACCCTTGAACTGTGAGATCATGACCTGAGCCGAAGCTGGACACTTAACCAACTGAGCCATCCATGTGCCCCAATTATAATATTTTTAAAAAGTAAGATATTTATAGCCAAAAATAAAGGAACCTTTCTTTTAACCAAAATTCTTCCCAAAATTCTTATAGTTTGAAAGGTTGGCCTATTAAGAATGGTGGTTGAAAAGATATTAGCTGTTAGGTTAAAATGACAACTGCAGGGGCGCCTGGTTAGCTCAGTCACTAGAGGATGGAACTTTTTTTTATTAATAGTTGATTGCCAAGTTGGTTTCCACATAACACCCAGTGCTCTTCCCAACAAGTGCCCCCCTCCTTGGCCATCCCCCCCATCCCCTTTCCTCCTCCCTCTTCAGACCTCAGTTGGTTCTCAGTATTCAAGAGTCTCTCATGATTTGCCTCCCTCCCTCTCCCTAACTTTCTCCCCCCCCCCCACTTCCCCTTCCCATGGTTCCTTGTTAGGTTTCTCCTGTTAGACCTATGAGTGAAAACATATGGTACCTGTCCTTCTCTGCCTGACTTATTTCACTTAGCATGATAGGATGGAACTCTTGATCTCAGGGTTGTAAGTTTGAGCCCCATGTTGGGTATAGAGATGACTTAAAAAATAAAATATTAAAAAAAAACCCTGACAACTGGAAAGAACAGTGATGGGACTGTGACACACTGATTTAGACAGGCAGGTGGGAGTGGGCATTAGGAGGAAGTGGTTGCAAATGGTAATTTAGAATAACATTTGGGAGTAGGTGGATCATGAGACAAGGTGGTATCTGAAGAAAGTGAACTAACAACTGGGTTATTTTGGGTAGGGTATCATAGCAATTTTAACTACTTTTCTCATCAAAAACCAAAGCCAAACATATCCCTTGCTGAGACTTTGGCTGTATATAGCTATTCTCATTCTATAAAAATATAATTGTAGGAAGTTACACAAGCAAACATATATAATCCATATGTATATATTCATAAATTACATGGTACAAAAGACATTTGTGGGGAGGGGCATGGTATTTTTTTAAAAAGGCATAGTCATGGGGCGCCTGGGTGGCTCAGTCGGTTAAGCCTCTGACTTTGGCTCAGGTCGGATCCCCGCATCAGGCTCTGTGCTGACAGCTAGCTCAGAGCCTGGAGCCTGCTTCCGGTTCTGTGTTTCCTTCTCTCTCTCTGCCCCTCCCCCTCTCATGCTCTGTCTCTCTCTGTATCAAAAATAAATAAAACATTTAAAAAAATTAAAAAGGCATAGTCATGAAGGCAGAAAAAACTGCCTCTCCCTCTAGTGTGAGATTCTGTAACTAAGATAAAACCAATAAGTAGAACTTAGAGTCCTGTACAACACTTAATGGAAGGAATACAAAGCAGTGTTTAGAGTCAGTTACTAAGTTTCATCTTTAAGTATAGTTAGCCACAGATAGTTCAAAGCCACAAAGGTGAATAGAAAGGTGAGAAAGCCTGTGGGTAAGATTTCAGTTTTTTAGAAGTATCACCTTAATTTGTATTCTATTTATTTATCTAAACATACTATTGATAGTTACAAATAAATATGGAAGGGTACCTGGCTGGCTCAGTCTGGAAGCATTTGACTCTTGATCTCAGGGTCATGAGTTTGGGCTTCACATTGGGTGTTGAGATCCCTAATAAATAAATAAACTTAAAATAAATGGAAAAATAATAAAATTTCCTAATCTTTCCTATAAAATTTGTGGAAAAGTTTAAAAGTGTAATGCCCAACAAGAACATCTTGTATTAATTGTTTTAGAAAGCAATTTAGTAACTTTTATTAAAAACCAAACAATATGTTTTTAATAATCTCATTTTGGGAGTACATACAAAGGAATTAATTGTAAAATATGGGAGGAATATACACAAAACTTTGTGCACACAAAGCATGAAGCAGCCCAAATATCCAATATTATTTGCTCATTCATTTACTCATTAAGCAACTTTTTCTAAGTGACAACTATGCTTCAAGCACTAGACGTAAAATGGAATAAAAGAAAATTCCTTCCCTCAGAGAACTTGTATTCAGAGAAGGAGATAGAAAATAAACCTACAAGCATAATACATACAGATATATAAATATACATATATAGTATGTCAAATGGAGAAAACAAACAGTAAAAGGGGACAGGGAAGACATAAAAGGTGGCTTATCTTTTGTTTGTTGTTTCATTGCCCCTGTGCATAGAGTGATAGCTGTTCTGCATAGGGAGTGAGGGAGGCTTCAGGGATAGTGACACATGAGACCTGAGGGAAGTAAGAAAACAAGCCTTGAAGCTTTCTGGCAGAAGGAGCAGGTCTTGAGGCAAGAGGATGCTTAGCATGGTTGAGATATAGCAAGGAAGTCAGTGCCACTGGCACAGAATGAACTAGAATGAGTGTAGTAGAAAAGATCAAAGCATCGGAGAGAACCAAATTGTGTAAGAATTAAAGGCTGTTATAAGAATTTGGATTTTACCATGAGCAAGATTGAAAGCCATTCAAGGGCTTTGAGCACAAAGGTAATATAATGTGATCCAGCTTTTAAAAGGAGGGGTAAGTGCTCTTGGGTGGCTCAGTTGGTTAAGCATCTGACTCTTTTTATTTTTTAAAAAAATTTTAATGTTTTATTTATTTTTAAGAGAGTATGAGCCAGGAAAAGGGCAGAGAGAGAGAGGGAGACACAGAATCTGAAGCAGATTCCAGGCCTGAGCAGTCAGTACAGAGACTGACTCAAGGCTCGAACGCATGAGCTGTGAGATCATGACCTGAGCTGAAGTTAAATGCTAAACTGACTGAGCCACCCCAGTGCCCAACTATATATTGTTAAGGATGTATAGTCATAAGGCTATGTTCAGAAGTAACTTGAATGAATTTTTTGTCGATATGATCATGTATCTGAGTAGGTGAATTCCTCTGCTGAGACTTGCATACAGTGAGGAGACGGTGTCAGCAACAGCCAAACAGCCAGGGAAGTCAAAGGTCTTTTTTTTTTTAAATTTTTAAATGTTTTTATTTTTGAGAGAGAGAGAGAGACAGCATGAGCAGGGGAGGGTCAGAGAGAGAGGGAGACACAGAATCCAAAGACAGGTTCCAGGCTCTGAGCTAGCTGTCAGCACAGAGCCTGACACAGGGCTCAAACCCACGAACCACAAGATCATGACCTGAGCCAAAGTAGGACACTTAACCGACTGAGCCACCCAGGTGCCCCTCAAAGGTCTTGATCCATCCAGGGACAAGGTAAATAGGCAGGCTCCTGTATATTGGTTCCAAATCTTCACTTTGCAGTCATGTGTTGAGGTAGCAGATAGGCATCACGGGCAATGGTCTTGGTGGAAAGACACAGTATGCCAGTTTGGAAATGCCCCTTATATTCACACATTCTGTTCTGCATCTGCCTTAGGTCCCACAGTGTAGCTTCACAGCCTTGCCTTCCAAAGCTGTTGCTGTGGGATCTATACCTGTGTCTGTCCTCACTCGCCTTGCAGTAGATTTGAATATGCTTCTTTGCAGGAAATATATGAGCTACCTGTAGCCCCTGACTATCCTGCAATCTAATGGTTTTATCTTCAGAAGTCTGTAATATATATGATTTTTGGAGGACCTAGCACAGGTCTGTGACTAGGTCCTTGGAGGTGGAAGCTCTCTCTGAACATTGTCTTGTCCCAACATCTAGAAGTAGGGTGTTCTCCTGAGAGCCAGTGCACAGGTGTGATGAGTCTGGACTCTCAACCAATCCAGTGAGCACCACAGCATGGCCAGAGAACCACTGCCTTGGTCGTGGGGCACCATCCGAGCCCTACATCAGGACCATCCTGTCAGGAGAGGCGCAGAAGACCTGGCTTGGTTTGTGAACACAGGCTATCTTAGTGATTCCTCCTTAATGTCCTCTGAACCTTTTCACCACATTTCTAGTTTTCCACTTCTAGGCCACAACTGTCTGATCTTCCCTCCAGACACACAGGTACGAATTCAGAGCAGCAACAAGAGGGACAGTTAGTATCCACGTGGGCTGGGCTCTACTACTGACAAGCTTTAGTTTGAATTCTCTCCCATAATTCCCTCGAGCCTGCTGTATATATAAGCACTGTGTTTGGGTTTGCAGCTTCCCCATCACTGCACGAAACCCACGCAAAGCCTTCTGAGGAGGAGCTTGCTTCGCGGATGGTTCCTGAGCAGCAGCATTACTTGTGGCTGGCAGCTGTGTTCCTCCCAAACCAGGAGGATTTTCTTGGGAGGCTGCCATTCAAGGCTTTATAATGTTTATCCTTTGGAAAACAGTTCAGGCAGCCACTTCCTAATCTCTGTAATTACAGCAGGCTGGCCAGGCTGGGAACTGAGGCCAGTTGGGGGCAGAGTGGAGGGCGCCCACAGCCACCACACTCCACAGCTTCCCAGGCCTTGGCCCCTAGTAACAGGGTGTGTGGCTAGGACATGAGGTGTTTAGCAAGAGTTTTTATCAAAAATGGCACTGGATTTTATAAAAATTTTTTTGTGTGTGAATCTATTGATATAATTTTTTCTTTAATATCTTAACATTTTTTTAAATTTATTATTGAGACAGAGAGAAACAGAGCATGAGTGGGGGAGGGTCAGAGAGAGAGGGAGACATGGAATCTGAAGCAGGCTCCAGGATCTGAACTGTCAGCAGAGTCTGATGTGGGGCTCGAACCCAGGAACTGTGAGATCATGACCTGTGCTGAAGTCGGTCACTTAACCGACTGAGCCACCCAGGTGCTCCTTTCTTTAATATCTTAATGTAGCAAATTACATTTTCTAACATTAAACCACAATAGTACACTTGGGTAAGCCCAACCTAGTTATAATACATTGTCTTTTAAATACATTGTTTCGTTTGGTTTGCTACTAACTTCTTATTTTTGCACCATTATTCGAGAGTATTAATGCTCTATAACTTAATGTTCTTATACTGTCCTTGTCTGGCTTTGGTATTAATGCTTTATTAACTTCATTAAATGAGTTGGACTGGGGCATTTTCTAACTATTTTTTATAAATTCTCTAGAAGAGTTGAAAATAAGTTTAAAATTATTTGTTCTTTAAGTATTTTGTAGAGCTGATTTGTAAAGCCTTCTGGACTTTTTATTTTAAATGCAAGAGTTTTTAATATAGAAATTTTCAGGCTTACTATTTCTTCTTCAATCAGTTCTGGGAAGTTATAAACTATGTAGTTTTAGATATTTCCACATGTTCACTAATTTCTTTGATCACCATACTCCTGTCTTCCAGAACTTTTTCTAGGATTTGTTTTCTTTTTAAAAATGTTTTTATTTATTTTGAGAGAGAGAGAGAGAAAGAGAGGGAGCAAGCACATGTGCATGAGCAGGGGTGGGGCAGAGAGAGAGAATGGGAGAGAGAGAATCCCAAGCGTGCTCTACACTGTCAGCATGGAACCCAACTTGAGGCTCTATTCCTTGAACTGGAAAAGCATGGCCTGAGCTGAAATCAAGAGTTGGATGCCCAACTGACTGAGTCACGTAGGCACCCCTAGGATTATTTTTTTTCTGAAGTATCATTTACATTTTCCTTTAGTGAAGATCAATTAGTAATAAACCCTGTGCTTTTGTTTATTGGAAATGTCTCTATTTTGTTGTTGGTCCTGTAAAATAGTGGTACTGGGTACACAATTCCAAGTGTATCTCAGCACTTGAAGATATTATTCTGTCTTCTGGCTTCCCTTTTGTGTTAACAAGTCTGCTGTCACTCTAATTATTGTGCCTTTGATTTTTTAAAATGTTTTTTTAATTTATTTTTGAGAGACAGAGAGAGATAGCACGAGCAGGGGAGGGTCAGAGAGAGAGGAAGACACAGAATCTGAAGCAGACTCCAGGCTCTGAGCTAGCTGTCAGTACAGAGCCTGACATGGAGTTCGAAACCGTGAAGAACCGTGAGATCATGACCTGAGCTGATGCCAGAAGCTCAACTGACTGAGCCACCCAGGCACTCCTAATTACTGTGCCTTTGTAAGTAAGTTGATCTTTTATTTGTCTGATGTTATGGGTTGAATTGTATGACTCCAAAAGATATGTTAAAGCCCTAAACCCCAGTACCTAAGAATAGGACCTTATTTTGAAATAAGGCAATTGCAGATAGAAATGATTAAGATAAGGTTATATTGGAGAAGTCATTAATCCAATATGGCTGGTGTCCTTCTAGGAGAGGAGAAGAAACACAGACATATGAAGAGATATCAATGATGTTGGAGGCAGAGATGGAGGTGCTGCAGTTGCAAGCCGAGGACTGACAAGGTTTGCTACAAATCCTCAGAAACTAGGAAGAAGCAAGGAAGGCTTTTCCCCACCAAAGGAAGCATGACTCTGCTGACACCTGGATTTTGGACTTCTAGACTCCAGAACCATGAGACAATAAATTTGTATTAAGCCACCCAGTCTGTGGCACTGTGTTATGGCTGCTGTAGGAAAATACTGCAACTGATTTTAAGAGAAGTTGTCCAAAACAAACAAACAAACCAACAAGCAAACAAAAAAGTGTTGTCTCCTATGTTGTCAGTTTCATTCAATATTCTAGTTTGAATTTCTTCTTACTTAGTATTTTTAGTGACCTCTGATGTATGGATT
Source organism: Suricata suricatta (assembly GCF_006229205.1). Classification (NCBI taxonomy): domain Eukaryota; kingdom Metazoa; phylum Chordata; class Mammalia; order Carnivora; family Herpestidae; genus Suricata; species Suricata suricatta. Next base: position 102,300,680 of record NC_043709.1, read on the forward strand.
TATAACTTTTATCCAAATGGAAAGTCCTCACCCATTACATGCATATAAGCTCACCTCCATTCTCTTGATTTTCCTATGGGGACTCTAAATAGATTTAAATTAGGAAACTGCCTTTTCAATCTTCATGTCCTTAGCATGTCATATATATATTTTTTTTAGCATGTCATATTTTCATCTCCTTGTGTCTTTGTGCTGCTTTCTGGGTAAAGGTCTGTGCCAGAGAGTGATAGTTTTCGCTCACTAGCCATTTTCTCCTTGTTTTAGTAATAGAACTTCTTAATTTTGATGGGTTCATGACCATCCACAATAAAGGCTTTATTTCCAGTTTGTCCTCGAGCAAAGAATGATCATGTAGGGAGTTTTTGCCATGGGAGATAAGCGAAAGGATATGCAGAATTTTTAGGAAATTTTCTTTAAAAGTAAGGTCATGTCTTTTTCCTTCCCTCTTCCCCAATTCTACTCCACGAGGAGTATACTTTTTCAACAGTTGTGTTGAATCTGGTCATGGGATTTGCTTTTCCTTTGGGTAATAAAATGTGAGGAGGCAGGACATATGACATATCTGAGTGCAGGCTTCAGAGTTTTGTTTTGTTTTTTAATGTTCATTTATTTTTGAGAGAGAGAAAGAGACAGAGTGCAAGTGGGGGAGGGGCAGAGAGAGAGGGAGACACAGTAGCTGAAGCAGGCTCCAGGAGCCCCTTCTAAGAAATTTCTGTGGCTTAGCCTCTTGCGTGCTGCCTTCCAACATGAGGAAAATATAACGAAGGTGACTAGTGTTCCTCATGTCTCAATCCTTGGATGGGAGACACGTGAGACTGACTTGAATTTGTCTTGCACTTAGATCAGGGCCACAGCAGCTGAACTGCCCCTCCCTCCAGCTGTCAATTTCCAACTGAGAAATAAATATTTGTTATTCATAAGGCACTGAGTATTTGAGGACAATTCTTTGTTTTCTTGCAAGCCAGGAATTTATTAAAAATCTAATTATTTATTTCCCACTGTTCAGCTATTATGAATAATGCTGCTATTACATTCTTATATAAATTTTTGTGTTTTGTGTGGACATGTTTTAACCTCTTGGGTATATACCTGGGAGTGGAATTGCTGGGTCTTATCAGAACTCTATGTTTAACTTTTCAAGGAAGTGCCAGAATGTTCCTTACAAAGTGACTATGGCATTTTGTGTTCCCCACCAGGAAGGTATGAGGGTTCTGATTTCTCTACATCCTCACTAACACTTGTTACTATATGTCTTTAAAAAAATTATTATAGCCATCCTAGTGGGTGTGAAGTGGTATCTCATTATGATTTTAATTTGCATTTCCCTAATGACTAATTATGTTGAGTGTTCTTTCATGTGATTTTTGGCTATTTGTATATCTTCTTTAGAGAAATATTTGTTCACATTTTGTACCCATTTTTTAACGGGGTTGTATTTTTATTGTTGAATTTTAAGAGTTATTTATATATTCTGGCTATAATAATCAGATGGTTTGCAAAAATTTTTCCTATTTTGTGTGTTGTCTTTTCACTTTTCTGATAGTGTCCAAGTAAGTCTACTAGGACTGCCATAACAAAATTTCATAGACTAGATATAACCTCATTTAACCTTTATCATTTTTTATTTAAAAAAAATTTTTAATGTTTTTTAATTATTTTTGAGAGACAGAGAGAGACAGATCATGAGCAGGGGAGGGTCAGAGAGGGAAACCCAGAATCCGAAGCAGGCTCCAGGCTCTGAGCTAGCTGTCAGCACAGAGCCTGATGCAGGGTTCGAACCCACGAACCATGAGCTGGATGCTTAACCGACTGAGCCACCCAGGCACCCCTAAGCTTTATCATTTTTTAAAAGGCTCTGTCTCCAGGGGGGCCTAGGTGGCTCAGTCGGTTAAGTGTCCGGCTCTTGATTTTGACTCAGGTCATAATCTCGTGGTTCTGTGAATTTGGGCCCCACATTGCACCCTGCCTTGGGCTCTGCATCAGGCTAGCTGGTATCAGTGTGGGGTCCACTTCAGATTCTCTGTCCTCCTCTCTCTCTGCCCCTTCCCCATGCTCTCTCTCTCAAAAATAAACCTTAAAAAATAACATAAATAAAAGGCTCTGTCTCCAAATACAGCCACCTTGTAGGGTAAGGGTTCCACATATAACTAATTAGGAGAACAGAGTTCAGTCCAAACAATCTGCCTTCTGGGCACCCAAAACTTATATCCTTCTCACATGGAAAGGACACTCACTCCCAATCACAGATTCTTAACACTTTTGGAATCAAATCTATGTCCAAAGCCTCATCTAAATCAGTTATGGATAAGACCTGAAATATGATTTATCCTGGGGCAAAATTCTCCTTTCAGCTGTGAGCCTGTGAGACAAATTATGTGCTTCCAAGACATAGTGGTGAGATAGGCATGGATAGACATTCCCATTTTGTTTTATTAAATTATTCAAAAAAATTTTTTTTTGTTTTAAACATTTATTTATTTTGAGAGACAGAGACAGAGCATGAGCAGAGGATGAGCAGAGAGGGAGACACAGAATCCGAAGCAGGCTCCAGGCTCTGAGCTGTCAGCATAGAGCCCGATGTGAGGCACGAACCCACAAACTGTGAGATCATGACCTGAGCCAAAGTCAGATGCTTAACTGACTGAGCCACCCAGGTGCTCCTTAAAAAATTTTTTTAAAATGTTTTTTTATATTTGAGATACAGACAGAACACCGGTGGGGAAGGAGCAGACAGAGAGGGAGATGCAGAATCTGAACCAGGCTCTAGGCTTCAGGCTGTCAGCACAGAGTCTGACGTGGGGCTCAACCCCATGAACCATGAGATCATGACCTGATCCAAAGTCAGAGGCTTAACTGACTAAGCAACCCAGGTGGCTTTAGAAATTCCCACTTAAAAAGAATGAAATCAGAAGAAAAGGGGGTGGGTCCAAAGGAAGTCCAAAATTTAGCAAGGCAAATTCCATTAGATTTTAAGGCTCAAAGTAGTCTTTTTTGGTTCAGTGCTTCGCCCTTTGGGACTAAGAGGGTAGCAGCATTATCCTCTTGGTCCAGGGCAGTGGCTTTGTTTCTAATTGGTTGGTAGCAGTCTGACCCACTAAAACCAAAGATACAGTCTTGCCTCCAAAGACCTGTATCCTCTGGGCTTGTGGTAGGAGTGATAGCCCAGCTGATTTCTGAATAGCTTTTGGTGTTATTCCTCCCTTTTTTTTTTAATGTTTTATTTATTTTTGATACAGAGAGACAGAGCATGAGAGGGGGAGGGGCAGAGAGAGAGAGAAGGAAACACAGAACTGGAAGCAGGCTCCAGGCTCTTGAGCTAGCTGTCAGCACAGAGCCTGACGCGGGGCTTGAACCCAGGAATGTGAGATCTGACCTGAGCTGAAGTTGGAGGCTTAATTGACTGAGCCACCCAAGCGTCCCTATTCCTCCCTTTTCTTAAAGTGTAATGGGAACTGGCATCCAGAGAGCTCTATTGTTTTGTCCTGTAGAATCCCAGAAATCTGACAAGATTCCTTTATTTTGTTGAGTCTATCCCCTTTATTTCCAGGGGAATTCACTATGGGGAGAAAGAATTTTTTCTCTGCCTTCAAGGTCGTTCTAGCTGGACTAAGAATCAAATTGATATGAGACAGATTAACAAGAGAAAATCAAATTTAATTGCGTAATACAGGGAATCCACATAGACATGGAAATTCCAAAGACATTCAGGCAACATGATACTTATATGAGCTAAAAAGTATCTGAGGATACAAAGGAGAAAGGTGAAAGATGTCTGGAAAACCAAGGTTACTCTATTATGTAGATAAGTTTCTAAGGTAGAGAGGAATCTCTATTAAAAGCTCTCTTCCTACTACAAAGAGGCAGTTGAGGGGGAGGTAAAAGGCTCTTTTTCTGAATCTGCTGGGTTTTGTTTTTAGTTCAAAATAACGTTCAATGCCAAAGTGGCCCGTGTTAGGGCAGCCTGTCCTTGGACTCTACAACACCTATGATCTCTTTATCAAATGATTTTCCAGCCACACCCTTGGTGTGCTCTTCAAAATATACCTTTTCTTATTTGCAATATGGATAGTAACTGGGTATTGCACCCAATTCCAACTTGTGGGAGGGAGGTGGGTTTCCCTACATCATCAAGGAGTAATTCTCCGGATACCAGCTGGATATCTTACAATTCAAATCAATTCTGACAGTATCTACTCAGAGACAGTATCAGATCCCATAGGTTGTGGACTCAGTCCTACAAGAGTGCTTTCACCCACCTCTCTTCCCTGCTCCTTCATATGCCAGATGCAAGCCTATGTTATTACCTATGTGTCTGGCTAACTGGCTGTAAATCAGAGGTTCCCATGCCCCTCTTCTTGGGATTGATTACCTTGCTAGAGTGGCTCAAAAAACTCAGAGATACATTTTTCTTTGTAGATTACTGGTTTATTATAAAAGGATATAATTCAGGAACAGCCAGATGGAAGAGAGGCTTTGAGCAAGGTAAAAATAAGGCAAAAGAACACAGAGCTTCCATGCGCTCCCCCTCCAGGGGCATCACTTTACCCATACCTCCATGTGGTCACCATCCCAGAAGCTCTCCAATCTCATCCTTTTGGTGTTTTGATGGGGGCCTCATTATGCAGGCAAGATTGATTAAATCATTGGCCATTGGTAATTTATTCAAACTCCAGCACCTCTCCCTTCCCAAGAGCTGGAGGTTGGTGGGGGGACTGAAAGTTCCAAAACCTCTATTCCTGTTTGGTTCCCCGGGTAACCAGCTCCCATCCTTAGGTGATTTCCAAAAGTCACCTCATTAACATAATCTCAGTTGTGATGGAAAGGGGCTTGTTATGAATTACAAGACACCTATTTCACCTTTATGTCTCTGAAGTGATTTCAGGAACTGAAGACAGGAGACTGAGTATTATGACAAAAGATGTTCCCATTGCTTTTATTGTTCAGGAAATTCCAGGGGTTTTGGGAACTGTGAGCCAGGAAGAGTGGGCAAAGACTGAACATATTTGAGAAATATTTTTTGGTCCTCTGAATGACCAAATATAAATCAAAATACCACAGATAGACTAAGAATTTTCCAAATCTTCATTTTGGTTACGTTTTGTTTAATAATTCCTTCTATTTATTTCTCGCCTCCTGGATTTTCCTATAAGTAGTAAGAAGAAATGTGATTGCATCTTTAACACTTTGCTTAGAAATATTCAACTTTAGTTAAGGTTTTTTTTTTAATGTTTTTTATTTATTTTTGGGAGACAGAGAGAGACAGTGCGAGCAGGGGAGGGTCAGAGAGAGAGGGAGACACAGAATCCAAAGCAGGCTCCAGGCTCTGAGCTAGCTAGCAGCACAGAGATGGATGCGGGGCTCGAACCCACGAACCGTGAGATCATGACCCGAGCCGAAGCCGGTCGCTTAACCGACTGAGCCACCCAGGCGCCCCCAACTTTAGTTAAGGTTTAACTTTAGTGTAGGATTCCTCTATAACATGCTTTACACCATGTCATTACATTTTTTTTTAATTTGAGAGAGAGAGAGAGAGAGAGTGAGAGAGAGCGAGCGCACTAGAAGGGTGGAGACAATCTGAAGTAGGCTCCAGGCTCCAAGCTGTCAGCACATAGCTGGATACGTGGCTGGAACTCGTGAAGTTGTGAGCAGTGAGATCATGACTTGAGCTGAAGTCAGAGGCTTAACCAACTGAGCCACCCAGATGCACCATCAACTTTTACTACTTTTAAAATCTACTTTCCACAAAATGCTAGAACACAATTTGCCCCATTTCTTTGCCATCTTATAAGGGTCAGCTTTCTTCCAGTTTTCAGTAACATGTTCCTCATTTCTGCCCCAGATCTCACCAGAATCACCTTTAACATCCATTTTTGTACTAACAGTCTCTCTTCAAGGCAATCTAGGCTTTTTCTAACAGGCACCTCAAAATTCTCCTAGCCTCTATTAATAATCCAATTCCAAAACCACTTCCACATTTTTTAGGTATTTGTTGCAGCAAAATTCCACTTCTCAGTATCAAAATCTCTATTAGTCTGGTTAAGATACCATAACAAAACATCATGGGCTGTAGCTTAAACAAAAATTTCTTTCTCATGGTTCTGAAAGGTGAATGTCTAAGATCAAGGTGTTAGTATGTTCGGTTGGCTTGCAGATGACCATCTTTTGGTTGTGTCTTTGTGTGGCCTTTTCTCTGTGTTATGCCCCACATGTCTCTTCCTCTTCTTACAAGGACATCAGTTCTATTGGGTTAGGGTTTCACTCTTATGATCTTATTTAAATTACCTCTTAAATTTTTTTGTTTTTACCATTTATTTATTTTTAAGAGACAGAGCATTGAGCAGGAGAAAGAGAGGGAGACACAGAATTTGAAGCAGGTTCCAGGATCTGAGCTGTCAACACAGAGTGCAATGCGGGGCTTGAACCCATGACCTGAGCTGAAGTCGGATGCTTAACCGACTGAGCCACCCAGGAGCCCCTGATCAAAAAAATTTTTAAGGATGTTTTTGGCTGTCCTGAGTCCCTTACGTTTCCATGTAAATTTTAGGATTAGCTTGTTAGTTTTTGGAAATAAGAAAAAAGGCAGGTGATATTTTGATTATTTTTTGTAAAAAAGGGTATGTGGGAGTTTAACTTTGTGAGTCTCTGCTTATCTAAAAATGTTTTCATTCTGTTCTTTTACTTAATGATAATTCAGGTAAGAGTGGAGCTTTTTTGAAAATTAAATTTTTTTCTTAGGGTTTGAGGTCAAGAAATTTCTCCCTCAGAAACTTGAAAGTCTGTTTTCTTATAGTGTTGCTGATAAGAATTCTAATATAAGCTTGATTCTTGTTCTTTTATTGGTAACTATTTTTTTCTCTTTGGAAATTTAGGATCTTTTCTTTGTCTTTGCATTTATTTTTTTTAAATCTTTTTTTATGGTTTTTATTTTATTTTTGAGAGACAGAGACAGTGCGAGCAGAGGAGGGTCAGAGAGAGAGGGAGACACAGAATCTGAAGCAGGCTCCAGGCTCTGAGCTAGTTGTCGGCAGAGCCCAACGCGGGGCTCGAACCCACACACCGTGAGATCGTGACCTGAGTTGAAGCCGAATGCTTAACCGACTGAGCCACCCAGGCGCCCCTGTCTTTGCATTTCTAACATTTACAAGATTGTTTTTTCTTTGTTTTTGCTCTGCACTAGCAGACACTTTAAGCTCTGGAAAATTTTCTTCCACTCTTTTTGAGTAATTTTCCATCTTGATTTACGTTTTCTCTTTTTCTTGTAATATCAGTCCCATTGAATCCTTACTTTTATATTTTCTCTTGCAATTTCCCTCTCTATGCATTTTTTTCTATTTAAATATATTCCATGGGCTTAATCTTTTAACACTTCAAGTGAATCTATAACTTTGGCAATTTCTTATTTCTAAGTTTAAGACCTACTTTTTACTCTTGGATTCTTACTTCATCTGAGTGTACTATTCTTGTTTCGTGGGTGTAATAAAAGTCTATAAGCATCCCAATTATTATTTTTAAAGTTCTCTGAAGTTTCTCTATTTCTTCTATGGCCATTCTCTGTTTATCTTTCTCCCCTTCCCCCAGCCCCCTAAGTTGGAGACTTCTTTTAAATATCTAATTATTGAATCCTTGGTTGTCTGTTCATGTTTAAGATGAGGTAATTGGAAGTGTGATTAGGAAGCTTGTGAAGTTGGGAAGGTCTTGCCAATTTGCACAACTTCACTCAAGGGGGAGTGGGTAGAAAATTAGCTATTGTGCCAGAATGAAGACTGCTTTAGTCATTAAATGTTCAAACAGCTGCCCAACTCCTCCCCAGAGATTATGAGAACTCTTGATTTTTAGCCTGGGATAAATGCCTAGTTACTGTACTGTATCTGAGATAAGGGAGGATTCTTTTGTTCTTTACAGAGATCTCTATTTAATCTCCCTGTTGGCTGTAGCACCTCCTGGACCTATTCTGCATTACAGTTTCTTTCATTTTGTTTAGTCAGACTGCACTAACTTTGTGTGTAAAATTAAAAAAAAATATTTTGGTAGTCTCATTCTCATTTTCTATGATGTATGAATTTGTATCATTTTTAAATTCCTTTATTAGCATTTTAATGGGGTCTCAGGAAGAAGAGGTAATGAATGCATGTGCTTAGTTAGCTAGCTTATATATTTTTTAAGTACAGTTGACAACCAATGTTACATTAGTTTAAAAACATGGAACACTTCATAAATTTGCACATCATCCTTGCACAGGGGCCATACCAAACTTTTATCATTCCATTTTTGTGTGCTGCCAAAGGGAGCACTCACCCAGCTTTAATTAAAAAATACTAAATGTAAGCTTAAAAAAAGACATCGGGGCAGAGTAGGACATAAGAAAAAACCAGTGGAATGGTAAAAAACCCAAAAAATAACCCCCCCAAAACACAGAAAAACAAACTACAAAAATTCTGAGTCTGTGATATTGATAGTATCCTATGTATGTGTAACTTAGTGCTTACATAGAAACTCCTCAGATCCACACATTTAGTGACATGTTGGCTCTCAGACATCTAGTTCGCACCCCATTTTACAGTTAAGAAAAGTAGAATCCAGAAGTAAAGTGATTTTCCCAAGGTCACACAAATAGTGGCAGAAGGGAAACTAGGATATGACTCCTACTTTTCTTTTACCTCACCACACCCCTGGGGAGTAACAGGATGCCCAGATCAGCAGTTAGATGAGAAAGATTTTGAAAAATAATTGACATAGGATGGCTTTTTTTGGAGGGTAAAACGCCAGATGCCTAAAAAAATGAAGTATTTTAGGATGCTTATTGGCAGCTATACAATCTCTTGGCAGCACAATCTGACAATTGGTAGGCATATGTTGAATGTACTGAAGGGGGCGACTGTACAGCATGACGGGGAACCGCAATAATCCAAGTGCTTGGCGATCTGGGAGGGAACATATTCTGGGCAGGATGACACAGAATACGGTGAATGAATGAATGTGAATACTCAGGGAGGGAAGGGAACATGTTAGCGAAGGAGTGTGAACTGGTTAGTCGTGGTGGAGAATAAGTAGGGGTAAATGATGACTCATTTTAAATTATTCGATGCAACCTAAAAGGCTGGGAACAAATATAATCCGTATCACTCCTCCTTTTTGGTTCAGAGATAGTTTACCTACGTTCTTAAATTAATGGATGCGGTTGCCCTCTTTGCATGGCTCCAATAAAAGAAAACCTACTGCGATTCAGCACAATAAAACTGGGTTTCCTGAAAAAGGTACATTTGTCTGGTCGACTTGCCTAACTGTTGTGAAGACTAAATAAGACAACGTAGCACCGCATTTGGCACATCGCAGAAACTGAAACCGGACCTCAAATTCCGCTCACGTTCTTCTCTCCCGCCGCGCTCCTACAGAAAATCCACGTACACTAGCGTGGGTCTTCCGCGATGCTTAAGTTCTTTCCCTAAGGTCCAGTGGCCTCACGGTCACGTTCTCGAAAGCTAAGGGTGAGGGGAAAAAACGATCCAATTTCCCTCCGACAAAGGGTTCCCACCGCGGCCACAGAAGTCAGCCGGTAACGTACGACAATCCTAGACCTACTCTCTACAGCGGTGGCTATCCCGGGGCTTGAGTAACGGGCCTTGCCAAGGAAGGGGTGGGGCGACTCTAAGGTTTGGGAAAGCGACGATTCCGCTCCACGGGCCAGGCCGGTCCACTTCCTACGGCAAGCAGAAGGAGACAAACGGCGCCTTGCCTCGCTCCTACCTACCGCCTCTTCCCGTAGCCGGCTTCCCGCTCTCCCTTCCCGTGGTCGCAGGGGCCGCGCGTGGGGTACGTGTGCATCCCGCGCCCGTTCCCTGCTTGGGCGTGCAGTCGCCGCTGGAACCCTCAATCGCCCCACTCCCAGCCCCTGACCCGTCTTCCTCTTGGAAGTCGCCGGAGGCCTGCGGGCTGCCAAGTCGCGCTCCCAGGAGAGTGCAGGAAAGCTAGGTGGCCCAGCCTCGAGGAGGCGGAGCTCGCGGTTTCTCGCGGTCCGGGCCCGGGGGCGGGGCTAGGTGTCTCGCGCAGGGGGCGGGGCGCAGTGACGTCGTCGGGCGCTGGGGCCGTCCTGTGGCTGTGGCGGCGGCGGCGGCGGTAGTGGTGGCGGCGGTGGCGGCGCCTGGGAGGCAGGGGCAGCAACAGCAGCAGCCCTGAGGAGGGTGAGACGGCCGCCGTGGCGGCAGCTCGGAAGTCGGGCGGGACCTGGAGCTTCCCGACTGCCGCTGGCGCTGAGGCTTTTTGCCTTTTCTTAGCCTGCTTCTTCCTCACGGCCCTGGCTAGGGCTGGGCAGAGCGCCCCCGGGGAGGGGCGGAGCTGTAGGTGAGGCTTCAGGACCCCCTCCCCCTCCTCTTCTTACCGTGGGGTGGGGTTGGGGGGGATGGGAAAGTCCGGGGAGGGGCGGACCCCACCCCACCCCAGCCCACCCGCGGGCTCCACCCCACAGAGCTCCAGGATTGGGCGGGAGCTGAAGCGATAGATGTGGGGAGCCCGAGGTGGGAGATGGGAGATAGGGGTTCTGGGCGCTTGGAGAACGGAGGGTTTCTGAGGCGTGATGTTGAGGGCGAGGTAGTGGCGAGATGGAGAAATTGGGGAACCATGAGGAGGTTGGGGTGCGGTCAGAGTGGAGCTGTGTGTTTAGGCGACTGATGTGAAATGTTGAAAGAGGTGAGGATTTTATTCCCCCGTGAAATGGTCAGATAGGAGAAGGGTTGTATTGCAAAAGGAAGAGCTGTGGATGTTGCCTTTGAGGCAGTTGGAGAAGCTATTGCACTAAGTGTCATATTTATACTTTATTTTTCTTCCTGGCGGGGTGGGTCGGAAGGGCAGAGAATCCCTCTGGTTTTGGCGCAGGTGGGTAAATTTTGAGAGTGGCTGGGCTTAAAGTTTTACACCCTTCAAGAAGAGTGAGTCTTGGATTAAGACAACTTCATTCTGGCAGCACCATTAGGGAATAGGTCCATTACACCTGGTTCCTTAAAGGTGTTATTTTCCAGTCTTTTTTCTGTGCCTAAAAGATCTCTTTATACCACCTCATTTACAAGCTTTATCCTGGCCCCTTAAGAGAAGGCCTGAAAATCAGGTGGTTGCTTTGGGAGACACGTTTCTGAGTAATGGTTGCAGGTGGTTGTGGTCGACTGCTTTGGATGGATAATTTGAACAGTTCTTTGGGAGCTAATTATATGAAAAATACTTAAATGTTTTAAAGCACAGCTGTCTTTTACAGCTTGTTTTTCAATAGACCTTGACATTTGGACATTTTGTGTTCAACACAATTATTGGAGCATATTTTTATTTCTCAATTGCAGATGTTATTAGACATTTTAAAAATGAATTGAACCTTTTTTTTTTTTTCACTAGGTCCCTCTCAATTTTTTGGGAAATGTTCTTGGATTCTGGTGCTTTTAAAATGCTCTTTAGTAACACTTTGTGGGGGCATGTATCTCACTTCATGGAGAGATGTTAGTAAGAGTAAACAGTATTCAGTGTTCTTCACATCAGTGTTTCACAACTTTATACATTAAATCAGAATCTTTTCTCGGTTCTTGCTCCCTCTTAGATTACAGTATTCACTGACCTTACCTATCAGTGTCATTTAAGCTGTTTCTTGCTCAGAAAACAGGTCCTGTGATATACATGTATTATGTAATGGGTGGAAATAGGCACGATTCTCAATAATTCATTTATGGAGGAAGAGCAGCCGTCATGAAATGGAGTTTAAGCAGTGACTTTCCCAAGGCTTACTCAATTTATTTGGGACCGTAGCCAGAGAAGTGCTTTCCTGTAACCCAAGAGAGAAATATACAGATGTGAGTGTCAGTAGTTGTAGATCATTGCCTTTTTTAACATGCCTAATTAATGAGCAGGCTATTATCTTCTAGAAAATAGTTCTGCTTGAAGAGACTTATAGGCAACAGATGATATAATAGATATTAAGTGAGAAAGGGTGTGTCCGTTTGTAATTCTAAATAAGTTCAATTAAATGTACTCAGGTCAAATTATAAGTTGGTAAATGAATACTTTTGGATTAGTTAGAAGGAAACATTAAAATTCACATATCTAGTTTTGGCTTTAAATTATACTTTGATTTAATTGGCTATGCATGAGGACAAATAACTGAAATGTCAGGTGAAACTTTGTATATATTTGTTAACATGGTATTTACATGGCTGACAGTGGGATGTGATTCTTTGTGAGAATGAAATCATGGGATTTGGGGGAAAGTGTAAGGTAGAAGTGATCTATTTCTCCTTAGAATTTTTTATGCCAGAAAAAACACTACCTATTATTTTTCTAGAAATGTTACTTGCTAGTCATTACTGCGATGTTCTTGTTGAATCTACTGAAGGCCTCCCCCCACCCCAGCTTTTTATTAAAGTCAGGTAGGTATGTCTGTCTGTTAATTCAGCATTAATACTGGGAGCAGGATAAAAGTGAAGGTTCTTATAGCAACAGCTGCTCTTTTTCTACTCTAAGTTTATGCTTTTAGAAGGAGTAAAAAAGCTGTTAAATGTGCATTTACACATACTGTATTAAAAACATTGATGGAGGAAAACCGGGGAATGAAGTATTTTGGTTAAACAAATCCATACATTGATTATCAGTTTTCAAACAAATATGATGTAATAAAATAAACAGCATAAAGGTTATATAGAATATAATTTATTTCTTTTTTAAATCTTTTTGTCTTTATTTTATTTATTTTATTTTATTATTATTTTTTAATGTTTTATTTGTTTTTGAGACAGAGAGAGATAGAACTTGAGGCAGGGAGGGGCAGAGAGAGAGACACAGAATTTGAAGCAGGATCGAGGCTCTGAGCTGTCAGCACAGAGCCCGGCCCGACGTGGGACTCAAACCCACCAAAGGTGAGATCATGACCTGAGCCGAAGTTGGATGCTTAACCGACTGAGCCACCCAGGCGCCCCTATTTTATTTTTTGAGAGAGAGAGAGAGAGAGAGAGAGAGAGAGAGAGCGAGCGAGCGGGGGAAGGGCAGAGAGAGAAGGGGAGACACAGAATCTGAAGGCCTAGCACAGAGCCTGATGCGGGGCTTGAACCCACGAACGGTGAGATGACCTGAGCCAAAGTCGGACACTTAACCAACTGAGCCACCTAGGCGCCCCGAATATAGTTTATTTCTATAACTCTTCAAAATCTGAGCCTTGGGGCACTGACTCATTCAATGGATATTTATTCAGTATGGTTCTGGGTACTTTTTTAGCTATTGAGGATACAGTCGTGAACAAAGCTGACAAAAATACCTGCCTTCATGGAACTTAACCTTCTAGATACCTTTTGGGGAGATGAAGAGAAACCTGGCAAAGGAGATTGATAAGATTGGGTTAGGAAGACCAGGAGAGTGTTATGTACCAGAAGTGAAGGAAAATAAGTTTTCAAGGAGGAGGGAATGAATAAGTGTGTCATTGTTTAAAGATGTGTCAGAGTGTTGGGTATGGGAGGAGTTAGCATGATTATTATGTCTAATAGAAATATGACTAAATGCTTTTTAGTATGAGGTGACACAGATGTAAGAATTTGTCAGTTTTTTACTTCCCTAGATTGATTAAAAAATTTTTTTCTTAATGTTTATTTAATTTTGAAGGAGAGAGAAAGAGCATGAGTGAAGGGAGGGCAGAGAGAGAGGGAGACAGAATTCAAAGCAGGCTCCAGACTCTCAGCTGTCTGCACACAGCTCGATGTGGGGTTCAGACTTACATACTGTTCACATCATGACCTGACCCGAAGTCCGACACCCAACTGACTGAGCCACCCAGGTGCCCCTTGATTGATTTTTTTAAAACACATATTTCAGGTTTTATTATTTTTTTTCAGAACAAAATAGGCAGCCTGTGAATGTATACTACTAAGGACAGATATGATCTTTCATTAAGTTTGTTATTTTTAATATATTGATAACTATTCATTAAAAAATAGGTAATACATTTACCAAATCATAAGGTGTGTATAGAAAAAAGTAAGACTCCTGTCCCATCATTACATTATTCCTGATGGCAGTCACTGTTTCTAATTTCTTGTTTTTCCCAACCAGTGAAATTTTCTGTAGTAATATGGTTTAGCTATTTTATTTTAATTTTTTTAATGTTTATTTATTTTTAATAGAGAGAGAGACAGGGTGTGAGAAGGGGAGGGGCAGAGAGAGAGGGAGACAAAGAATCCAAAGCAGACTCCAGGCAGAGCGGGGTTTGAACTCAGGAACAACCAAGATCTGACAACCAAGATCTGACCTGAGCCAAGTTGGACTCTTAACCAACTGAGCCACTTAGGTGCCCCTGGTGTAACTGTGTTAAACTATGTTAAATATTTTATCTTCTAGGTTTTTTTTTTTCAGGCTTAGTATTTTCATAATTGAAGTCTAGCTACCTGAAGACCTTTTGTTTTTATTTTCTAACAGTTTTATTGGGAAATAATTCACACACCGTACAATTCACTTATTTAAAGTGTATAATTCAGTTTTTTGGTGTGTGTAACTATCACCACAGTCAATTTTAGAACATTTTCTTCATCCTCAAAAGAAGCCCCAAACCCATTAGCAGTCACTTCCCTGACTTTTGATTTTTTAAAAAATTTTTAAATGTTTTATTTATTTTTGAGTCAGAGAGAGAAGAGCATGAGTGGAGGAGGGGCAGAGAGAGAGGGAGACACAGAATCTGAAGCAGGCTCCAGGCTCTGAGCTGTCAGTACAGAGTCTAATACTCAACTGACTAAGCCACCCAGGTGCCCCCTTACGGAGTTTTATTCTAGTGAGAGAAGAGGAAAAATTAATAGGGGTTAGTGGGCTGCTGGGCATCAGTAGGTGACTTTAGGGCTCTACCTCAGCTCATAGGATGTTTCTCTAAACTGGATTGTCAGAAGATCTGAGATGAGATCTTAAAGATAAGTAGGATTTGGCTAAATGGAAAGGTTGCAAGTAGAAGGAACAGCATTGGTAAAACCCAAAGACAAGAGAGCTGTAAGGCAAATTGAGTGATCTTAAAATAGTTTGGTCTGCTGGCATGTTGAGTGTTAGTGTAAAATGTTGGTATCACCCCTTCTTATGTTACTATATTGTCTGAAAAAGGCAAAATAATTTATTAATTTGCTTAAACTCTCTATTGATTGCTGTCACTTTGTAGCTGTATAACTTTGGGTGAGTAACTTTATTGTCTAAAACTCAGTTACTTTTCAAATTCATAAAATGGGAAAAATAGTCCTATCATGTGTGATTATTGTGAAGAATAAATGAAGTAATACTCCTAAAGTTTTTAATAAAGTGCTTGGAATATAGTAAGTACTCCATAAAAATCAGCTGCCCTAATGGTGATGCTAGGGTATGGTGATGGTGATCATGATGCCTGATTTGTGGAATTCCTTTAGGATATTATGGAATCCCAGGGAGTTCTCAGGAGACTGGAAAACAAGACCTGTCTTTTTAGCTTTTTTTCCTGGGAGGTGGGAAGTAAATCTCGAAAATGTTAGGCCAGCACCGTCCAGTAGAACTTGCTGTGATGGTAGTAGTGTTCTATGTGCCATCCAGTGCAGTAGCTACTAGTCCCATGTGCCGTTGAACACTATTAAAAAAAACCTTTTTTTTAATGTCTTTATTTTGAGAGACAGAGAGCGAGTGGGGGAGGGGCAGAGAAAGAGGGAGACAGAATCTGAAGCAGGCTCTGGGCTGTGTGAGCTGTCAACACACAGCCCGACGTGGGGCTTGAACCCACAAACTGTGAGATCATGACCTGAGCTGAAAATTGGATGCTTAACCAACTGAGCCACCCAGGTGCCCTGTCATTGAACGCTTTAAATATGGCTAATGTAATTGTTGAGAAACAATTAAAGTTAATTTTGTTAAAATTAATTTAAATAGCCACTGTGACTAGTGGCTACTATATAGGGCAGCACAGTGTTACATTTATAGATTGATGAATCTAATACTTACTCTGGCAGAACTTTAGAGTACATTATTTAAAAGATAGTTTTAGGGGCGCCTGGGTGGCTCAGTCGGTTAAGCCTCCAGCTTCGGCTCAGGTCAGATCTCATATTCGTGGGTTCGAGTTCCGCGTCAGGCTCTGTGCTGATAGCTAGCTCAGAGCCTGGAGCCTGCTTCCGGTTCTGTGTCCTTCTCTCTCTGCCCCTTCCCCTCTCATGCTCTATCTCTCTCTCTCTATCAAAAATAAAACATTTAAAAAAATTAAAAAAAAAGATAGTTTTAGAAGCCTCGTTAAGGGATACAGTGATCACTGGGATAGGGCATGGATTTATGAGGTCACTTCAGACAATAATTCTAGTTTTCTAGAATTGACATCGTTCCTAAACTGATAAAAGAATTGTAGCAGTTGTAAGGTATCTAGACTTCAGCTAGATCTTTTCATGGTGTCTTTGTGGAAAATAGGAGTTATTTTATGAGAACAAGGACTGTCATGTGTTTTTTACTGGGCAGATAATAGATACTTGCTAAGTATTTGATGGATGAATGGATGAGAATACAATTACGTGAATTCCCAACTGGCTGTGAATGGCTATACCCAGAGAACAGAGAGTTGATGGGTTTGAGGAACTGTTAGATGACTCATCCATGTATGTATTGAAATAACCCAGGGTCGTGGTATAAAAAAGCCAGTGGCAGTGTGACCTAGTTGCCAGCATCTCCTCACTGAGTGTGAGAATCATGCTTTTACAAGGGTTTTACCTGGGGATTCAGGATTTTACATGTCCTGGAGGTGGCATTGAACGAAAAAAGGGTACCAGTCTCGTTTCCCAATATTGGGTGTGGAGTGTGAGAGACCTGATAACCTCCACTTGAAGGGGCTGCTTGGAAAGAGGTGTTCTGGGAATCCCAGTTTTCAGTTAAGTCAGAGAGAGAACTTTCAGAAGAGTTTCTTCTTAATGGAATGAAGTTTTTTGAGAGTATTTTTCTACCTTACTGGCTTCTTAACATTACTGAAACTTTATTACTTATTTTTTTAAATGTTTATTTTTGAAAGAGGATGAGCAGAGGAGGTGCAGGGAAAGAGAGGGACAAGGGCATCAGAAGCGGGCCCCCCATTGACAGCAGAGAGCCCAAAGGGGGGCTTAAACTCGCAACTGTGAGATCATGACCTGAGCCGAAGTTGGATGCTTAACTGACTGCGCCACCCAGGTGCCCTTTGTTACTTATTTTTATCATCATTTTAAAAAAAGTTTACTTATTTTGAGAGAGAGAGAGAGAGAGAAGACTCAGGAGCACACGTCTGTGCCTGTGCTCGAGCAGGGACGGGACAGAGAGAGAGTGGGAACAACAAACTCTGTGCTGTAATCAGTGTGGAGTCTGATGCAGGACTTGATATTGTGAACTGTGAGATAATGACAGGCCCAAATCATGAGTTGGATGCTTAACCAGCTGAGCCATGCAGGTGCCCCATCATTTAAACTTTTTTAAAAACGTATTTGTTTTTTGAGAGAGAGAACATGGGCTGGGGAGCAGCAGAGAGGATGACAGAGGATCTGAAGCAGGCTCCTTGCTGACAGGTTGACAGCAGCACCCATCACTTAAAATATCTCTCTCGGGGCGCCTGGGTGCCTCAGTCAGTTGAGCATCCGACTTTGGCTCAGGTCATGATCTCACAGTCTGTGGGTTCGAGCCCTGCGTCAGGCTCTGTGCTGACAGCTAGCTCAGAGCCTGGAGCCTGCTTCAGATTCTTTTCTTCTCTACTTCTTCCGCTCTCTCTGCCCATCCCCCACTCATGCCCTGTTTCTCTCTGTCTCAATAATAATAAAACATTAAAAAAAAATGTCTCTCTTGGGGCACCTGGGTGGCTCAGTCGGGTAAGCGTCCAACTTTGGCTCAGGTCATGATCTCATGGTTCGTGGGTTTGAGCCCTGCGTCGGTCTCTGTGCTGACAGCTAGCTCAGAGCCTGGAGCCTGCTTCCGATTCTGTGTCTCCCTCTCTCTCTGACCCTCCCCTGCTCGTGCTGTCTCTGTCTCTCCAAAAAAAAAATGTCTCTCTCATCTTAAAAATAAAATAAAAATGTCTCTTTTGTCTTAACAAAAATGTCTTCGCCCAACTTTATACCTTCTCTAAGTTGCTCTCTGCTTTACAGCTAGAGGTTTCTAAAGACTGCCTACCTTTGCTATATGACTATTTTTTCACCTGTGATTCTCTTCCCAACCTATTTCTGTATTGTTTCTGTCTCCACAGTTTCATTAACACTGTTTTGCTGGGTTACTAATGTGTTTAAAGCCAATGGCTATTTTTCTGTCCTTAACCTCTTAGCTGTACTACTTGTCTATTGCTATGCAACAAATTACCCCCCAACTTAACTTAAAACAACAAACATTTATTGTTTCACAGTTTCTGTGGGTCAGGCATCTGGGTGTGGTGTGTCTGATTCAGGGTCACTCATAAGGCTGCAGTCATCTCAAAGCTCCACTATGTGGGGGGAGGGTCTGTTTCCAAGCTCAGACATGTGGCTGTTGGCAGGCCTGAGGTCCTTGTTGGTTGTTTGCTGGAGAAATCAGTCTTTTTGCTATTTGGGTCTCTGCATACGAGTACTTGCAACATGGCACCTTGCTTCTAGATTGAGAGCTCTGTGGAGGAGCATGGGAAATAATAGCTAGAGTTTTTGGTAACCTGATTTTGGAAGTGCCATTCTCTCATTTGATCTGTTCTGTTCATTAGATTGGAGTGTCTCAGGTCCAACACGTGCACAGGGAGATCCATAAAAGCATGAATACTAGGAGGCAGTGATCATTCAGAGACATTTTCAAGATTGCCTACCACAACAGCATTTGATACAGTTTATTTCCCCTTCTTTTTTAACTCTCACTTCTTATGGGGTCTTCTGGTCATGCTTCTGCATTTCTTCCTGGTTTTCCGGGCTTTCTTTCTGGCACCTTTGTTGACTTTTTATCTATCCACTCATTAAATGTCTGAATTTCTATTAAGTGACTTGTTTCCTATTTCATTTTCATCTATATGCTGAGTATTCATTTATCTGACGTTAGCTTTTATCTCTTTGCTGAGCATAAGGACCATTGTTACTCAGTATTTCCATTTGGATGCTCCTTAAGCAGTTGCTCAAGCTAGTCTTGATTTTTCTCATTCTTCAACCTTCTATTTTACTGTTCCTATTGATTTTATAAAAGTCATTGCTGTCCAATGATGGTGTAAATGTTTTTATAAGGTAGTGCATCCCTTGTTAGATTCCAAGCTTTGAATGAATGTTTGTTAGGTGATTTTTAAGATTCCTTCCACAGTTTTGAGACTGTGTTGGCAACTAGAGAAGATTTTTGATTAGGAGACACTTAATCAGAACTGTGCTTTTAGAGTAACTCTTGAATGCATTAAAAAAACCCCACTATTATTTAGAGCAATTTTAGGTGGACATCAGAATTCATGGAAGGAACAGAGATTTGCCGTAGACCCCTCCCCCCCCCATGCATAGCTTCCTCCATTATCAACATCTCCCACCAGAGTAGTACATTTGTTATAATTGATGAGCCTTGATCAATACATCATGGTCTGAAGTGTGCTGTGTGATGAATAGACCATGGTTTTCATCAGACAGTCCTTTATGTATATATTTTCATTTTTCACTTAATTCTTTTATTTCTTGGTGTGAAAGCGCTATGTGTGGAAATTAGGTAACTAATGGAAAAAAATTGAACTTCAATTAAACATCTTTGAAATTGTGAAAATACTTCAAGAAATAAGTTTGGATCTTAAACATAATTTTGTCATAGGAATGTATTTTATCAAGAGTAAAGGAAATAATTTCTCTTTGAAATCCTTTTTTTAATTTTTAAAGTTGTGGTTGTTATTTTTTGAGAGAGCGAGCGAGAGCGAGAGCAAGCTGGGGAGGGGCAGAGAGACGGAGAGAGAAATCTCAAGCAGGCTCCGTACTTGAACTCATGAACTGTTCTAATTTATTGGAGCTGAAACCAAGAGTTGGATGCTTTAATTAACTGAGCTACCCAGGTACCCCTACACATAAAAGTATAGGGACACCTGGGTGGCTCAGTCAGTTAAGCATCCAGCTTTGGCTCAGGGCATGATCTTGCAGTCTGTGGGTTCGAGCCCCACATTGGGCTCTGTGCTGACAGCTTGAGCCTGGAGCCTGCTTTGGATTCTGTCTCCCTGTACTTACCCTGCAGGGGAGATACCATGATCACAGATTCTGTGTCTCCCTCTTTTTCTGCCCCTCCCTTGCTTGCTCTCTCTCTCTCTCTCTCAGAATAATAAATACACATTAAAACGAATAAAAAAAGTATATTAAACAAATGTGTAGCTTAACAAACTCATGAAACAAATACTTGAATAACCATCATCTAGATCAAACACTAGCACCTTCTAGCATTTCAGATACTTTCTTTTCTCCTTCCCAATCACAACCTACTCCTTCCCCCATAAATGTTACTATTGTCTTGACTTTTTTGGGAATCATTTTTTTGCTTTTTTAAAATATAAACCTGTATTTAGTTTTGCCTGCTTCCAATGTTATATACATGGAATCATATTGTATGTATTTTATGCTTGGCTGCTTTGACTCAAAATTTTGCTCGTTAGATTTAGATTTGCTGTGTAGAGCTGTAGTTTGTTCATTTTCATTGCTAGATAAGTCTTCCGTTGTATAAATACATCACAATTTATCCAAATATCAATGATAGATATTTAGGTTGTTTCCAGTTTTGGGTCATTAGGAATTATGCTGTTATGGCCATTCTTTGGTGTAAATCTTTTGGTGCATGTTCTTTCTTTTTCTTTGAGAGCGAGAGCGAGAGAGAGGGTATAAGTGAGCAAGGGGTGGGGGGGAGGGGAGGAAAGAGGAAGAGGAGAGAGAGAGAGAGAGAGAGAGAGAGAGAGGGAGGGAGGGAGGGAGGGAGGGAGGGAGGGAGAGGGAGAATCCCATGAGGGGCAGAAAAAGAGAGAGAAGCACGGCTCATCCAATGCAGGGCTGGAGCTTACCTGAAGGGGGGCTTGAACTCATGAACCATGAGATCATGACCTGAGTTAAAGTCAGATGCTTAACCAACTAAGCCACCCAGATGCTCTTGGTGCATGTATTTCTGATGCCTACATAGCCAGGAGTAAATGTTCTGGGTCATAGATTATGTGTATGTACAACTTTAGTAGATAATTGCCAAACAATAATCCTGTGTGGTTGTACAAACTTGTCCCAAAACATTATTTGAGAGTCCTTTTGTTCTGTATTTTGCCAGTACTTGGTATTGTCAGTGTTACTGATCCACCATTCTGCTGGATTTATGGTGGTATCTCATGGTTTAGATTTGCATTTCACCGATTACTGGTGAAGTTGAGTAACTATGTCTTATGACGTTTTGGGAAGTGCTTATTTAAATATTTTGCTTAATTTTCTGTTTTTTTTCTAATTTACAGGAGTTTTATATTCTGGATATGAGCCCTTTGTTGTTGGTTTTTTTTTAAATGTTTTTATTTATTTTTGAAAGAGAGAGAGAGAGACAGCATGAGCAGGGGAAGGGCAGAGAGAGAGGGAAACACAGGATCTGAAGACAGGCTCCAGGCTCTGCGCTAGCTGTCAGCACAGAGCCCGACGTGGGGCTCAAACCCACAAACCGTGAGATCATGACCTGAGCCAAAGGCGACGCTTAACCGACTGACCCACCCAGGTGCCCCTTTTTTTTGTGTGTGTGTGTTGCAAATATTCTACTCTGTTCTGTTGCTTGCTGTTTGCTCTCTTTTATAGTGTTTTTTTGAAGAACAAGATTCTTTCTATTTAAATTTTTTAAATATTTGTTTAGAGTGTGTGTGCGCGCGCGCACACCTGCATGGGGTAGGAACAGAGAGAGAGACAGAGAGAGAGAGACAGAATACTAAGTAGGCTCTGCGCTATTAGTGCAGAGCCTGACGTGGGGTTTGATCCTGTGAGCTCTGATACCATGACCTAAACTGAAATAAAGTTGGATGGTCAACCAGCTGAACCACCCAGGCACCCCTTGAAGAATAAGATTTTTAATTTCAGTATACTCTAGCTAATATTTTCTTTTATGATTAGTGCTTTTTATGTCTATATTAGGAATCTTTTCCTACCTTAGGTCATGAAGTCATTATTATTTCCTGGAAGCGTCATTGCTATACCTTTCTTAAATAGCACTGCCTATTAATATTATAGTCTGTCTATAATTGATTTTTTTTGTGTGTAAGCTGTGAGGTAGGAGTTGTGCTTTATTTTTTTCTCATATGGTTAGCTGATTTTCCCAGCACCATTTATTGACAATTGTTTCCTTTTCAAAACTGCTCTGTAATAAATAAAGGCTCTTTATTCTGTTTTACTGGTTTCTCTATCTTGGTCCAGTGCCAAACTGTTTTAATTATTCTAGCTTTATCGTAATTATTAATATCTGGTGAAGTAAGTGCTTTCACATTGTTGTTTTTTTCCTCTCCTTTCCCCCCCAAGAAGGTGGTTTCTTTTTCTTTATTTAAAGTAAGCTCTAGTAAGTAACACCCAACATGGGTGTTAAACTCAGGAGCCTGAAATCAAGAATTGCATGCTGTACTGACTGAACTAGCCAGGTACTCCTAAGAATGTCTTCTTGACATTCAGTGTCTGTCAGTGACTGTCATGGTCAGTAATCAAGATAGTATGGTATTATCATACAGATAGCTCTATGTAAGGGTGGAATAGAATAGAGTACAGAAATGAACCCACACATTTATGGTTGATTGATTTCCTTTTTTTTTTTTTAATGTTTCTTTATTTTTGACAGAGAAGTAGAGTACCAGCAGGGGAGGGATAGAGAGAGAGAGAGGGAGACACAGAATCCAGAGTAGGCTCCAGGTTCTGAGCTGTCTATCAGCACAGAGCCCGACGCGGGGCTCAACCTCACAAACTGTGAGATCATGACCTGAGCCGAAGTTGGACACTTAATCGACTGAGCTACCCAGGCGCCCTGATTGATTTTCAATAAAGGTACCAAGGTAATTCAGTGGAGGAAAGGATAGTCTTTTTAACAAAAGGTACTACAATAATTGGATATCAGTATGCAAAAAAAAAAAGAAAAATGAACCTCAAACCTTACCTCACAGGAGAAAATCTTTGAGATCTTGGGCTAGGGAAGGATTTCTCAGATATAACATTAAAAGCATGACTCATAAAAGAAAAATATTGATAAATAAGCCTTTATCAAAATTAAAAAAGCTTTTGCTTTTAAAAGAAAATTACTTATTTTGAGAGAGAGTGCATGTGTGCCCAAGCATGAACAGGTGAGGGGCAGAGAGAGGAAGAGAGAATCCCAAGCAAGCTCCGCACTGATGTCACAGAACCTGACACAGGGCTCAGTCTCAGGAACTGTGAGATCATGACCTGAGCTGAGATCAAGAGTCTGGTATTTAACTAACTGAACTACTCAGACACCACAATAATGCTGTTTTAAAAAAAGAATGCTTTGGTTATTCTTGACCTGTTGTATTTCTGTATAAATTTTAGAATCAGTTTGTCAAATTAAAAAGAAACATTTGGGGGGTGCCTGGGTGGCTCAGTTGGTTAAGAGTCCGACTTCGGCTCAGGTAGTGATCTCATGGTTCGTGGGTTCGGGCCCCACATTGGGCTCTGTGCTGATGCTTCAGAGCCTGGAGCCTGCTTTGGATTCTGTGTCTCCCTCTCTCTCTCTGCCCTCCCTTACTCATGCTCTGTCACTCTCTGTCTCTTAAAAATGAATAAACGTTAAAAAAAATTAAGAAAAAAAGAAACATTGGTGTTCTGGTTGAAATTACATTGCATTTATAGCTTAATTTGGATTTAACTTTTTTTTTTTTTTTGAATTTGAGAGAGCATGTGCAAGAGCACGAGCTGAGAAGAGGGGCAGAGAGAGCACCAGAGTGAGAGCGAGAGAGCAAGAGAGAGAGAGAGATTCTTAGGCCCCATGCTCAGTGTGGAAGCCAACTTTGGACTCAATCCCATGACCCTGGGATCATGACCTGAGATGAAATCAAGAGTCAGATGGTCAACCAACTTAGCTGCCAGGTGCCCTATTGATTAGTTTGGGTAGAATTACTTCTTAATAATGTGGAGTCTCTGAATCACTGAATGTGGGATTTTTATTTATTTATGTTTTTCACATCTCAGTAATGTTTTTTATTTTTCTGTGTATTCTTACATATCTTTTATAGATTTAGCTTTCTGATGGCATAATAAATGGGATTTTAAAACAAATTTTATTTTTTATTTGTTGGTGTATTGAATAAAATTGAATTTGAATATTAGCTCTATTTTGCTAGGTTTTGGCCAAATCTGATGATTTTTAATAATTTTATCTGTAGATTCTCTTGGTTTTCCCATGTATATAATCATGCCATTTGTGAATAATTACTGTTTTGTGTTTTCCTGCAATTCTTATTTTTTTTCTTGTCTTACTTTTGGCTAGAATCTCTGGCATGTTTAATAGAGTGGTGATAGAATTTTCTCGTTTTAAAGGGAATTTTTAAAGTTTTTACTATTAAGTATGATACTGTCAAGCATATACACACAAGACAAGGCAGAACAAGGCCTGATTTGACTGACTTGCCCTTTAGATTTAAGCAGTTTATCACTTCCATTGGCAGTGGAAAGATGAATAAGCCAAAGGTGCCAGCTCCCTGTGACCCTTGTCCTACACATCAAAAAAATCAACACCAGATAAAAAATTTTGTCAGTGACTACACTGTAAGCTGTGGGACACCCTGTTGATGGAGGAGCCCATTCTGATTTGCCACAGAGCAGTTTTTTGTGATCTGTAGCTCTGGTCTGAGATGGGCAGGCTGAAAGTCACGTGCCTCATCAGAATCCAGACAGTGATGAGAAACTGTTTCATAGCATCCTCCAAGGGAGATAGAGAAGCAATGGGAGATGGCCTGGTAGCAGCTCCTTATGGGCCTCATATCCTTTCCTGTTCTGGGAGATCACAAGGCATTCTGGCAAGACTCAAATAATCAAGCTACAGGTCATCCAATATGGAATAGCAGAGCTGTTCCTCTACAGAGACTTGTTTGCTTTTGCACCTATTCTTTATTACATTAAGAAAGTTTACTTCTATTCCTAATGTAAAGAATGGAATATTTATTTATTTTAAAGTGAACTTTCTTTAAATCTTTTTTTATGTCTTAATTTTATTTTGAGAGACAGAGACAGAGAGTGAGCAGGAGAGGGGCAGAGAGAGAGGGACACACAGAATCGGAAGCAGGCTTCAGACTCTGAGCTGTCAGCATAAAGTCCGATGTGGGGCTTGAACCCACGAATGTGAGATTATGGCCTGAGCCCATGTTGGGAGGTTTAACCGACCAAGCCTTTCAGGTGCCCCAAAAGTAGATTGATTCTTAACAAATTCTTGTTAAAGTTCTTTTGAAAAGCATAACAAAAATATCTCCTTTACCAAATTTTTATTTTCATAGTTGTTTGAGAGTATGTGTTATTTCTGTTTTTTTTTCCCCTTTCTTCCTTCTTTCAAAAGAGATTTATGGAAAATCTAGTATACTTTATTCATGTACTGTCATGTACATTGTGTTCAGTCTTAGCAAATTAATGTTGGAAACATTGTATCTGACCTCAAGATGCCAGTGACTGGGAAGGAAGACAAGTAAACAGGCAATTTTAATGGGGTGCAATAAGTGTTAACGATGTGGACAAGATCCGGAGTGGAAGGGAGTGGTGAAAGATGAGGCTGGAGATTGGGCTTGGATCATGAAGGGCTATGTAAATCATGGTAGAGTCTGGCATTTTACCTTGGAGCAATGGCAAGATTTGGGAGACTTTTGAATAAAGTACATTTAAGCTTATGTTTGTCTTTTATAAAGAGTTTATATTTACATTTTATAAAGAGTGTGTAGGAGCAAGCTAAGTGAGGAGGCCAACTAGGAGGCTGTGGCCTTCATACCATTAAAGCCTGAAAACCAAAATAGTGGTAGTGGAAATAGAGACACATGTAGAATTGGAAGCTTTAAAGAACACAGGACTGGGTAATTCAGGACCAATGTGTGTGTGTGTGTGTTTGTGTACATACATGCACTTTAGTGGGGGAAAGGACAGTTGATGGGGAGGGAGGAGACAAAGGTGATTTTTCAGATTTCCAGATGGAGCAGGTAGGCTAGAATAGTGCTGTCCGGTTAGTAGGTACTGGACATATATGGCTATTTAAACTTAAAGTAATTGAAATGAAATAAGATTTAAAATTAAGTTCTTCAGTGCACGAGCCATATTTCATGTGCTTAATAGCCATGTGGGCCTAGTGGCCCCTATACTGGAAAGTGCAGATATTTCCACTGTCACAGACAGTTATGTTGTACAGCACTGGTCTGCAGTTTTTGGTACCTGTACCTTTCCCCCTCAGGTCAAAATAATAAGTGGTATTTGCCCAACTTTCCCAAGAATTTTGGCTCCACAGTATTTTAAGGGATTCTGTGAGTCTCATCACCACTACCACCAGCAACCACTTCCATAGTCAGAGAAGGTGGTTGTTGGAACACTGAGCTAGAGGGATAGTGATTGAGCTATTGATTGCTGTGTTAGGGGCAATAGGAACCTCTAGAAAGTGCTAATAGAAATGTGAGCCACAGAGGTAATTAAAATTGTGGTATTCACATTATAAGGTAAAATTAGTAGATTTTATAATTTTTGTAACATTTTATTTAACACGATACATACAAAATATCATTTCCAATATGTTGAAACATTATATTTGAAAAACTATTGAGCAAATTTACATTATTTTTTCATACTGTTTTTGAAATTGTATACTTTTATAGCAGATCTTAATTCACATGCTAAGGTTTTAATCAGAAATACTTAATCTGAGGCCCCTGGGTGGCTGGGTCAGTTAAGTGTCCAACTACGGCCCAGGTCAGGATCTTGTGGTTTGTGAATTAGAGCCTGCTTCCTATCCTCTGTGCCCCTCTCTCTCTGCCCCTCCCCCACTCATTCTTTTTCTCTCTCTCTCAAAATAACTAATAAATAAAAACTTAAATACTTAATCTGCATTTAGATTTCATAAAATTTACAGTTGAAAAGTGGATACACATACCCACCTTTCCCTAAATATGCTTAAAAGTTTTCTAATAACTGACTTACCAGTGTTTAAGTTTCACATTTTTTAAAAAAATTGGGCATGGAGCCCAATGTGAGGCTTGAACTCAGGACCCCTGAGAGCAAGACCTGAGGTGGGTAGGATCAAGAATCAGATGCTCAACTGACCAGGCACCCCTTAAGTTTAACTTTATTTATTTATTTATTTTAATTAAAAAAATGTTTTATTTATTTTTGATACAGAGAGAGACAGAGCATGAGAGAGGGGGAGGAGCAGAGAGAGAAGGAGACACAGAACCGGAAGCAGGCTCCAGGCTCTGAGCTGTCAGCACAGAGCCTGACGCGGGGCTTGAACCCACGACCATGAGATCTGACCTGAGCCAAAGTTGGAGGCTTAACCAACTGAGCGACCCAGGCACCCCATAACTTTTAATTACAGTGACATAAAATGAAAAATTCAGTTCATCAGTTTCGCTAGCCACATTTTAAGTGCTCAGTAAGTACATGTGGTTATTGACTCCTATATTGGGCAGTGCAACTCTGGAAAAACCAAGAGCATTCTCTTGATAGTTGGAAATTCAGGTATAGTAGTTCAGGAAAGAGGTGTAGAAATAGTAGATGGCAGGGACTATCAGGAAGATGGAGATAAGTTTGTGATTTTGGACAAACTAATATTAACTTTTTCTGTGCTTCATTATAAAAATCTATAAGTGCATCTGGTATGAGATAAAGTAGTGGATGAGTGGGTAGCATATTGTAGGGGTTGAGAGTCTGACTTTAGAATCAGAGCAACTTACTGAGCCTTCCTAAGCTTTATTTTCCTTATCTAGAAAAAGGACGATAAAATCTTTCCCCTTGAAAGGTTTGTTGGAAAGGTTAAAGGAAGAATTCATGATGAGTATTTACCACTTATAATATCACGTGTCATTTTTAAGTTGCCATTTCTTTCTTGTGGAGTGTACCATCAATTTAATAATTTATTAAAAATTGTACATGTTGATATAAGCTGAATGCTAATTTCAGAAACTTTAATTGTGAAAGTATATATCTTAAAATAAAATAGAGGAAATATTGGTCATACTGATGAGTGCCCTTTATGATCCACATGCTATGTTGAATGCTTTACATGATGTGAAAAGTTTTTATTTTTATTTTTTAATATTTATTTTTGAGAGAGAGAGTGTGAGTGGTGGAGGGACACAGAGAGAGGAAGACACAGACTCCGAAGTAGGCTCCTGGCTATGAGTTGTCCGCTCAGAGCCTGATGCAGAGCTTGAACCTGGAATCCATGGACTGCAAGTTCATGACCTGAGGCGAAGTCAGACTTAACGAGCTGAGCCACCTAGGTGCCTCAGTGATGTGAAAAGTTTTAAAAATGGCAATGTAGCATATTTCTATTGTAAAGTTTCGCATAAGCAGATTGTGTAATAGAAAATCTGTTTTAATTCTGGAACTTTGAAATATATTACAGTCTAAATCTTTTTTTAGTTACTCCAGGAACCATTGAATTCTGCTTGAATCTCTTTGGATACTCCTTTAAAAAACTTTTTATTAATGTTATTTATTTATGAGAGAGAGAGACAGACAGAGAGACAGAGAGCGAGCGAGCACACGCAGGGGAGAGGCAGAGAGAAAGGGCGACCCAGAAACTGAAGCAGCCTCCAGGCTCTGAGCTGTCAGCACAGAGCCCAACGCGGGGCTGGAACTCATGAACCATGAGATCATGATCTGAGCTGAAGTCGGATACTTAACCGACTGAGCCACCCACGTACCCCTGGATGCTCTTAAGTTTATGATTTTGTAGTACTCTAGGCTAAATCTGTAGAATTTAAGGGTCTGTAATTCTTTCTGCATTTGTATGTAGATGTATGTACATGTAAAGAATTATGTTTAAAAAAAATACCCTTG
Source organism: Suricata suricatta (assembly GCF_006229205.1). NCBI lineage: Eukaryota > Metazoa > Chordata > Mammalia > Carnivora > Herpestidae > Suricata > Suricata suricatta. Next base: position 102,329,614 of record NC_043709.1, read on the forward strand.
CAGCGCCTGAGTGGCTCAGTCGGTGGGGCATCCAACCTTGGCTCAGGTCATGATCCCATAGTCCATGGATTTGAGCCCTGCATCAGGTTCTGTGCTGACAGCTCAGAGCCTGGCGCCTGCTTCGGATTCTGTGTCTCCCTCTCTCTCTGTCCCTACCCCCCTCACACTCAGTCTCTCTCACTCTCAGAAATAAACAGTAAAAAACATACCCCAGGTAGAATTTATTCAGAGAAGCATGGTTAACAGGAGATAAATGGACTCTCCCAAGTGAAAGAGAAAGGAATTATGATTTTTAATGGTTTTGCAAATTCTTTTTTTCAAGTTTTTTCCTTAAGTCCCATCTTGTTCGTTATATCTGTCAGTGTGCCATTTTTCAGGTGTATTAGATAAGACCAGAAACATTTAAAAAGTTTTATTTATTTTTGAGGGGGAGTGCATGCATATGAGTTGGGAAAGGATGGGGCAGGGAGACAAGATCCTAAGTGAGCTCCCTGCTGACAGCAGCGAACCGGGCTTGAGCTCACAAACTGTGAGATTATGACCTGAGCCAAATTTGGACACTTAACTGACAAGAAACATTTTTTACAATGCTTGACTCCATATGTTGTATACCTGGTATGTGCTAAGAAGTTTGCTGTCTTCACTGTAGTACCTATATACTCACTCGGGTCTGAAATAATATTGGACAGTTTGCATCTGTATTAGAAAACAAATAGTACTCTGAATACATGTGCTTTTATTATTTTAGGGAAGAAAAATTTTGGGTACCTACAATTTTTCACTTTATTTTTTAAAATTACAAAATGTGGGGCGCCTGGGTGGCTCAGTCAGTTAAGCCTCCGACTTCGGCTCAGGTCAGATCTCACGTTTGTGGGTTCGAGCCCCGTGTCAGGCTCTGTGCTGACAGCCAGCTCAGAGCCTGGAGCCTGCTTCCAGTTCTGTGTCTCCTTCTCTCTCTGCCCCTCCCCCTCTCATGCTCTGTCTCTCTCAGTATCAAAAATAAATAAAACATTAAAAAAAAATAAAATTTACAAAATGTTTCAGACATGCAAAAAGATAGAATTGTATAATTAATACCTGTCTACCTACCACTTAGCTTAAGAAATAAAATAGTGTGGAGGAGCTCCTTTGTGTAGGGCACCTGGTTGGCTTAATCAGTTAAGCCTCTGAGTTCGGATCAGGTCATGATCTTATGGTTCATGAGTTTGAGTCCTGCATTGGGTGAGCTTTAGCCCTGCTTCAGGTGAACCCTGCTTCTCTCTCTGTCTCTCTGCCCCTCGCTCAGTTGCATCCTTTCTCTCTGAAAAAAAAAACAAAGATCCTTGTGTAGCTTTCACTGATTATAAATGTCTTCACCAACAAGGTATGGATATTTAATTTTTTCCACTTATACAGGTCTAAATCCAAGATTTTTTGGGGTCAGAATTAATAAATTCTCAGAATTTAGACAGGTGATATGCATATCCTTATTGTATGTTATCTAATTTCCCAAGCAAGATTGAAAGGGCATCTTCCATTTCCTTCATCAGACACAGAGGTATTTCTGCATCAGTTCAGGCGTGGTTTTGCCACCAAATTGGTTATAAAATGTTTTGATTTTCAGACATTTTTGGAATTCAGATTTGTGGGTAAGGGCTTATAAACATGTGCATCTGTCTGTTCACTGTGTTTATTCAGTTTAGTCAGTCTGGTAGGATTTGTTCATCTTTCTGTTGAACTGATCATAACGTAGTGTGAGATGTATAAAGTGATAGGTAATAGAGTTACAATTCAAACAATTTAATATTTTAGGATTTTAAAATATCAGAATATCATTGAAGACTGGAGTGGTTGGGAAAGGCTATACAACCTAGAACTGGACTCTCGTGAACTAAGTGGCACAGGTTGTGATATAAGTAGAGAACAGCTATGATTAATAGTTTTGTATTTGCTTCTAAGTATCTGTTTTACAAGGTGTTTGTCATGGTGAGAACTTTGATAGACCTTATATTAACTTGATTAACTGATTGATAAGAATTATGAAAAACCACAATTACCCTATTAATCACCTCACCCTTCCATAAGGAAGAATGAAACTGCTGCTTCCAGCAGAGGTGCTTTTTCTGGTAGGGATGTCACCAAAACAGTGCTGCTGTAGCCAGATAATTTTGTAATTTTTGATCTCTAGGAAAATCAGATTAAGGTTATACAACCTGACGCATGGTGTTAACACACTTGATCATATACTGCTATGTATATATATATATACACACACACATACACACTGAGGGTGGAAGCAGAGACATTTGAGCTTTCTTTAACTGATAGACAATTATTATTATTATTATTTTAAGAGAGTGGGAGAGAGAGTGTGCACATGAGTGGGGGAGGGGCGAGGGGAAGAGGGGGAGAGAGAGTCTTAGGCTCCTTGGCCAGCACGGAGCCCGACATGGGGCTCCATCTCATGACTGACCGTGAGATCATGACCTGAGCTGAAATCAAGAGTTGGATGCTTAACAGACTGAGCCACCAAGGCGCCACTATTATTATTTTAACCTACTATTCACAGAGACTTAATCAGCCAGAGGCCTAGCCCATTAATTACTGTGTAATAGTGCTGAATGGTTGAGGTCCTAATTTATGCCTTTATAGTGAGGAGTGAGAGAGAGTGTGTGTGTGTGTGTGTGGGTGGGTGTAGAAGTAATGCATGCTCACTGTTAGGACGATTAAAAAGAAAAGTATATATGCAAGAGAAAAAGTTCCATTTGACATCACAAAAATAGTGTTTTACTATCATTTCTGTGTGTATACAGACCTACATATGTGTAACCTTTTGTATACTGATGGAATTGCATTATACAGTTCTTCTGTAACTTCCTTTCTTTACTCCTTCAAAACATTATCATAGATGTCTTTATAGAAGTTGTCAGATACAGAGATTTAAGAAGTTTTTTTTTTAAAATTTATTTTCTAGAAACAGAGACAGCACGAGCAGGGGAGGGTCAGAGAGAGAGGGAGACACAGAATCGGAAGCAAGCTCCAGGCTCTGAGCTAGCTGTCAGCACAGAGCCCTATGCGGGGCTCGAACCCACAAACCGTGAGATCATGACCTGAGCTGAAGCCGACACTTAACTGACTGAACCACCCAGGCGCCCCAAGAAGTTTTTTTTAATAGCAGTATTTTATAGTTTGGAGATATCAGTATTTAATTTCTTGGTAGAAATTTGTTTTCTCTCCTTTTGCTGGTACAAATCATACATTAATTGAACATCATTGCACATATGTCCTAAAACCAGTGAAATTTTTAAAAAATGCTTATTTTGAGAGAGAGAAAAAGCAAGCATGTGTGTGAGTGAGGGAGGGACAGAGAGAGAGGAAGAGAGAGAGAATCCCAAGTAGGCTCTGTACTATCAGCACAGAGCCTGATGTGTTGCTCTATCTCAGGAACTGTGAGATCATGACCTGAGCCGAAGTCAAGAGTTGGACGCTTAACTGAGCCACCCAGGCACCCAAACCTGTGAAATTTTAAAAGTGGAACTTCTAGGTCAGAGGGCATGCACACTTAAAATTTACTTATAAGTTCTGCCAAATTGTACTTGAATAAGATTTTAAAATTTTGGTCTGTTAATGTTTTCCTGGAGTGCTTAAGATAGCATGTATCTTGCCTCTAGTGGCAAATGTATAATCCTTTAACAAAATGAGCAGGATCTTAAAGATGTTGAAATACAGTGTTTAAAATATTCAATTCATTTTCTGATAATAAATGCTAATTAGTGAGGAGTATAACCTATCACAATAGGTTGGACTCGTAATTTTGAGATTTAGTCATAGTTTCACATATAATGCTTTAAGTAGCTAATGGGTGATACATTTTCTAGTTTGCCTTACAAATATCGCAGAGCACGTCTATGGCAGCCTATCCAGTTGTAATTATTTTGAAGTAGGTTGCTATGTTGCTATTGAAGGATTTTCTGCTTTTGTTAGACTTATGAATATTTGGTGTTCCTTTGGAGATTCAGGTTGTAGAGAGCTATTATTATCCTACTAATCTGTGAGGAAAGACTTGAGACTACCATTTGCAGTTGCATGTAATGCTCATAGCTATTTGTGGGAAGAGTGAGAATTAAGGCTGACATACAATCATTGTGTGTGGAAGCCTTTTTATTTTTAGAGCTGTGATATACTCCAGGACTCCAAGAGGGTGTATATGGGTGTCTGTGGGGTGTGGCCCAGCTGGGGTGTGTTTTCTCTAAGTGTATATATAGATATTGGTACCAGTGCTCTTCTTGTAGGGAAAAATGATCCTGAGACTTTCTGGTATTCTTCTCTTTATAGTTTTCCTAACTTAGGTGACAAGCTTTGCTGGGTGAATATGTAGTAATGGCCAAGCCTGAACTGAGTTTTGTTGTGGTTTTATCTTAAGACTTTGTAGAGCTTGGTAATGAATATGGGAGGTACGATTTAGGATGTTAAGAAAAACCCTAGATCACAAAGAATTGACCTCCACAAGCTGTGTCTCTTTCACCTTCCATGTTTTTCTGTTTTGTTTCAACAGCAGTTTGGTTCCTTTTGGAGGCTTTGAAGGCTATCTTTTTTTTAATGTTTATCTTAGAGAGTGTGAGCTGGGGAGGGGCAGAGAGAGAGAGGGGGACAGAAGGTAAGTGGGCTCCACACTGACATCAGTGAGCCTGATGTGGGGCTCAAACTCATGAACCGTGAGATCATGAACTGAACCAAAGTTGGACACTCAACTGACTGAGCCACCCAGGCTCCCCCATCATTACTACTTTCTTTATGGCCATCTGTATATTCTGGTTAAGAGAGAGAAAAACAAACTGAGGGCTGAAGGGGGAGGGAGAAAAAAGAAGGGGAGTGATGGACATGGAGGAGGGCACTGTGGGGAAACCAACTTGACAATAAACTATATACATAAAGAAAAGAGAGAAAAAACACTTTTCCTAGGAGGAATTAAAATTGAAGTTTTCCAGAAGGAACTTTACCAAAGAACTTAGGGAGGAAAACTCCAAATCTCACCTGCACCCTCATAGAAAAGTAAGAGAAAAGGTTTGTTAAGAGAAGTGCATGTTTATTGTAAAAATTATAACATTACAGACAGGATACTACTTTCTTATTCTAACTTAATCTTTAGTTGACAGTTGCTGGACTGTTGGAGCTTATAGAATATATAGATTCATTTCCTTCCACCTCAGGTCTGTCTCAAGTTGATGCTGGTGAATGGGTATTATACAAAGATGTAGAATGGGTTTCATGTTCTTGATGGCTCGACCTTCCCACTTCTTTTCTCCCCAACTTTGTCCATCTGTCTGTAAACATACAGTGACTGAAGGTCTGTTGTGATGTGCTAATGGGTAAGGGGTATGTGTGTGTGTATTAAGATACTATTTTCATAGAGTATATGGTGTAAGACGTACAGATAAAACACGTAAAGAAAGTGTATTTATAAATTGTAGTACATTCTAGGAAGGAAACAGGCAGAATTACACGTTCTCTGTAGTTCCTATAACTACCTGGTTCTCCAGTGAGTAATGTGTACATCATCATCATATTTTAAACTACTTATTGGCTTTCTTTTTTTAGAGTTGATTTGTAGTCAAAAGAAGACAGTTATAGATCAGAAAATAAATGTTATACACCTATACAATGTAAAAGTAATGATAAAGGTGATGCATGTGAGGTACTTGAGTGTACTGGAAACCCAGACTCCTCATCTTATCCTGAGATAGGTGATGGGAGGTTAAGAGTTTAAATTTGGTGGAGGAAAAAAACACCAACAAAGCATTTTACTTAAAATTATAAAGGTAGCCATTAGAAAAATTAAAAATAAACTGTAACCCAACAAAAATTGGGAAAAAGGTGGTTATGAGAAAAATTCCTTGTCTTTTATGGGGAGAGAAGATATATTTAAAGATTAGATAAGTCAACAAATACATGTTTATTCATTTATTTAATATATTTATCATCTATCTTTTGTGTACTAGGCCCATTCTGAGTGCTAAGGTACAACAGTGAATAGAAAAAGGGAAAATTCACTGGCCTCACAGAACTTTCATCCTAAATTTATCTTCTTTTAGTGTTTATTTGGAGAAAGAGAGAGAGGGAGGAATTGATAGAATCTTAAGCAGGCTCTGCGCTGGTGGCACAGATCCTGATGCAGGGCTTGATCCCAAGAACTGAGAGATCATGACCTGAGCCAAAATCAAGAGTAGGACACAACTGATTGAGCCACCCAGGTGACCCATGGAGCTTTCAGTCTAGTGAAGGAGTCTAATAGTATAAAAATGGAGAGGTGAACCAAATTGCATCTTATGTGGTAATAAAAGTTACATAGACAAAGCTAAATAATTTAGAATTATGGAGGTAACCATTAGACATAAAAGTGGTTAAGAGTGGTTATCTGTAATGAGAAGGACTAAGGAGGAGAGACTTTATCTTTTGTTTGAATTTTTATTACTACCTATATGTGTTGTTTAATAGTAATATTTAATGTTATAGCTATAAATATATTAATACATAGTACCAAATTGGACACCAAATATACTTGACTGCAAACATGCTTATAATTTTTTGGAGATTATTATTTATTTTTTATTTTTTTAATGTTTATTTTAGAGAGAGAAAGAGCACATGCACGTGCATGCATGAGCAGAAGAGAGGCAGAGAGAAAGGGAGACAGAGGATCTAAAGGATCTGCAGTAATAGCGCAGAGCTGGATATGGGGCTCGAATCCATGAACCACAAGATCATGACCCAAGCGAAGTCAGATCCTTAACCAGTTGAGCCACCCAGGCATCCCTGAAGATTGTTATTTAAAGAAAAGTCATAGCATCAAGATCACAAGATGACACTTCATACCAGTTAGGACAGCTGTAATAAAAAAGATGGACAGTAATAAGTGTTGTTGAAGATGTGGAAGGATTAGAACCCTTGTACTTTACCACTGAGAATGTAAAATGTTGTGTGGGCACCTGGCTGGCTCAATTGGAAGCACAGGGACTCTTGATCTTGGGGTCATGAGTTTGAGCCTTATGTTGCAGGTAGACATTACTTAAATAAATAAACTTAAAAAAAATATAAGATGTTGCAGATGCTTTGGAAAACAGTTTGGCATTTATTTCCTTCAGATGTTACATAGATTTTTCATATTGCTCAAATAATTTTACTCTGAGGTATATACCTAAGAGAATTGCAAACGTATGTCCGCACAAATTTGTACATGAATGTATCATAGAATTATTTTTAATAGCAGGAACCCAAATGTCTCTCAAGTGATGAATGGATAAACAAAATAAAGAATTTCCATACAACAAAATATTATGCAGCCATAATATGGAATGAAATGCTGATGCATGCTACAACATGAATGAACCTTGAAAACATTACCCTAATGAAAGAAATAAGACACAGAAGACCTCATATTGTATGAGTCCATGTATAGGAAATATCCACAGTAGGCAGATTTTTTTTGAGACAGAAAGTATATTGGTTGTAAGGGCCTGGGGAATGGGAAATGGGGAGTTACTGCTTATGGGTTTATGGGATTTCTTTCTGTGGTGATGAAAATATTCTGCAGTTAGTGGTATAGTTGTACAACCTTGTGAAATATACTAAAAATCATTGAATTATACACCTTAAAATTGTGAATTATATGGTATCGAATTAACATCAATTAAAAGATGTTGAAATAAAAATGAAAAGGTATACAAAGAAAAGTATATTGCTTCTCAGTTGGGCATGGTGGGAGAAAAACAAGGATATTAGATATGGAGCTTTATCAAATGAAAAATGACCATCTGGCATTTTTAATGTGTCTTCCACTCTCAATTTGATAATGTCTATCCAAATGAACTATTGTTGATCATAATGTGTCATATCCCTTAAATATGTTGGGCTGGGAAAATAAAATTAAGGAACATCAGCCGCAGAAAGAGGCAAGACTGTATAGGCAAGTAGGCTGTCTAGAAGATTGTTGCAGTAGTACTGGCCAGTCAGGATGAGGTTGTAGCTGTAAGGAATTGAAGTATATTAGAAAGATAAAAATTGATGGTACACAGTGATTGATTAGTTAATGAAAGTTGAATGGAAGAGTAAAAAAGGAGTCAAAATGAATTCTGTCAAGAAAGGAACATAGGAGGAGAAATGCATGTTTCAGGGAAGATGTATGTTTAGTTAGAACTGTTGAGTTGCCTATGGAAAGTCTTGGCAGATATGTTATAGTAAGTAGTTGGTCATACGAGTCTGCAGGCCAAGGGAACAGCCAGAATTGGGAATATTGATTGAGAAAACCTAAAGTAAGTACCTACCTAAAACAGGTGATAGTTAAAGCAAGTTGAGACAGTGGTTGTGGATAAGATTGCCCATGGAAAGTAAAATAGCAGGAGACAACAACATAGGGATAGAGCTGTATGCTGTATATCAGTGTTTTAATGATAGAGGAAGAAGAGCCAATAAAATGTATGAAAGAGGGATTGTCTTGGAGAAATAGTAGAACCAGAAGAGTAGTATCAGAGAGACCCAGGTAAAGGTTTCAGGACAGAAGTGGTCATTGGTGTCAAATTCAGTGAAAGTAAAGAGAACCTGTTGATTCTGTCTATAAGGAAACCATTCTTGCTTTATCCTAGAAGTGGTAATGGGGTACATAGGGCCTCATGCCAATATACCATTTCTGTTGGATGTCTTTATACCACCCGTTCCTATACCACCCATTCCTAAAAAAGTTTTATTTTTTTGTCCTGATTATAAAACTAGTATGTGCTTGAGAAAAATCTGTGATTTAGTGAGAAAGTGAGATCACCACCAGAAATCTTACTACCCAGAGTTGTATATCCTGCTGAAACATCCAAAAAAAAAAAAATTGTGACGTCTGCGTTTATAACAGTTTCTTTCTTCTCTTTGGTTTGACAGTAGGATCACAAACATTTTTCTGTATCATGAAGTATAAAGCTACATCATCATTTATAATGAGGTGGTATATTAATTTTCTAGGTCTGCTATAACAGATAACCATAAACTTAGTGATGTAAAAAAATGGAAATTTATTCTCTAACAGTCTTGGAGGCTTGAAGTCCTAAGTCAGTGTGGTTCTATGTTATCTTTTTAAATTAACCAGGCCTTGCTCCCTATGAAGGCTCGAGAGAGAATCCCTGGTTGCTGGCTTCTGGTGGCTACTGGCAGGCCTTGGCGTTCCGTGGTTTGTAGCTGTGTGATCCTAGTCTTTTCCTCCATCTTTACATGTGTGTCTTTCCTGTGTGTATCTCTGTGACTGAATCTCTCTTTTTTTTTTTTAAAAAATGTTTTTTAATGTTTTTTATTTATTTTTGAGAGAGAGAGAGGGAGACACAGAATCTGAAGCAGGCTGCAGGTTCTGAGATAGCTGTCAGCACAGAGCCTGACGTGGGGCTCAAACCCACGAACTTTGAGATCATGACCTGAGTCGAAGCCAGATGCTTAACTGATTGAGCGACCCAGGCGCCCCTCTCTTTTTTTTCTTATAGAAAGACATCAGTTCTTGGATTTAGGGCGTACCATAATCCAGTATGAACTCATCTTAACTTGGTTAAATCTGCAAAGACCCTATTTACAAATAAGGTCACATCCTGAGGTTCCTAATTGACATGATTTTGAGGTGACACTATTCAACTTGTTGCACATAGTAGTTTATTTTATAGTTTTGCCTTAACTTATATAGCCAGTGCCCCATTGTTGGATATTTAGATTGTAACTTTTCGCTATTGTGAACATAATGGGGACAGAGAATAATATATGCAGTAGAACCCAGGTGATCCAGCTGGGGACCTTTTGGTTCTCCCTTGCCCCATCTTAACGGTAGATGGACATGTGTGGCAATCCTGGCCTGAGATGAATATGATGATCAAGGGCTTAGGCCCCCTTGGGAATGAAACTTTGGGTTGTCATCAGATAAGCCACCAAGACCTGTAAACAGGAAGAAATTAGTACAGGAGGGAAAAGAATGGTACCATTTATGTTCTTGAGAGACTGACAGCGCTATAGTTTGTTCTAGTAACCTTCCTCTTCTGTGATTCCCCGTAAGAACAGAGGCCTATGAAAATCATGGAGAAGCTGCTTCCTTTTCCTCTGTGGGGAAGTAATTTTGCAGTGGAAGGGGTGAACCGTACTGTTCAGGTCTCCTGTTGTGAGGAGCAAAATTGTCTCACTTTATCTACTGTATTGCCTTTGTACTTTTTTCAAAAATGGGTTGTCCATATATGTGTGGTTCTATGTTACCTTTTTAAATTATGAAAGTAATTCATATTCATGTTAGAATCAGTATAGAAAATAATAATGTAAAAATCCATTTCTCCTTGTGGCTTCTAGTATTTTTCTTATAAATTAAAAAATGTATATCTTGTATCCCTTATTACAGACAGCCTTACCTTTTTTTTTTTTTTAATGATTTATTTTTGAGAGAGAGAGGCAGCACAAATGGGGTTGACGGGGTGTGCGGAGAGAGAGGGAGACACGGAATATGAAACTGGTTCCAGGCTCTGAGCTGTCAGCACAGAGCCCGACGTGAGGCTTGAACCCATGAGCCATGAGATCATGACCTGAGCTGAAGTCAGACACTTAACTGACTGAGCCACCCAGGTGCCCCACCTTGTTCTTTTTAATAGCTGAACAGTATTACTATAATTTTAGACTATTAACCATAGTCTTATTATTTCAAAGAATTCTACAATTTATTTTTACTCAGTTTTCCCACTTGTGTGAAAATAGGTGTAAGATGAATTCCTAAAATATAATGACTAACACTTATTGAAAACCTACCAAGAACTAGACAGATATCTTATACTTACTCACTGATTTGGTCCTTTTAGCCAACTTTGAGGAAGATACCATCTCCATTTTATTGATGGTTCTAAGAGATTTATTTATTTGTTGAACCTTATACATTTAAATAGTGGAGCTAAACCAACCCAAGCCTTTCCTTATAGTTACTACATGACGAAGCCTCAGGAGCACAGTAAGAATTCACAAGAAGCTTGTTGGGATGAAATGTGTATAAGGTCTGTGCATTGAATTTTGTTACTGTACATTTTTACACTTACTGCCCAGAAAAGATTTCAGGTCACATTTTTGTTTTTCCTACTTGGGCATAGTGTTATTAATATGCTTTAATACAAAGAGCAACAGTATTAACGAGGATAATATAAAAATTATGTCCATGTATTCTGAACACTTTTGCTTGATGATTTGGAATTCTATTTTTAATTTTTGCCGTTGCACTTCATTTGGGGAATTTTAAAAAATGAGTTAAAAATAAATTAAAAAATTATTGTTTTAAAAATAAACCTAATACTTTTAATTTTTTTATGATTCCCATTTAAAAAAAAACTTATTTATTTTGAGAGAGAGAGAGTACAAGTAGGGTAAGGGCAGAGAGAGAGAGGGAGAGAGAGTCCTAAGCAGGTTCCAGACTCTCAATGCAGAGCCAGATGTAGGGCTCGAACCCATGAACTGTGAGATCGTGACTGTAGCTGAAATCAAGAGTCAGATGCCTAACTGCCTGAGCAGCCCAGGTGCCCCAAAAGAAAACCTAATGATTTTAAATATTGATTGCCTTGTGTATGTGCACGTATATATTTTTTCTTTTTAATTGAGAGAAAGGGTACGCGTGCACACATGCACGCAGAAGGGGGAGAGTAGCAGGGGGTGGGGAAAGAGTGAGAGTGAGAGTGAGAGAAATCTTAAGTAAGCTCTACTCAGCCTGAAGTAGGGCTCTGTCTCTTCACCATGAAATCATGACCTGGGCCTAAGTTGGACACTTAACTGACTGAGCCACCCAGGGCCCCCAAGCAGAACAGTTTTTTTAAAGAAAATTGAAATCTTAAAAAAAATTTCTTTATTTTGAGAGTGTGCACACACTAGATAAGAGCACACATTCACAAGAGTCAGGGAGGGGCAGAGAGAGGGAGAAAGAAAGAATTTTAAATAGGTTTCTTCCTGTCAGTTTGGAGCCTGAAATGGGCCTTGAACTCAGGAACTGTAAGATCATGATCTGAGCTGAAAATCAAGAGTTGGATGCTTAACTGACTGAGCCACCCAGGAGCCCCTTAAAATATTGAAATCTTGACCATTCAGTACGTTTCTTTATGATTTTTCAGGCATTATGTTAGAAGACAAAAATACGTAGTAATCCATATAGGAGGTGGTCATTTAATGAAATTTGTCTTACATTATATTTAGTTGCAGTTTTGTAAATGATTTTATTTTATTTTATTTATTTATTTATTTAAATGGTTTTTATTTATTTTTGAGAGACAGAGACAGTGCAAGCAGGGGAAGGGTCAGAGAGAGCGAGAGATACAGAATCGGAAGCAGGTTCCAGGCTCTGAGCTAGCTGTCAGCACAGAGCCCGACGCGGGGCTCGAACCCACGAACTGTGGGATCATGACCTGAGCTGAAGTCGGAGGCTTAACCGACTGAGCCACCCAGGCGCCCCGTAAATGATTTTAAAGCTTACTACCACCTTCTGAATATAAGAACTGTCTTAATGAATTGTCCTCAGGTTTATGTTAACTTATGGATTCAGTACACATTTATTACATACTTGATATGTATTAGGTATTATGCCAGGTTTTGGAGATAAGACATTGCTTTTAAAGAAGCAATTAATTAAAAGATAGTAAGTACATTATTTTAGAAGCTAAGTCCTTGGTTCCATAAGAGGGGCACTTGAATTAGACTGAAGCATTTACGAGTTTTTATAGGACTGTGACTATTAAATTTAGTTTGGAAGAATGAGTAGTAAATACTCAATGAATAGTACGTTAGCCAGTTGCTGGGGAAGAAGAAGGTCACAGAGGCAAGAAGAAGGCATGATATTTCAGGAAATTGCAGCTACTTGATCATGGTTGTCAATGGAAAAGGAGAGTGGTTAAAAAGTAAGCTGCCTTCAAGAGGTGGGCAAGACTGAAATAATGAAAACTCTTACATACACTGCCAAGGAATTTAGATTCTTATTTTGGAAAGCCATCAAAGGAAGTATGTAGGTGTGTTCATGTCATAGTTAATTTTTAGAGTGGTGCTTCTTAAGCTTTTTTATTCCACCATCCCTATACACTCTTGAAAATCAATGAGGACTTTAAATAGCTTTTGTTTATGTAGGCTGTATCTATTACTATTTACTGTATTGGAAAGTAAAACTGAGAAACATTTAAAGCGTAAGAGTATACAAGCATACATTCCATTAGTTGTCAGTGGGATATATGCCATGTCATGTAGCCTCTGAAAACACTACTATACATTTGTACGAATGTACAGTGAAAAAGGCAAATAATATCATAGCGTTATGAAAATAGTTTTGCTCTCCTGAAAGGGTCTTAGGGAGTCTTGGGAGTTCCTGACCCACTTAAGGAATTGTTGTATTAAAACATCAAGATAACACCAGTGTTCTTCACAGAGCTAGAACAGACAATCCTAAAATTTGTATGGAACCACAAGAGACCCCGAATAGCCAAAGCAATCCTGAAAAAGAAAACCAAAGCTGGAGGCATCACAGTTCTGGACTTCAAGCTGTATTACAAAGCTGTAATCATCAAGACAGTATGGTACTGGCATAAGAAGAGACCCATAGATCAGTGGAACAGAATAGAGAACCCAGAAATGGACCCACAAACATACGGCCAACTCATCTTTGACAAAGCAGGAAAGATTATCCAATGGAATAATGACAGTCTCTTCAGCAAGTGCTGAAGAAAACTGGATAGCGACATGCAGAAGAATAAACCTGGACCACTTTCTTACACCATTGATAAAAATAAACTCAAAATGGATGAAAGACCTAAATGTAAGACAGGAAGCCATCAAAATCCTAGAGGAGAAAGCAGGCAAAAACCTCTGACCACACCTACAGCAGCTTCCTACTCAACAAGTCTCCAGAGGCAAGGAAACAAAAGCAAAAATGAATTATTGGGACCTCATCAAGATAAAAGGCTTAGGCAAAGGAAACAGTCAGCAAAACTAAAAGGCAACTGACAGAATGGAAGAAGATATTTGCAAATGACATCAGATAAAGGGCTAGTATCCAAAATCTATAAAGAACTGACCAAACTCAACACCCATAAAGCAAGTAATCCAGTGAAGAAACGGGCAAAAGACATGAAAAGACACTTTTCCAGAGAAGACATCCAGATGGCTAGCAGACACATGAAAAAATGCTCCATATCGTTCATCATCAGAGAACTGCAATCAAAACCATAATTAGATATCACGTCACACCAGTCAGAATGGCTAAAATTAACAACTCAGGTAATGTCAGTTGCTGGCAAGGATGTAGAGAAATGAGAACTCTTTTGCATTGCTGGTGGGAAGGCAAACTGGTATAGCCATTCTGGGAAACAGTATGGAGGTTCCTCAAAAAATTAAAAAGGAACTACTCTACGACCTAGAAATTGCACTCCTGGGTATTTATCCAAAGCATTCAGGTGTGCTGTTTCAAAGGGGCATATGCACCCCAATGTTTACAGCAGTACTATCGCCAACAGCCAAAGTATGGAAAGAGACCCAGTGTCCAACGATAGATGAATGGATAAAGAAGATGTGGTGTACACACACACACACACAATGGGATAGTACCTGGCAATCAAAAAGAATGAAATCTTGCCGTTTGCAACAACATGGATAGAACTAGAATGTATTATGCTAAGCGAAATTAGTCAGAGAAAGTTGAATATTAATGATTTCACTTAATGTGGAATTTAAGATACAAAACAAATGAACAGAAAGGGAAGCAAAAATAAAAACGGAGGGGGACAAGACATAAGAGATTCAAATATAGAGAACAAACTGAGGGTTGCTGGAGGGGTTGTGGGTGGAGAGATGGACTAAATGGGCAAGGCGCATTATGGACAACACTTGCTGGGATGAACACTGGGTTTTGTATGTAGGGGATCAAGCAGTCACTGGATTCTACTTCTGAAATCATTATTGCCCTATATGCTAACTAACCTGGATATAAATTAAAAATCCATTTGGATATTGTGAACAAAAAATTCTTAATGCAAAAATAAAATGAAATAAGAAAAGATCATTCTGGGTGGCTCAGTTGGTGAAGTGTACAACTCTTGATTTCAGCTCAGGTCATGATCTCACAGTTTATGAGTTGTAGCCCCATGTTGGACTCCACTCTTGACAGTGTGAAACCTGCTTCAGATTCTCTCTCTGCCCCTCCAGCCCTGTCTCTTTCTCTCTCCTCCTCCCTCCCTCTCTCTTTCTCTTTCAAAATAAATAAATGAACTTAAAAGAAAAGATTCTGGCAATAATGTTGAGAATTGTTTAGAATCTACAAAAAGAAACACGGTTTCAATTGTGATGCTATATGCACATGTGTATACATATGAGTACTTGAAACAAAGTTTTCAGGAAGCAGTTCTTTATTAGTTATCTTTTATTCTGTTAAAAGTTAAAATTTACTAGATTAAAAAACCAAACATCTCACAAGTCAAGGTATCTCATGAGAGATGCAATCATCTGAAGGGTTGATTGAGATTGGGAGATTTTTTTTGAAGCTATTGCACATGACTCTTGGCAGGAGGCTTCAGTTTCTCACTGTGTGGCTCTCTGTGTAGGGTAGCTTGAATATCCTTACAACATGACAGCTAGCTCCTCACAAAGTGAATGATCCAAGAGAGTGATCTAAGACAGAAGCACCATTGTCCTTTATGAGTTTGTCTTGGAAGTGATAACATCATCAGAAACAAATCATTAAGTCTAGTTCACATTCTGAGAGAAAGGAATTTTGCTTTCCCCCTTGAAGGGAGCAGTATCAAAGAATTTATGGAGATACCGTAAAACTACCACAATACTGGTCAGGAGAGTAAGTCATTCATGAGTCTTTCTTTCCTGCATGCCTTGCCGGGTATGCTGAATATACATGGCCCTGAGCGCCATTTTCAGGATTGTGTTTGTAGCAAGCCAGTTTGAGGAATGAGGTAATGTTTCCCACTGGGACAGAGTGGCTTACTGCTTGTTGGTGGACTCTCTTGTCTACGGCCATACCACCCTGAACGCTCCTGATCTCATCTGATCTCAGAAGCTAAGAAGGGTCGGGCCTGGTTAGTACTTAGATGGGAGAGTGGTGGACTCTAAACTCAGTATCCTCAGTGGCAGTGCAAAGCCATTTCATGTGTAGCATCTATTTGAGCCCCTCTTGCAACTTGTGGGACTTGGCCTAACAGGGAGCCAATGTAGACACGATGCTTATACTGTTTGCTGTGCTGTGAGTAATAAAGTTTTTTTTTTGTCTCTGAACCAGGAGACTTATGTGTTCTGTCTGATAGGCAGAGGGAGATTTGAAATAACCACACTAGATGCTAGATAGGGAACTAACAAAATATGGATAGCAAGTTAACTAAAGGGCCGTAGGGGCAACATTATGGGTTCAAACTGTACAGCTGCATGATTTTCTTCAGTAGCAATCAGGATTCAGTTGTATAATCAGTGAAGGTATTTCTTTTGGATTAATCAAGGACAAGGGAGTTTAGAGTGTGAAATTTTTTTTTTCAGACTTTTGTGGTATAGTTAATGTACACTAAACTGAGTGTATTTAAGTATATAGTTTGATGAGGGGTATTTGGCTAGTTAAGTCAGTAAAGCATGTGACTAGTTCGAGCCCCACGTTGGGTGTAGAGATTACTTAAAAAAATGTATATAATTTGATGAGTTTTGACATGTATACACCTATGAAACCATAACTCCAGTCAAGATAATGAACATTTGCATCACCCCAAAAGTTTCCTCCTCCTCCTTTTTGATCCATGCCTCCCAACCCCATCCCCAGGCACACACTGACTTGTTTTCTTTCATAATAAATTAGTCCGAGAATTTTACATATGTGGAATCATACTGTATAACTTTTTTTGGTCAAAATTCTTTTTTTTGTCAGTTATATAAAGTGCAAGAATTGTTATTTTGTGGTTGTATGCCTGGCATATTTAAAACAATTTTTTTTTTTACTAACTTCACTGAAGCTTATGAGATTAAAAAGCCAGTATGAGGAATTCAGAACTAGTAAATTTCTTTCTTTTGTTATGTATATGAGTGTAGTTCTGATAATAACAAAGACTCCACATGCAAATGCCTTTTTGTATCTGAAAGTGACTTGAACATTAGAGTGAACACCTGCTAATATTGAAAACTTGATAGGAATTTTTGTTACTGGATCTTAGCCTATTCAGTGTGATTTAGTGACATGACTATTTAAAAAGGAAATGCTGCACAAAAGCACAGTTGGGAATTTTTTTCTTGAATTTGTCAGTTTAGTGTTCTGATGGTGTGATTCCTGAGGCTCTGAATTAATGACTCCTTATTTTGTTAGTTTTACTTTTTCTTTTGCCCACTATCTTTTAATAAAGACTATCTCCTTAATAGAAATATTGTTTAAGTTTTATACCTGGAAAACCTAAAATTGCTCTAAAGAGTACTAGATTCGTAAGACACACTGCCTTAAAACTGTGTTTAATATTCTATGGACAATTGAGATGTTCTCCTCAGCAGATGATTGTGGTTAAGTATAGTAGTTAAGAGCTTCCAGGGCTCTGGAATTAGGTGCCCTAATTCATATCTTGACCCTATCACTTTATTTCTTTTTTTTAATTAAAAATTTTTTTTTTATTATTTATTTTTGAGAGAGAGAGAGACAGCATGAGCAGGGGAGGGTCAGAGAGAGAGGGAGACACAGAATCTGAAGACAGTCTCCAGGCTCTGAGCTGTCAGCACAGAGCCCGACGCAGGGCTGGAACCCACGAACTGTGAGATCAAGACCTGAGCTGAAGTCAGATGCTTAACCGACTGAGCCACTTCAGGTGTTCCAAGGGAGGCTTTTAAATATTAAATTAGATCTTATAAATTTTTTTAGCATCATACCCAAAATATGGTAAATACTCACTAAATGTTAGCTTTTGTTATTATTGAAGGGATTATGGATAATGAATGACTCTTTTATTTTAAGAAATATCTGGTTACTTTAAAAAAGAAAAAGATTTGAATCCCTCTTTGATCTTGAAATAGAATTCATTCAAATAGTAGTATATAGGTCATTACTTGTCACCTACTTCACAGTCCAGATTAATCATGGAAAAGGAGCAAGTGCTTAGCTGGCTCAGTTGGCAGAGCATATGACTCTCTATCTCCAGGTCGTGAGTTCAGTCCCCACATTGGCCATAGAACTTACTTTAAAAAGAAATCATGAAAAGAAATTTTTACTTCTTGAGCTAAAGTTAGTCCTGGAGAGAATTTCCTGAAGATACTAGTAAAATGTTGCAATTTCTGAACTTGGTGTACTGTTGCTATTTCTGAGATGGAACCTTAATGATTTGGGCTCTGTGTATTTTCTGTTTTGCTTGTTGTTACCCTAGGGCTATCTTTATTAAGATGAGACTGCCAGTGTATTCATATTTCTAAAGAATAACGTGTGAGTTTGACTAAAGTATATGGATTCTTTAAAATCATATTTTTGACAGTGTGTTTCTTGGGTAGTGTTTTCAGTGAAGAAACACTTATTTGAGAGAGAGAGAGAGGGAGGGAGGGGGGCAAAGGAAGAGAGAGAATCCTAGGCAGGCTCCATGCTCAGCACAGAGCCTGATGTGGAGCTTGATCTCATGGGATCATGACCTGAACCGAAATCAGGAGTCTGATGCTCAATCAACTGAGCCACCCAGGTGCCTCTGGTTTATTTATTTTTATTACTATTATTAAAGTTTTTTAAATATTTGTTTATTTTTTGAGAGTGAGACATACCCTTCCTCCCTGCACACACACACACACACACACAGTGCAAATGGGGAAGGGGCAGAGAGAGAGAAAGAGAGAGGGAGTCACAGAATCCAAAACAGGCTCCAGGCTCTGCGCTGTCACTACAGAACCCAATATGGGGCTTGAACCCACAAACTGTGAGCTCATGACCTGAGTGGAAGTCAGACGCTTAACTGACTGAGCCACCCAGGTGCCTCAAAATTTATATCTTTAATGTACATAGAATTTGTTTCTGTATACTGTGTGAAATAGGGATGTGATTTATTTTTCCAAGAGCACCAGTTGTTCAAACCCCATTTATTGAATGCTTTGTCTTTTCCTCACTCTTTAGAACTGTTACTTTACTAAGCTTACATATATAATTTAGATGTGTTCCTGGAGCAGTACTGTACAATTTTAAATACTATGGCTTTAAAAGGCTGTAAGTCCTGAGGTGCCTGGGTGGCTCAGATGGTTGAATATCCAACTCTTGATTTCAGCTTGGGTCATGATCCCAGGGTTGTGGGATCGAGCCCCGCGTTGGGCTCTATGCTGAGCATGGCGTCTGCTTGAGATTCTCCCTCACTCTCTCTCCCCCCTCTTCTTTACCCTCTCCTCTCTCCTTCTCCTCCCCCCCCACCCTTGCACTTGCTCTCTAAACAAAATGACTGTAAGTCCTTATGAGAAGTTCTGGGGGGTCAGTCAGATGTGGGGTGGAGTCCAGATCCCTCCACCCCCACCCATACCCATTGGTCATAATGCAGTATCCTGTAATCATATCCATTGTTTTCTCAATGAGTGTATGAATAATCACACTAAATGAGATACCTATAAACAGTAAGCGACCTCATTCCAGATCACATTAGGTTTTACTGCTGTGTGAGTTAAGAAGAAATAACACTTATAGAGCTTTTTTGATTTTTGCATTGCGGGTAAAAGATCATGGACCTGTAATTTATCTTGTTATTTAGGGAACATCTTCCATCTTTGTTTTTCTGTTGCAAGTTATTTATGTTATTCTTATATCTTTACTCTTCTATTTGAATTTTAGAGTCAGCTTGTTGAGTTATATGAGAATCCTGGGAGATTTTCATTGGGATATGTAGTATTTGGGAAAGAACTGACAACTTGTACATTGCTTGTCTTCTTATCCATGAATATGGATAACTTCTGTTTAGGTGTTCTTTCAGTAAAGTTTTATAGTTTTTTCTAAAAATGCTTGCATGTTTTTGTTAGATTTATACCAAAGTGTTTTTATGATTCTGTTGCTACTGTGAGTGGAATTTTTAAAAAAAAATTGCATTTTCTAATTGTTATCATTAATGTACAGGAAAGTGCTAATATTTATATATTGATTTTGTGTCTTACTGATTTGTAGAGTTCTATTATTTTAATAATTTGTCAGGTGATGACATTGGGTTTTCCAGTTAGAAAATCATATATTCAAACATTGAGTTTTATCTTTTCATTGCTAGTCTTTATACCTTTTAGTTCTTTTTCTTTTCCATTTGTGTGGTGTGGTTTCAGTATTCAGACGTGCAAAATACTGTTAAAATGTTTACAGTGAAATGTGCTATAAACGAATTTTGAATGAATTCAATAGATGATAAGGAAATCTTATGTGGGGGTAATGAAAAGTTTCTGAGAGGGAAATGTTTATTACTGGAGGATTTAATGTTTGATCTTTTCATTGCAGATATGGTGTAAGGTATTTCTTCAAGACTGGACAACTGAAGACCTGTTATTTCTGATTAGCCTTAAGCAGACTTATAGCCATTGAGAAACCTCACAGAATTTCATATTTTGCTTTCTGCTTTACATCTTGCTTGGCACCTAAGTTCAGCCTGCAACCATGTATGGAAGTGCTCGCTCAGTTGGGAAGGTGGAACCAAGCAACCAGAGCCCTGGGCGTTCACCTAGGCTTCCACGTTCCCCTCGCTTGGGTCATCGTCGGACTAATAGTACAGGAGGGAGTTCTGGAAGCAGTGTTGGAGGTGGCAGTGGGAAAACGCTTTCAATGGAGAATATCCAATCCTTAAATGCTGCCTATGCCACATCTGGCCCTATGTACCTAAGTGACCATGAAAATGTGGGTTCGGAAACACCTAAAAGCACCATGACACTTGGCCGTTCTGGGGGACGTCTGCCATATGGTGTCAGGATGACTGCAATGGGCAGTAGCCCCAATATAGCTAGCAGTGGGGTTGCTAGTGACACCATAGCATTTGGAGAGCATCACCTCCCTCCGGTGAGTATGGCATCCACTGTTCCTCACTCTCTTCGCCAGGCAAGAGATAATACAATCATGGATCTGCAGACACAGTTGAAGGAAGTACTGAGAGAAAATGATCTCTTGCGGAAGGATGTGGAAGTAAAGGAGAGCAAGTTAAGTTCTTCAATGAACAGCATCAAGACTTTCTGGAGCCCAGAGCTGAAGAAAGAACGAGCCTTGAGAAAAGATGAAGCTTCCAAAATCACAATTTGGAAGGAACAGTATAGAGTTGTGCAGGAGGAAAACCAGGTTAGTTTTATATATATGTGTACCTTTATTGACCAAATTCATGTATGTAAACGAAATAAGGTACTCATTCTTTTGTTTTTCATTTTTATATGTTTTTAATTTTTGTTTTTTTTAATGTTTACTTATTTTTGAGAGGGAGAGAGGCAGAGTGCAAGTGGGGGAGGGGCAGAGAGAGGAGAGACAGAATTCGAAGCAGGCTCCAGGTTCTGAGCTGTCAAACACAGAGCCCAATGCGGGGCTCGAACCCACGAACCATGAGATCATGACCTGAGCCGAAGTTGGACATTTAACCGACTGAGCTGCCCAGGTGCCCCTCTTTTTTGTTTTTTTAAAAGTTTATTTATTTTAAGAGAAATTCACACATCTATGGGGGAGGGATAGAAAGAATGGGAGAGACAGACTCCCAAGCAGGTTCTGTGCTATCAGTGCAGATACCAGCGCAGACCCCCATGCAGGGCTTAATCCATGAACTGTGAGATCATGACCTGAACTGAAATTAAGAGTCAGATGCTCAGCCAACTGAGCCACCCATGTGCTCCTTAATTTACAGTAGCTCTCTCATTATTGATCTTATACTTTACTTTGGGGTTAAAAATTATGAAGTGATAACTTTATTTGGATTTCTCTAGTATTCTTGAATGATATTAAGAATTAAAGAAGGAGGGGCACCTGGGTGGCTCTGTCGGTTAAGCGTCTGACTTCAGCTCTGGTCATGTTCTCGCAGTTTGTGAGTTTGAGCCCCATGTCTGGCTCTGTGCTGACAGCTCAGAGCCTGGAGCCTGCTTCGGATTCTGTGTCTCCCTCTTTCTCTGCCCCTCCCCTGTTCATGCTCTGGCTCTCTCTGTCTCTCAAAAATTAAATAAACATTAATAAAAAAAGAAAGAAGGAATTATAAGTGATCTGTCTTTGATGATGTACATCTAATTTAAGATTTCTGTTGATTGTTTTACCATTCTATTACTAATACTCAGTTCAGACATTCATATCTGCTGTTTTGGTTATTTTTTTAAAAATGTTTATTTATTTATGAGAGAGAGAGAGAGATGGAGCATGAGAGGAGGACGGGGCAGAGAGAGGGAGACAAAAAATCTGAAGCAGGTTCTAGGCTCTCAGCTGTCAGTGCAGAGCCCAAGTGGGGCTTGAACTCATGAACCACCGGATCATGACCTGAGCTGAAGTCAGGTGCTTAACTGACTGAGCTACCCAGGTGCCCAGTCAGTTTTGGTTATCTGAAGAGGATTGCTAGTGTATTGTTTTGTATGTTAAAGCCCCAGACTTATTTTTTCAGTAATTTTTATTAGCTTCTTTTCTCTGATCATAAAAACAATACTGGAAAACATAGGTATGAAATCAATATTTACCCCAAATCCTCCCAATTTTGGTAACTTTGTTCTTCCATCATTAACATTTTATTGTTTCTCCCTAATGAACTATTTCTGTGCATATACACATATAAAATTTATACAAATAGAATATTAAAGGTGTTACATTGTGACCTTTTTTAGCCAACATTTCTGCTATATATTAAAGCTCTGATGTATATCTGAATCATCATTTTAATGCCTATATACTATTGTGTCTGTACTAGTTTAACGTCACAGAGTTAAAATGTTTCAAATTTATTTGATAGTACAATATGAATTGAAAAATTAAACCTTTAATTCATTTGAATGAGATTTCAAAATAATTAGAAAGTATGAGAATTTTCTTCTTTGTGAGATACAACCTCATCTACTTTGCTTTTACTTTTTAACCAGTGACTAAATGTAATTTGTTATCACACAAAATCTGAATGTTTTATTAGTACATTTAAATCTCTTAGCAACCCAGCCTTGTTAAAAAAGAGAAAATGTCCTTTAAAAAGTATTTCCTAGGAATTTTCTTGAGTTTGAGTCTTCAGGACTTAAAAATGTGAAATGAAAGAAAAGAACTAAAATAGACCCTAGTGTTAGATCCTAAAAGTAAGGACAGGGTTCCTAATGCTGGTTCTGATATATTTATTTATTTAAAATATAGATTTCCTGGCCTTATTTTATAGCTCTGGAGATAGAGTCCAGCAGCCTATATTTTATTTTTTATTTCTTTTAAATGTTTGTTTATTTTTGAGAGAGAGCATGCGAGCAGGGGTGGGGCAGAGAGAGATAGGGGGACAGAGGACCTGAAGCAGGCTCTGTGCTGGTAGCAGGAAGCCCAACGTGGGGCTTAAACTCAGAAACTGCGAGACCATTAAGTGCTCTGAAGTCGGACGCTCAGCTGAATGAGCCATCCAGGTGCTCCAATTTTGGGATCTTTAGAATGGAGTACTATCTAATTCTTAAACTAGTCTGTTGCTCATCTGCCATAGGGAATTTATGATGATTCTCTTGTCATCTTTGAGCTCAATTGTGACAGAAGGGAAGAGAAACAAGCTCAATGCTTTTCAGCATTTTTTTCTGCCTACTACACTCCGGGGTAGTGACACACTCCTGTACATAATGATTATTAACTGTGACAGTGACCCTTAGTAGAAGGAATGTGTGTACAGAAAAAGTGTTTAAAATCTTAGGTATTAGATATGTTTATTGAAAAAAAAAAGGCATCCAGATGATTGAGAATTTCCTCACCTGAGAATCATTGATGTATAAGATAAAATATTTCAGTGATGTATGACAATAGAATGGGAAAACACATTTTCTTCACTTCACATTTATATTCTCAGAAAGTGAAGTATAACACCAAAAGTTTATCATTCCTAAATATGAAATAATAGATACATTCTGAAAGTTTTTGCAGTCTGGTGTTGAATTATAAATATCAAGAGAGAGAAAATAAGTTTGCTTCATTTGGTCTTGTGGTAAAGTATCGATAGAGCATACGTCTTAAAAACTATCTGTATTTCAAGGGTAGAAACTAAATTTTTTTACTTTGTAAAAATCAGATTGATAAATTTGGAGTACGTACTAATAGTGTATCAATGCTCAAATATGAGTACTTTGTATATATTTAGACAGGCATCATAGTGCATCATACTTGAGTACTCAATTTCAAATGTTAATAAAAATCAGTTTACTTACATTTACCTGAAAAATGTCTGAGCTCTCACTTCGTGTTATAAATAGTGAATGAATGAATGAACAATTCCCTTTACAGTTTCTACCTTTCAAGAGTATATTGATAGTATGTGTGAATAAATGTAATGTGTATAAAGTGGATCTTGGTAGAAGTTGAATTGAGATTACTGTATTTATGGTTGAATTAGCTAGCGTCCAAGTGTACCTTTCTGATGATGCTGAAAATATGCCTTTCACCAAGATTTTATTGTCAAACAATTTGGAAATGTCCATTTTATCAGGAAAAATTATTGGTATATGTCTTTATTTTGAAATAATTGAGGTGGCTAATTATGCCTATACTTTGAAAGCTGTGTGGATAAAAAGCAATGTCCTTTGTAATTACCAAGCTTCATTGAAAGGCAGAATATTTGAGTCTTCTGCAGAGTGTAGTGGGAACTCCGCACTTCAGTCCAGTGGAAGTGAAACAGTCCACAGGCTGTGATGCCAGAAACACCATATGCACGAAGGAGGGTGACACAGCCTTATCTAGATTCCGCCCCTTGCCCTAATTAAGCACCAGTGCTGGCAGGAATGTATTCTTCCGGCACCCTCTGTAATTACCACACAATCCTAAAATTGTATAACTTTGGTCCAAAAAGCAAAGGGTGCAATTTTAAAGTAAAGTGAGACATTGCAGTGAGATACAGAGAACTGGAGATGCTAATTAATAGATTATAGAGAGCCGACAGTAGGCCCTAATTAAACTCTGCATTCATTATACCCTCCAGAGCCCTCAGAGGTCCGACATTTTCCACTTTACAAAGAAGATTGGTTTAATAGGATTTATAGTAATTAAACAAATTTCCTCATTCCAGTTTTAGAGTGGGGATTTAGATGCATTCTAAATGTTTGATCTGATTGGGCCACAGAGGTTTGTTCTAGAATCCTGTCAAATGCAAAAACACATTTGCTAAGAATTTCCTAATGTGTATGGTTCATTATTATGTAGTCCTTTTAGAAAATTGTTTCTAAAATAAATACCCAGCTGTTTTTATGTCTCATACTCCTTTTGCTACTGAACTTTCAAATGTTGGTGGCTGGAGATATGAAACAATACATGCTTTTTTATTATTTAAAAAAAAATTTCTTTAAGTTTATTCTTTTTGAGAGAGTGAGAGAGCGCTTGTGTATAAGTTGGAGAAGGGCAGAGAGAGAGACAGAGAAGAGAGAGAGAATCTCTAGCAGGCTCTGTCAGCACAGAGCCCTACTCGGGGCTCAAATCCACAAACTGTGAGATCATGACCAGAGCTGAAATCAAGAGTTGGTTGTTTAACCTCCTCAGCCACTCAGCTGCCTTGGAACAATACATACTTTAACAGGAAAGACCTTACTTTTTGTCCTTAAATTGATAATGAAGAAGTTTTTTAGTGTATGTTTGGTGAATAAAAGTCCAGCTATGAGCTTGGTTGAATTGCTAAGCTAAGGCTTTGGATGATTTATGTTTTATCTCACCAACATGTAACAAAATAGTGTCATACTTCTTTTTTTGGTATTATGCCTTGTAATATTTCTCTATATGTTGATTTCAGTTGGAAGCTTAATTTTGAAAATAATAATTTTAAAGTACTTTTCTTTGGGATTTTGTGTGGTCAGAGTAAATTCTAATATTCTAGTATTGCAAGTGAGTTTAATGTTTTGTGTTTTTTTTGTTTGTTTTTGGAGTCTGATTTTACTTAGGACTTTGATTTTTGAGTTTTGATTGTATTTAGGGATCAAGAAAAATTTTCAAGTTTAGAAATACAAAAAGATAAACCAACCCTACATAAGTCTTTGGTCATTTGTTCTCACTGTTAGGACACTAGTGGCTATTGACATTTTTACAGTTTTAGGTTGTACCTAGATTTGTCACATGATGGAAGCTATTTGAATTTGATGATTTTGTTTTTTTCCTTTATTTTTGAGAGACAGTGCGAGCAGGGGAGGGTCAGAGAGAGAGAGAGGGAGACACAGGCTCCAGGATCTGAGCTGTCAGCACAGAGCTGACCTGGAACTCAAACCCACAAACTTGAGATCTTGACCTGAGCTGAAGTAGGATGCTTAATCAGCTGAGCCACCCAGGCACCCTGAAAGCTCTTTGAATTTAAATAAGCTTCTTCATTAGGTTCCTAATTGTTTCACTGTCATTTATTTTTTTTTTTTAAGTAGGTGCCATTCCCAATGTGGGGCTTGGATTAATGACCCTGAGATTAAGAGCACTTTAATGGGAGCCAGCCAGGCACCCCTGTTTCACTCTCATTTAAAGTTTGATCTTAAAATCTGGACGATTTGTTTAACTTTTCTTTTTGATAATTCTGTTTTAACGTAGAGATGAATTATGAATGATACAGCAAAATGATTTACTGTGGATAAATGGGTAGGTCCTAACCTATTTTCCAGTTGTGATCTTTTTTGATGTTTCAGAAATGAGATGTGTTAAAAGAACTATGTAGAATATCCTGAGAAAATTATGTCAGATTTAAAATAGATATGTTCCTTTGAGGGTCTAATTATTTTGAGAAGGAAAATTTGTTCATGTTTGGTTTCTACAAATTTAAGCTGCCTATCCATTGATTGGATCTTATCATGTACCAAGTATGAGGTGGGGGTGAGAAATTGGCTTCTTGCAGAATTGGTAAATTTGCTTTGCTTGGAATGTAGTGAAATGCTATGAAAAATGATTCAGTGACTCTAATAAAAAATGTTGTGCAAATATCTGACAGGGTTTATTTGTGAGAAGGTAAGAATTTGCCAGAGGATTGTGCCTGCTTTTTCCCTCCATAATCTCTTCTTGCATATCACAATGCTGTCTAGTGATTTCATCTCAGCGACAGACTAGTTTTTAGGGGTTTGTTAATTTATAGTAACTTGGCAGGTAGTAGCTTAAATATGAGCTGGGAAATCCACTTTTGATTTTCTCATGTCAAAAAAACCAGAAAATGAACTTAGTTTTTAGTTATATTGAATAAGAGAGGACAGAGTTCCATTTTGCTTTTTACTTAATTTTTTTTAAGTTTGTTTATTTTGAGAGAGAGTATCCATGAGTGGGGGAGAGGCAGAGAGAGAGGGAGAGAGAGAATCCCAAGCAGGCTCTGGACTATTAGCGCAGAGTCTGACACAGAGCTCAGTCTCACAAACCGTGAGATT
The DNA here is from genome assembly GCF_006229205.1 of Suricata suricatta. Lineage (NCBI taxonomy): Eukaryota > Metazoa > Chordata > Mammalia > Carnivora > Herpestidae > Suricata > Suricata suricatta. The sequence continues at coordinate 102,357,097 of NC_043709.1, forward strand.
TTGACCTGAGCTGAAATCGAGTCAGATGCTTAACTGACTGAGCCACCCAAGCCGCCCTCCCCACTTTTACTTTTTAAAATCATACTGCTCTTAGAACTTGACATCATGTTATGGGTACTCTATTTGCCCAGAGGGTATTGTAGGGGCCTAGAAACCATGCTTACAAGAGGTGGTTGAGGGAATGAAAGAAGGGAAGATTTATGACATTTTATTTATATGCTGTGTATATGATATGCAGCCATTTAAAGGGAATGATTTTTTCTTTTTCATTATTTAATTTTTTGGAGGGAAGGCCAATGCTAAAAATAATGAGTGCAAATAAGAGGGTTATAGATTTTTGGCTCCATGGAAGAATGTACTACTGTATTTTCTAACAAAGCCATATCTATTGTATGGAAGAGTCAATTTCAGAAAGTAAGACTTGGACTATCACTAGAATTGATTACCGGGAGGCCAGAATGTCTGACAATCGTGTGGGTGTGTTTAGTCTTTCAGCTCTTCAGGATGCCGGAAGTGGTGTGTAGGAAAGTGGTGCTTTATGAAGAATCATTTAGGGAGTTGCCCTCCCCATCCTCCCACCCCTCTAATCCTTTCCTCCTTTACTTCTTCCCTCTCTTCCTTTTTGACAGCTTCATTGAGATGTAATTCAGTTCATCCTTTAAAAATGTGTAGTATTTTCTTTCTTATTCTGGGATTTATTTGAAGAGGAATTTGAAGAAAGTAATAGGAAGTTGCCCCAGGGATTTCTTGAAGGAGGAAATGAATGACCAAACAAAAAGTACTATTTAGGAGCAGCTTTTATTGCTCTCAGCAGAATGGATTGAATCAAGGAAGGCAGGGAAAGCAATTGACTTTGTTGCAGAAGGCCTGGATTAATGTGGGTAGTAGGAATGGAGAAGAAGGTTCATAATCATGGGATATTTTCAAATAAATATTTGGATATAGACTGTAATGGCAAGAGAGAAGACTGATAGGCCATTGGTATTGAGATGAGGGAAATATTTTTGCCTTTGATGAAAAGTGAATAGAAGTTAGAAAGCAGAACTGGAAAGCATAAGTGTTTGGGAATAAGACACTAATGACTTTGACCTTTGTTCCATCACATAGATGTTATTATATGTATGTTTGTTAATGTTGGAAAATTTACTGATCTAGTAGTTCAGTATCAGAAACTCTGCTTGTGGGAGTAGAGAGGAGGAGAGACGCTATTAAATGGTATATGTTTTATATGTATTTTCTCACTGAGCTATTTTTGTGTTTTGATCTTCTTTGTTGTGGTATTTTTCTTTGAAGGAAGATAACTTGAATGAATCAATTCCTAAAAGTCACTATTCATTAAAAAACTGTGATAATGGTCTATATTCCTGTCATAAACAGACTTCAGTAATAGATGTCCTTTATCTTATTTTAGTTAACAAGTTCATTGAAGATCATGTAGCTTTGCATGATGAATTTGGAGTAAATTTGTCAAAAAGAAAAATATGCAGAAAATGTGCTTTCAGTGAGAAAATGATTAACTTTGTATTGAAAATGTCCTGTTCTTCCCTTCTGGGCAAGATTAAAAATGCTTTCTTGAACTGTATTTTTCTTTTTCTGTGTTGCCATATGCATCTCTAAAAATATTAATTTTCCTCCTGGGAGAACATAGACCTGTCAAAATTTTTTCATATTATTAGCAGTAATGCTAATTGAAATTCCCTCTTTTTCTCTTTGTTCTGGCACTTTTTCCTCCCTAATAGGCTCATGGTAAATTCTGTTACACTTTGACAATTAATGGAAAATACTGGGTTGAAGTGATACCTATATAGCTTTTAATTTAACCGGTGGAGGCCTTGTGGGCTGAGAAGGTGAGAAGTAGTTTGACTTTGATGTGCACAACGTACATCCTTTAACAGTGGCGGTAGCTCATCTACTTCTAGAGCTTGTGACATGCAGAGACCTGTTTCATTTTGAAATCATCCTGTGGGTAACTATTCTGGTCTTAGATGAGCCCTAAGGAACTTTTTTGTTCCTTTTTAACAGCAATTCTCAGATGTTTTGGCCTTAGGATGTTGTATACTTGTAAAAATTATTGAGGCCCAAGCAGCTTTTGTTTATGTGGGCTTTATCAATATTTGCTATGTTAGAGATTAAAATAGAAATTTAAAACAACTTACTAATATATTTAAAAATAAACCCACTAAATGTTAACAAAGAACATTTTTAACGAAAATTAGTTTTGTAAGTCTGATGTCTGGCCTCATAGAAGATAGCTGATTTTTTTTTTTAAACAATTCTTTTTTTTTAAAAATTTTTTATTTATTTTTTTGATAAAGAGAGACAGAGCATGAGAGGGGGAGGGTCAGAGAGAAGGAGACACAGAACTGGGAGCAGGCTCCAGGTTCTGAGCTAGATGTCAGCACAGAGCTTGACATGGGGCTCGAACCCACAAACGTGAGATCTGGCCTGAGCTGAAGTCGGAGGCTTAACCGACTGAGCCACACAGGTGCCCCAATAGCTGATTCTTATACTTGCTGCTGCTTTCAGCGATCTATTGCAGTTTTTTGTTTGGTTGAAGTATTTGAAGAAAATCAGCTCTCACATAAATAATGTGGTTGGAAAAAGCAGGAGGATTTTAAAAGCCTTTTTAGATAATTGTGGATATATTTTGAAACCACACCAAAGTTCAACGAGTAGTAGTAGGGTTTTTTTGACACTTCATTTGAGGTACGTTTTATTTACCATAAAACCCTTTTTGGTGTATAGTTAAATGGCTTTTTTAAAGTAAATTTGCTGAGGTTGCAACTGTAACCGTAATCCAGCTATACAGCATTTTAATCAGCAAGTGGTAGTTGCACTGTGGAATCTGAAATTTTATCAGTGAGTTTTTCATATTTTGTTACATTAAAATGAAGTGGTCTGTCTTATACTTTAAGCAGGTATTTAATATGTAGAGGATGCACAGGAATACATATACTTCCTCTGACATTGAAGCATTGTATATTGGTCATTTGGAAGATATTGGTTCATTGTGTTATGCAGATCTTCCAGATGTTGCCATATTTCATTAGACAAATTTAAAAAATTTGCATTCATGATTATTCTTATCAGAAAACTCTTGAAGATTTGGAAAGCTGTGAAGCTCACCAGACAGGAGATAGAAGCTTTACGAAATTCTAATTTTTGCTTGAAAATTCAGATTTTATTATTGACAAGAAATATTGTCAGTTATTGTTTTTGAAGTGACATGTTTGGTTCATTAATTTTTCAGAAAAATTTAGTCATAGATGAGTCATAATCATAGGTTGTCTGTTCAGTCTTTTACATTAAAATGATGTTCATTGAGATCACCATTGTATTTCGATATGCAGCAAAAGTGCTTTATGCCTCACTGAGTATGTTTCTTGAGCAAAGAGAAACCTGAGTGATGTGGCTGGGGTATAAAATACTACAGGCAGAAGGGACAAACACTGCAAAGGCTGTAGGATCTTCTGACTGATGGTTTGCCACTAAGGGTCTTGACTTGATTATTCTTTAGCTAATGCTCCTCTTTACTTGTTTGTTCAGTGTTGTAATAAGATGTTATAGGCTTTTTAAAAAAGTTTATTTTAAGAGAGAGAGAGGAGATAAAGATAGCTCTGGCGTGCAAGTGGAGGAAGGGCTAAGAGAGCTTGGATGGGATCCAAAGTGGGCTCTGTGCTAACAGCCTAAGTAAGCTTTTGCTGACATCAGCAAGACTTCTACTTCTTTGTCATTGTTTAGGAAATTACACTATTTCTTCAGTCATAGGAATGGGAAAAGAACGGGAAACTAGAAAAACCCAGCAGGTCAAAATTTAGCTCAGATGATATGAAATAAAAAAAGAGAAGCCTTCACTAGTCTAGAAAGGCAAAAAACTACTTCAGAGTTTTGGAGTGAGTTTATGTACATTGAATAAAAAGTCCTGTTTTGAGATCTATTGATAATGTTTTCCTTTTCTGGCACGCTATGAAAGTGTTCATTTATTATTAAATGCTAGTTAAAATTTTTTTTATGTTTACTCATTTTTGGGAGAGAGAGAGGGACAGAGAGAGAGAGAGAGAGAGAGAGAGAGAGCGCGAGCACACACTAGTGAGCAAGCATGCGCAGGGGAGGAGTAGAGAGAAAGAGAGGGAGACACAGAATCTGAAGCAGGCTCCAGGCTCTGAGCTGTCAGCACAGAGCCTGAAGTGGTGCTTGAACTCACAAACTGAGAGATCATGACTTGAGCTGAAGTCAGATGCTTAACTGAATGAGCCACCCAGGCGCCCCATTAAATGCTAGTTTTAATGTTTATTATTTATTTTTGATATAGCAGATATTGGGGATCTACTTTATGTCATATTTTTCTGGCGAATGGCCATAACTAGAAATAAAACTGAAAGCAGTGTGAAAATTTGACAAGGTGGTAGGTGGCACGTTGCTTTGAGTGTCTGCTCTCCTGAATTAACTCATTAAAATTAAAGTAAGTTTAGTGACTTGGAGGATAATGTGCCAAGACCACAAACATTTTTCTCTTAGATTTTTTTCAAACATTGTCTTATTTTGTAGGGGAAAATGGCTATGAAGATAATAGATTTCTAGAAATATATAGTAACCCTTAGAAGAAACATCAGTGAAAGAAAGAGCAACAAGTTGAAAAAGGCCAAAAGAACCAGTGGTCTTTCTTTGTTGTCATTGTCTTTGTTGTTTGTTGATAGCATGTATTTCTTTGTCCGTTGAGATTTCTTGGGTAGGCTCTCTTAATAGCCTCCAGTTAGTTATAGGTGGATAATCAGTAATTATTCTCCTTAATGAGTGTTTTGTGGTAAGGATTCCTCTTTGTCTCATCAATTACCCAGTTTTTACTGTGAAGAAGTTAAAAAAGGGAAAGGATATATTGATATGTTCTTGGTTGAAATTGTGTTCACACTAATAAATTCAATTCTTCACTCTCTGGCTCTGTTTAATATAACCATATCTGTACCCCTAAAAGAAATAAGACCTAAATTCTTCAAGAATCACTGCATACTTTAAAAATTAGCTTTTTTCTTTTAAATCAGCAAAAGATAGGTTTATTCAGGAATAACAGAGAATTGTGATCTGAGACTGGCCACGCTGTGGCAAAACCAGAATTATTTCATGAGCAGTGCCTGAGCATTATAATTTGTTGCCCCAAAAAAGAGAGCAAGTCATCGATAATTTCTTGACATTAGGAATCTATATGACTATTGCTTACTGTTAGAAAGCACTGTAAAATTTGGAAAGAGCTCAGTTTTAAAGACTAAGAATATTGGCAGGCAATGAATATTAAGCCATACTCATGGGAAATTTTATGTAACCGTTTTTAGTTAAAAATATATTTTTTAAAAACTTTAATTCCAATGTAGTAACAGTATTATATTAGTTTCAGGTGTACGATATAGTGATTCAGCAGTTCCATATATTACTTAGTGCTTATCAAGATAAGTACACTCTTGGGGCACCTGGGTGGCTCAGTCGGTTGAGCCTCCGACTTCGGCTCAGGTCAGATCTCACGTTTGTGGGTTCGAGCCCCACATCGGGCTCTGTGCTGACAGCTCAGAGCCTGGAGCCTGCTTCCGGTTCTGTGTCTCCTTTTCTCTCTGACCCTCCCCCTCTCATGCTCTGTCTCTCTCTGTATCAAAAATAAATTAAAAAAAAAAGATAAATACACTCTTAATCCCCTTCACCTAAATCACCTGTCCCCACATGCACTTTCCCTCTGGTAAATCATCAGTTCTGTACAGTTACAAGTCTGTTTTTTGACTTGTCTTTTTAAAAATTTTTTTATATTTTTAGTTTTTTAGAGAGAGAGTGTATGTGTGCTGGTGGGGGAGAGAGGCAGAGAGAGAGAGAGAGAGAGGGAGGAGAGGGAGAGAGAGGGAGAGGGAGAGGGAGAGGGAGAGGGAGAGAGAGAGAGAGAGAGAGAGAGAGAGAGAGAGAGAGAGAGAATCCCGAGTAGGCTCCATGCTCAGTGCAGAGCCTCATGTAAGACCCAGTCCCATAACCCTGGAATCATGACCTGAGCTGAAATCAAGAGTGGGATGCTTAACTGACTGAGCCACCCAGGCGCCCCCCCCCCTTTTTTAGTGTAACTTCTTACTACTTAGTTTGCACTTGAGCAGTACAGTATCTTTTTCTTCTTATTAAGCTTAAAATAAGGGACTGTTTTGAATGGTGAGCCTATGATTATGCTGCCTTCTACTGAAGTTACATTGTATATGTTTAGGCCTGTTAATTCTGTTATGTTTCATTTTGATTTGGCTTTTAAATTCTCTGTATGGTGAAAAAGGAAAATTGTGTATTTTCCCCCTAACACTAGGGGTATGAAGAGAGGTTGTCACTATTTGGTAATACAATACCTTTTTTTTTTTTTTTTGGTCCTGAAGTAGGGAATTGGACAAGTTAACCTGTAAGTTTTCCTTCATGCTATAAAGTTTTGTGATGAAGAAACTTTGTTTTTCATTTTTTTAAAGTTAATTTATTTTGAGAGAGACAGAGGCAGTGTGAGTGGGGGAGGGGCAGTGAGAGAGGGGGAGAGAGAGAGAATCCAGAGGAGGCTCTGTGCTTGAACCCACAAAACCATGAGATCATGACCTGAGCCTAAACAAGAGTTGGATGCTTAACCCACACAGCCACCCAGGTGCTGCTGTTTTTCATTTTCATAGTATTGTTTTTGATGTTTTAAAAAAAATTTATTTTTGATAGAGCATGAGAAGGGGAGGGGCAGAGAGAGAGAGACACAGAATCAGAAGCAGGTTCCAGGCTCTGAGCTGTCAGCACAGAGTCTGACATGGGGGTCGAACCCATGAATGTGAGATCATGACCTGAGCTGAAGTTGGGAGACCTAACCGACTGAGCCACCCAGGTGCCCCAATTTTCACAGTATTTTAAAAGCATAACTGAAGGAAGTGTTATTTCAGGTTATGTTTCTTCATTGTTTATATTGAGTTTTTATTCCAGATTTTATGAAATCTAGGAGGAGATATCCGTAACAGGTATTTTCATTGTCAAAAATATAAGTAATGTTATAGTTTGGAGTAAAGAGTTTTGGACAGCTCTTTCTCTATATTTTTCTTTGTACACCACTATCATTGCTGTTGTTGGTCTGAGATAATGGTATTGAAATGAAAGTAAAACTGCTTTTATTAGCTGCTCACAGATAAATATTTGATTAAGCATAATATTAAAAATAACTTTTTACACAGTTGCATTTTGTGTGTTTACATGATAAACCGATTGGGAGCAAAGTGAAGACTGTTGTATGGGATTTAAAATCTGAGAAGTTGGGGCTCGGCTGGGTAACTTACTTGGTTAAGCGTTCGACTCTTGATTTCAGCTCAGGTCATGATCTGATGGTTTGTGAGTTCGAGCCCTGCATTGGGCTCTGCCCTGGCGGTGTGTAGCCTGTTAGGGATTCTGTCTCTTCCTCGCTCTCTGCCCCTCCTCTGCTCAAGCTCTCCCTCTCTCTCAAAATAAATAAATAAACTTTAAAAAATCTAAGAAGTTGTAAGAATGTATTCAGAAAACAGTCTTAATTTTGATTATCTTTCATAGGTTGATAACCTGAATAATTGGTAACTTGCTCTGGCCTCATGGCTCTTCTTCATGGACATAGAAACTTAGAATAGATGCCAGATACTTGGGAGAGAAGCACACTTTAATGAGTGTTTCCATTCTTCCCTGTAACTTCCTGGGGTATAGTTCTTACTTCTCTGGGAAAGTGTGTTACTCACAGTACAGAGCATTTTTAATAGATGAGGCAGATAAGGAAGGAATCTATTTAAATGATAGCAGATAAATTCCTGGTTTTCTCTTAATATTTCTGACCATAGGTACTTATTTTCAAGATGAGGTATACTGGTTCTCAGTTGTTGGAAAATTATGCTAACATTGGCTATTTAAATAACTTCGAGGCAGGACATATTTTTTGGACTTAGGGTAGAGAAGGCCTGCAATGTTTAGGATAGCCCTGTGTGTTCAAAAGTTCCCCCACATTCCATGATTTTCAAATGTCTTGCCAGAAATTTTTGTAGGTGAAATATCTGTTTATAAGATTCTAACTACATAAATGTGTGCATAATTACATTAGCATTTTTTGAATGGTTTCAATATATTCTGAGTTACTTAGCAGTGGGACTACTGTGTAAGTGGATGAAGATGTATTTTGTTTGGAACATTACCTAGAGTTTTTCTTATTGGAAAATAACTTTAGCGGCAGCATTGCCTTATTGGAAGCAACCACTTATTCAGCCCTGTTTGGGAGTGCATGTGTCTTTGGTAGCTGTGCCACGGCATTTATACACACACATACAGACACACACACTTAGCATTTACCTATTAACACACATCTTATTATAAAATTCTTTTTCTTTATTGAGCATTATATTAATATTTTGATTTATGTGAGAGTGGGCTTATCTGAATTTTCATTTTGGAATAGTAAAAGACACATTACAAAATATTATAAAAAGGGGAGGGGTGGCTTTGGGTCTGATGAGCTTAAGAGTCATTGGTGTAGTGGAGAATTAATTTTAAAAAGGGGGACTTGCATTTTTGTTTTGGTCCTGTCCTTGCTACTCAGTAACTAGGTGTGTTGTTTAATCTTTTTGGACCCAGTGTTTTCATCTGTAAAACCCAGAGAGTTGGACAAGGTGGTCTCTAGAGAGTCTTTCTTCTAAAATGATTTTATTTTTGTCAGTTATTATAATGGAGTTCTTTTCACCTTGATTATAATGCCCCAATTAAAGACTGATTCATATGACCAAGTTAGCATTTCTGGGAATGAGAATACTTGACTATTGATGTTCTTTCCAAGGTGGGCAGTATAAAACCAGTGCTTGTGTATAAAGAACAGAGAGCCTTCATGGAGTTTTATCAGTTGTCAAATGGAGAAAATGCTGTTATGGTTGTGATAGTAAATGAGATGAAAGGAGATAATACGTGTAAGATTATGGACAAGGTTACCTGACAAAATAGGTATGCAAGGCAGTAGATGTTGAATGAGTCAAATATTTCATCAATGCAAATAATAATTGTATTGAAGTATGCAATGTGTTTTATAGTCGGCTCGGAGACGGGGAACTGTAGAAAGGGATCCACACAGTTTTCTTGGAAAGTAGGTTACAGTGGATAATAAGTTTCATTAGGATAACTAATCACTAGCAGTGTAGTCATAATATTCCTAAAGGAGTTACCAGGAACTTTGAGTAGGGTAATTAGTGCTCAGATTTTCAGTTACAGTCATATCCATTATTTAACATTTTTATTTCCACAATGACTCATCTATGAATTATAGAGTGCTTTCCCTAAAGGAATGTAATACTGCTGGAAATAATTTTTTTACTGCTCTGTTTTCTTTTTGTGGTAAAGGAGTTCCTGGCTGGTTGGTTAGACCCACAACTCTCCACAAATAATTTAAACTATGTGCCTTTGTATGAAGAAGACTTAACCTTTACAAGGCAGTGGAGATTTTTTGAGAATGGGTAACACAGAATGCTTATATTTACTCATTAGGCTTATCTTAAACAATTAATTTTTGTTCTTTGATTTTTTTGTAGTTAAATTTTACATAAGTTATGTCACTAAAAAGGACACTTTGCTCACACTGACATTAAAAATGTAGCATTACTGTGCTTTGCAGGGATTGAGAGGGATTAGGGTGGTTGGAGGGGTGTTAGGTGAAGGGTGGGATAGTGGTAAAGGTTGAATTTTGCCTTGCGGTTCGCCTTACCTATGTATATTTGGGAAGCTGCTTTCTTTCTTTTTTATTTTATTTTTTAAATTTTGGGCAAATGTTCATAGGCTGGAAATGTAATGCAGATAAAACTACCAGTGCTTTCTGTAGAATTTGAATTAAATTTGTTTCTGAATTTTTGCGTGTGTATGGTTTCTATCTGCTATGTTGTTACTCTTTCTAGTAGTGAGATAAGAATCACAGTGTTGGAAGAATTACAGAGTTGGTTTTTCTTCCTCTTACTCATTTCATTCATAATTTGACACTAAAAAGTTTGAAAAAATGTTTTTTAGTACAAGAGTTAGTTGGAATTAAAATCTAACACTTGATCATGCCCAGGTTAAGGTGGCATGTTACAGTCCTTGATAGCTACTGCCACCTCTTTTTCTTGTGACAGATGGCTTCCCCTCCTGGTTGTAATCCACTGCTGATTTTTTTCAAAGAATGAATACCATGTGTTCTCCATTTTGGCTATGATTGTCTTCTGCCCACTCATTGGCTGCAAAGGAACTTGAAATTGGATGTACTTGCTGTTGGCGTTTATGGCAGGAAGTGGATACAACTCTCTTTGCCAGGTGTTCATTTATTAGAAGAATTGTAGCTTCCTAAAATTAAACATTCTTTGTCATAGCAAGAGTAAACTGAAAAAAAAAAAAAGAATAATGTGAATTTTATTACTTTTTTTTGGATATACTTTTTACTTAATAAAGTATAGTACATGTTTTTGGGTGGTATATTTATTACAAAATTGGGTTTTAAACCTGAATTTCACATACTCAGATTCATGATGTAGAGTGCAGTCTGTTTGTACAAGATATTGACTATATCTAATTTTATTGAGTATAATAAACAGAATCTTGAAGGGGATTTGTATCACAGAGACTCCAAAAACAATTGAAATGGTGATGTATGGTATCGAACATTGAGCCTATATTTGAATATGCTTTGTGGTACATATGGGCAGTAGTATCTGTTCATTTAAACTTTCTTGCTCAGTATCTCTCTAGTCCCTTGGTGGATATAAATGATATTGTAGGCACTGAGGAAAATTGTAAGACTAATCTGCGCCTATTTAAATATATAAAAATTCTATTCATATTTGGAGGTAGGATATT